>NC_056732.1:363283874-363353874 GCF_019279795.1 Protopterus annectens | reverse complement strand
AGCCTGCTACAGACCACCCTCCCAAACCCAGGAACCCCACTCGGCCTTCCTGAGAACACTGGAAAATATGAAGGTCTCTCCAAACACCATTATACTGGGCGACTTCAACTACCCAAACATAGACTGGGAGCATTACTCTAGCTCCAACACCCTAGCCCAAAGGTTCCTAGAATTTATAAACTCAAATGCTATGGAACAACTTGTTACCACTCCCACAAGAGGGGAAAACATACTGGACCTGATCATCACCAACTTGGGGACTCTATGCTCCAGACCAGAAGTGTATCCCTCACTGGTAAGATCAGACCATAAACTAATCTCACTGGATATTCACATCCCGACTCCACCCTGTGCCCAGAAAACTACAGTGAAAAACTTCTCTAAAGCAAATTTCACACTCCTCAAAACCGAGGTGGAATCCTTCAAAGCCCCTGGGCCTGTGGAAAATACGGCCCAGACTGCAGAATCCTTTATAAACGCATTCTATGAACACCTTCAGGAATGCAAGGATCATGCAATCCCAAATAAAACCAAGACCCAATCCTCCAAAGGCAGGTGTCCTTTCTGGTGGACCCCAACCATAAATAAACTATACAAAAGAAGGAGGAAGCTACTACATGATAGAGCAAAATCCCAAAAAGGGAGGGCTTCTCTGATCAGTATTAGCAAAAAACTACGGGCACTCATAAAATTGTCTAAGGCCAGCTTCGAGAGAAAAATTGCACAGGACACTAAGGACAATCACAAGGCTTTCTTTAGTTATGTTAGGAACCTGGGTGGGAATTCCCAGATATGCTCAGAATTAGTCCAAAATGACAAAAAATACACAGAACCCACAGACATTGCCAACGTCCTAGCTGACAGGTTCAGCGCAAACTCTCCCCTCCCCACCAAAAGGGCAAATATCTATCCCAGCAGAGTGCTGCCCCCTGACATCTCAGATGCTCAGGTAAGAGCCGCCCTCTCCAAAGCAAAAAACACAGCATCAATGGGACCAGACGGTGTCCCGGGCTGCGTCCTACATGAACTCCAAGAAGAGCTAAACCCAAACATAAAACTACTGTTCAATCTCAGCCTTACTACAGGATATGTACCCAAAGAGTGGCATACAGCAACAGTGGTCCCCCTCCACAAAGGTGGTGCCTCAACGGATCCTGGAAACTATCAACCCATAAGCCTGACTAGCTTGGTCTGCAAAGCTATGGAAAGAATCATCATGGACCTCATAAATAAAGATATTGGGGACCTACAGACACTGGTTCCTACTCAGTTCAGCTTTGTTAAGGGCAGATCCTGCCTCTTAAACCTGGTCGATTTCTTTGAAACAGTCACCAAGGCCATTGACGAGGGGAAGGTGGTCCACACAGCCTACCTGGACCTCGCAAAAGCCTTCGATACAATACCCCACTAGGGCATTATAGATAAGCTCACCAGCTTAAATATAAACCCCTATGTCACTAGATGGGTTGCAAACTGGCTCAAGGACAGAACCCACATGGTTAGAATTGCTGGAGCCATGTCAGACTCCAAACCAGTTACCAGTGGTGTCCCACAAGGCTCAGTCCTGGGACCTCTCTTGTTCGGTATATATTTCTCGGAGGTACAGGCCAAAATGGAAGGACTGTGGCTGACCAAGTTCACAGATGACTGCAAACTGGGTGCCATAATTGACTCTCCAGCCAACACAAGCATCCTATAAAAGGGCCTCATAGAAACAGACAACTGGTGCCAGAGCCATGGCCTCAAGCTAAACGCCAAAAAGTGTATAGTCATCCCCTCTGGCAAAAACAAAGTGCCCACAAATTACCACATAAGTGGTAATACATTAAGTACGGAAGAAGTAATTAGGGACCTGGGGACCCAAGTTGATAGCAATCTCTCATTTGACAACCACGTGGCCAAAGTGGTTAGAAAAACATTTTATATAGCCCACCTTCTCATGAAGGGATTCACATCTAGATCAGGGGAGGTCATCGTGCCTCTTTACTCATCCCTCATCAGGCCCATAATTGAGTACAATGCCCCTTTTGGGATGTACCTTACCAGACACCTGCAGCAACTGGAAAGACCCCAAAAGTACCTTACCAAGTGGATCAAAGGGCTCAAACAGATGCCATGTGCTGCCCAGTTAAAGAAACTCCAGCTCTACTCAGTGGCATACCGCCTGCTCAGAGGCAATCTGTGCCTGACGTATAAAGCCATGTCCAACCTGGAATTAATGGACATGCTGCACCTCAGAAAATCCAAATCCCATCGAGCTACGCGCTCGAGAGACTTGAACCTCAACACTGATATAAATAGGACATGCTGGAGGGACAGATTCATAACCCAGAGGCTCCCTTCACTCTGGAATAAAATCCCAGTCCAGGTTAGGCAGAGTCCCTCATTGACTCTCTTCAAGAGGAATCTTGATGAGTGGATGGGAGATCGTAGGTTTACCCCGGGTATCACTTCTGTGTCACTGTTAGACAGAGGCACAGTATACTAACCTCGAAAAAGGGCATAGCAAAATTCATTTAAAATGGGTGGCGAAAGCCAAACACACGCTGGCTAGGCTTATAAATGCCCTAGGGCAGATAGCCCAGTATGAACCTATGAACCTATAAACAGTAAAAGTGATAGATCTTATTTTAATGTATCTTAGTTATAAAAACAAGCCTTGAAGGGACTGATATATAATAAGGGGCTGAGAATAATGAAAGCTGTAGGGGGGGTTGGTGTTAATCAACCAAGAGAAGTATGTTAACAATATTGAAAATGTGTTAAATAATGAATTAGAGTATATTGGGTCCAAATGGCTGACATTAAAAATGTTTTAGAACTGTACATTCTTTCTTATATGAAAGGTTAATGGAGGGCCATCTGGACTTAGAAACATATAATTTTTGCAATATTAAGAACCCCAAAGTAGGAGTATTGTTAAGGATGCAGAAATTCCATAAAAGATATGGCAAATTCCCCTTTCAGACCTATTGTCTCTGCCCCTAATTATGTTACTGAAGCATACCTCTCAACCTCTTAGAGCAAGAAATCTGGACAAAGCCATATATAAAAGAGGGAAAAAGGAACAAAACTAGTGACAATTTTTAAATGTTGCTGTTACAAACTTAGAAAGTTGATAGAATAGCACATTTTGCAATAGCATGAATTTTCTGAAGGGATATGAAGTCTGAAACTTAAATATGTCGCTATTTTCTAACTTCAGCCTTTAATTTTTTGCCACTAATTTGTCAGAAAACCACATTTTTATGAAAAATGGACAAAAAATATGAGGCAAAAATCTGTACATTCTGTGAAAATCTGTACAGTTGAGAGGTATGCACTGAAGGCTTTTCTTTGGTGGGTGATACAATACTGAATCATATAGTACAACATTTGGATTCTTATATAAAAGATTCTTGGGATTTTTTGGATCCATTTAGAAAGTTTGTTGCAAGCTATAGTTTTGATCCTAAGAGAAACATCATTTTCACAGTCGATGTCTACTCCCTGTTTATATCTATCCAGCATGATTTAGAGGTAGAATATGTTAGGGAATTTTTAAACAAGTTTACTGATTCCCCTTGTCAAACTATTAATTTTTACAGTAGTTCAATAGAAGTGTCATTGGATAATAATTATTTTTTGCTTAATAACAAGTAATAAAGATTTGTATAAAGTGGTAGGGACTGCGTCTAAATTAAAAAAAAAAATAATGTCAATTTAAAAACTTTACTACAGAAAGATTGTACTAGAATAATACCTCCTGGTTCCCTTACGGGGAAACCTAAAGGGATGTTTAAATGTGGGGTATGTAATGTTTGTTGTTTCATTTTGGAAGGACCCTATGTGTTTCTAGATAATTCATCCTGCACCCTGCCATTTGTAGTTAGATTTAATTGTAAGACCAGAGGGGTAATTTATATTAGTTTATGTTCCACTTGCCCTGCTTTTTATATAGGTATGACCATGAGGGCACTTTATGAAAGAATTAGGGGACATCTGTAAAGTTTAAAGAAGAAAAATATCAAAAATGCACTTTTTGGAGTGTAGTAAACATAAGAAGTTTCTTTTTTTAATTTTAGAATAAGGGTTGACACATTTTAGGGGAGGTGATTTCAAGAATTATTTGGAACAAAAAGATGCCTTATGGAAGTTAAAACTGGGGGCAGACAAGACTCCTGGGTTAAATTACATGATTAATATTAAATGTTTTTTAAAAAAGCAGGAGGTTATGTATAAGCGATATTTAGTTTACACGTTTTCGGTATGTTTCTATGTGATATTCTGTATATACTCTATATTTTATATGTATAATTGGTTAATGGAATGTTTTAATTTATATTTATTAGTTTGTTTTTTGATTGGTTGATTCTTTTTATATAATGAAGAGAGTTTTTGTGTAACAAAAAATATAGCCAAACATAGAAACGCTCTGAATACTTATTAAAACAAAAGCCCAAATGAATGCAGAGCTTTCGAGTTATCCCCTTCATCAGTTTTATTTAATGTCTACACACACACTCTCTCTCATACAAACACACACACATATACAAACACACTCTTACAAATTTAGACGCAGTGCATATTTAAAACACACATGATTAAACACAGTTAATAATGCCAGACATTAGAAGTTTCATACCTGCATATTTTTCAACTGTCCAGATTTTTGCAGAATATCCAGATTTTTACTTAATTTTTTGTCTGTTCCCATAACTTTATTTGCTAGTAAACATTGTGAGTTGAAGTCACTAAATAATGACTTTGAGTTTCTGACTTCAAGCCCTTTAGAAAATACATTCTAAAACAAATTCTATTATTATTCTAGCAACTTTCTAATTTTATAAGAGCAATATTTAAAATCTGTCCCTATTCTTCATGCATTTGTCCCGCAATTATTTTAGACTTTGTCCAGATTTATTGCGCTAAGAAGATGAGGTATGCGACTGCACCCACTACTCGAGTTCAGTCTCCTGCTCTCACTCTCACTTCTGTTTTCATGTACACAAGCACTCATACATTTTCACACACAGACAGAAACAGAAACACACACACACACACACACACACACACACACACACACACACACACACACACACACACACACACACACACACAAAACACAGATACTTTAATATTTTTTAAAGTTATACTTATTTTAATTTTAAGCTTGTTAAGCAGCAAAAGCACTAATTAGCAAGTGTAAAATCATGGCCGCCATTAGTTTTCTTACTGTCCAAGTTCCACTGCAGCTTAATATGCTGCCATGAAGTGGCAAACTTGTTTTTCAGCGGGCATTACCTAGGGATCAACACCCGGTTGGAGAGCGTTCATTCTCCAGTCAGGGTTTAACATACAGTTTGCCCATTCTCTAATACATTATTCTGCATTGTTGCCTTATAGTACATTATGAGACCTTCAGAAGTGCTGTTCTATACTATCTGTATGTATTACTAGTGCTTGAAAAAACATCACTAAAATACCTAACCCTTCTCTGAGCTTTATCACTCCATTGTCCTTCTATCCTTTCCAACAAAAGCTCAAGAAGTATTATATAAACATATAACTCAGACTTTGCATGATGGCTCTATTCTGCTTTATTGCCAAAGCAACATGTTTTTCACCTAAACGTTAAGACATGTGTGCTATTTCAAGCAACTAATTCAGTTTCCATTAATATGGAAAAATACATTTACTGATGTTTTTTTTTCCTTGATCTAAAAAGGCGTTTGATTTAGTAGACTGTTCTTTCCTTCTTATTCTTCACCCCTGCTCAGATTTCTGTCTGAGCTTATAAAATGATCCTGTAGTTGCTTTCATAGCAGAACATTCCAAGGAAGGATTAGAAACATTCTCTTTACCCATGCTTCTTCACTTCTGGAGTCTCCCAAGGATCTATACTTTGACTTATACTTTTATCTGTTTTTATTGAATTTGTTCATAAATTCCAGTGTCAATCTAATCAAAAAACAGTTAACTAAAAAAAAAGAACATCAACTAAACAATCTTAGCCTAAGTCCAAATGTCTGCTTGCCTCATCCCACTCTATTACCTTTCCATCTCTAGTTATTTTCTCCCACTACCTTGGGTCCTTTGCCATTTTCTCTAGTAAATTCCACCCCCCTTGCCTGCTTACAGTCATTCCTAATGGCAAAATCTCCTTTCTCCTTTCCCATATTGGCTTAGTTTTTGGAAACCTTTTTGTATGTTTATGAATATAATATTCTGCATGACTGTTGTTATTCTCTTTAAGGATCTGCTTTCCAAATCCTGCTCTGCCCTAATTTCTTGAAATCCCCCTGCTTCATAGCGTTGCCACCCCTCCGTTTTTTTTTTCCGGAGTGCCCGGAAATCAATAGGGCACTCCAGCTCTCTGGTTCTCGCTCTGGGAGTCCAGAAATAAGTTGTACGACGTCAGCGTGTCTGTACGACAAAAAAAAAAATGACATTGCCGTCTTGGACTCTCGGTTGATTGGCTGCTTGCTGCAGAAGAGGCTCATGCAGCAAGCAGCCAATCAACACTTAGATTTGCAAGTCAAATCCCCGCAAAGCCCGCGAAAATTAGGGAATAAAAAGCGGTGCTCCAGCTATACTTTTACCTTTTACTGTCTCTACTCTAAAAGGTCGGTACTAAGGTCTGAAATTTCTTGCTGGTTCGTTCGGCTGTTTGCTAGTTGCTCGGTACGTCTTCAGTGGATTGCCTGGTGTGGTGTGCTGGTTTCATTTGCTGCTGCTGCTGCCTGGAGCCTGAAAGGATTGCCCTAGCCCTGCTGCTTGCCTTGCTTGCTGGAGGCTTGCCCTGGAGAAGTGCTGTGGACCGGCCGACTGGGTGGTGTTGTGTTCCCCTGCCTGCCTGCTGCTTGCTGGCCCTTTGTTAGCTGCCTGTTCTCTTCTGGCTGAGAGCTTGTTTAAGGAGCCCTGCTGCTGCTTTTTCTGGAGGTAAGTGGAATTTTTTTAATGGATGAATTCTTTGGAATTAAGGTAGATTTTCAAAGATTAGTATGACAAGGAATGAATATTGCCAGCACAGCTACTAGTGAATTTTTTAAATATTAAATTTATATTAATTCACTAGCTGTGCTGGCACTATCTCATTCATTGATGGTGACAAGATGTGTGTAACTGTATCTAGATGTTCAACATGTGGTGATTATTAACTAGAACAATTTCTAGTTTGTAATCACCACATCTACCTTATTCTTTATCTGTAGTTTCTAGTATACTGTCTGCAGATATATATAGGAAGGGTTTGTTTGGCTGTTTTTAACTGCAGTTAGTGTAACTATTTTTCATGTGGGTGCACTTTGATTTATTATTTTCATGTGGGTGCACTTTGATTTATTATTTTTCATGTGGGTGCACTTTGATAGTGATTGTATACTGACGAAGTTATATTGGGTTCTTGCTATGATTGTAGAGCTATGATTGTAGAACTATCATTTCTCTAGTCATCACTGCTATGTTTACCTTGATCTGCATTTTCTAGGGTATACCAAGACTGTTTTTACTGCAATGTTTTAAATATTTCATTTGGTTTTGGACTTGGTTACAGTGAATATATAATGACTACATGATTTGTATAAGATGCTTGGACTGTAGATCTGTCTCTTCTAGTCTGTCATCACCGTGATGTTTACCTTGACCTGTGTTTTTCTTCCTAGGGTGTCTTTCTAGGGTGTACAGTCTTTGTATTATAGTGAGGCTTAAATGTAGATTTTTGTCAAGCTTGTCATCACCACTGTTTAACTTTATCTGTTTTCTAGGGTATACCATCTATACCAAAGCTTAGTTCATTTGATGTTACAGTGAATATATGACTACATGATTTGTATAGGATGCTTGGACTGTAGAACTGTCTTTTCTAGTCTATCATTACCGTGATGTTCACCTTGACCTGTGTTTCTTCTTCCTAGGGTGTCTATGTCGTACAGTCTTCATATTATAGTGAGGCTTAAATGTAGCTTTTTGTCTAGTTTGTCATCACAACTGTTTACCTTTTATCTGTGTTTTCTAGGGTATACCGTCTATACCATTTTAATTTACTTTTGACTCATTGCACATTTTTCTACTTATTGGTAACTGTATGTGATATTAAAGACTTATGCTGAAGGGTGCTAGAGTAAAGGGGTGTGGCTATTGAAGGGAATGGGTGTGGCTTGATTGTGCATGGGGCGGGGCTTGTTTGTCAGGAAATGGCAGAGTAGAAAGGTGGCAACCCTACTGCTTCATCATCATCCCTTTTCACTTTGATTTATAACCTTCAGCTTCTGTTTTATATATATATATGAGCCTTAAATGCATAGCTCTAAAATAGTCATACATATCAGTTAGTTAATCATAAACCACCTTATGCTATGGGGACGATCAACCCTATGCTTTTAACCACTCACAACTTACCTTATTTGCACATGACCTATCTCATAACCCCTAATCCACATACCCAAACATGCTGACATAGTAAAGCTGACATAGTAAATACACAAATACAAACCTGGCATCTGTCTTGTATGGTAGCAAGCAGTTTCTATATAAGACAGATGGCATACATACTCACATATGGTCTTGTATCTGCATACACTCTCATCTATATCTATATCTAAATCTGTATCTATATCAATCTATGCATGTCTGTTTCTCTCTCTCTCTCTCTCTCTCTCTCTATATATATATATATATATGGATAATATATACATATACTTGACCAGAACATATATTCTGTGAGATGGTCTGGCACTTAGCCACGAGGGTACAACAAAAAGAATGCCACCCTTTTTTATTAACTCATTTCTATCTATTCATCATTCAAATACTGTACTTTCTGATGACATCCTATCACTTCATAGGGCTTTTAATAACTCTACAGACTTTTAAAACCTCCTTTAAGAAGATTTCTATAAAAACTGCAAAAGATTTTCTCAACACAGACTTATTGCAAATGTCATTTGAGGTCTGTCACTGCTTCACCAGACTGGAAGTCTCCTATGGTCAATCTCTTTCTAGAGTGTACAAAAATTACTTTTTAAGTTAAAATACTCATAAAGCACTCTTTTCAATGCTTGCTCAACAACATTGCAATCTGACAGTGAATCCATAATGTGTTTGTGAATATAGTCCTTATAAATACCAGTATGAAAATTAACACCCTTTCAAATATATCTGGAGATAATTGCCTATGGCTAACAGAATCAATAAGTAGGTGTCAGCAATAATGAGGGAAAAGATGTATAAAAAAGACACTTGGGCAACCCAAGAATCAGGGAGAGACCACCCATGCAGAAGGGAATCTGAAGATCAGAACAAAGACTGTGAGGAGTTACTTGGTTTCTGCAAAACAGGCTGGTAGAGAGAGAGGAAAGTCTGGTACTTGCGTAAACCAGGGGATGAGACTTTGGTGTTAAGAACTTTGAACACAGCTCTTAAGTATGCTTAATGCATTATTTTATTTTTTTAAAGATCACAGGAGTTTATTTTCCTGGAAGAGTTACTCTTTATGTTGCCTTATGTAAACAGGACTGCTTCTACACACAAAAACTGAATTTTCTTAGCCGCATTATTTTACACATTGGTAGAGAATATGGCCCAATACTGGTTTAAATTAACCAGCCAGAAGTCCTGAGAACATGTTGCAGCCAAGTAAGTTTAACTTTTCCCAGTATAAAAACTGTGGCCTTTTATTGCTAAATTTTGCACTGACAAGTATACTACATATACTGAGAGAAAAAGACAGTAAATTTGTATTCATTCATTGCTAGGGTGTTTTAACATGGTATTATTTTGCAGTTTTGAGAGTGCGCCTGTATCCATTAACGCTATGACTTATTCCTGTTTTAAGAGCGTGCACTTTTTTCCTTCTGCTACATTAAGTCTGCCCTCTGTATATGTGAGATAGCACCCATACAGCAGTTCCTTTAGGCAGTCACAGCAGCAGGCAAGGGGATGGTAGCTGTTGCAAAGATTATAGCAACACCTAGAACAAAAGCACCACTGAAACATGGGATTAGGTTCTGGAAGAACCTTTGAGTAGTAGATCAGTTTTAAGGGACGGGACCGATCTAACTGGGCTTTCATTCATTCAGTACAGCTAATGGGAAAGTTTCTCCAAGGTTTTATGGACATGGAAGGGACTAATTACAAAGCCTATGAAAAAGTTGAGAAAAGTTTATTTGTCTGAGCTCAGGTTGCAGCAGAAACCCAAGCTCATGAATTCCATGGCTGGACATTCTGTAAGGAGAGAATATCTGAATTAAAACACGTAGTAACTTTGTAAGTAGTCCTAGAGAATCAAAGCAGTAAATAACGGGGAATAGAAATGGCAGTCATTGGTAAATGTAAACAGTCACTGCTAAATATTATTAAAAAGTTGGTGAGTCAGTGTGACCCTAAACATTATTCTTTATTTAAGCAGGCACTCATCTATCATCTGTTGAAAATAAAAGTCGTGATTCTTCAATAAAATTGGATTAAGCTTAATTCTGAAGTGTTATTGGAGAGTATGCAGTATGGACTCATCTAAAGAGTACTAGTCCCTGGTCACTTACTAGTGCAAGACAAGATAAAGTGGGTGATTAGTCTTCCCCCTTGTCAGGTCCCAAGAATGCTCCAGAGACTTCAGTCTTCTCTAATTTTAAAACATTATTTCTGTACGGAATGACATCATATACATCTGGTCATCTGACTTCTGGTTCATATGCAACCCCCATTGCTAGAAGCTGTCAGGATTTTAGCACCTATGTGTTACTATACACACAGATAGAACTTTGCTCAGATCTGCTGCTGCCCCTGGAAGTCATAAAACCATAAAATACTTCCACTCTTCCTACAGGAGATAATAAACCATACTTCTTACAGAAACTGTGCCTCTGGCTTCATTTAAAAGTCTGAGATAACATGTTTTTGGCCTAGGCCCAGTAGTTTAATTTACGTACTATTTTTAAGTTTGAGGTTAACCTCTTTTCTTTCAGTATTCTCTGTCAAAACATAAACATTTAAACAGCTACAATAATTCATGTACATTGCTTTTTTTTCCAGCAGGGCACACTGTTGGTACAATCTTAACACAAGCAACTGTACAAATAAGTCTGATATTCAACTGACATATAATTCTTTACTAAATTCCAGCTAGCTGTGCTGGCATATGTCACCCATCCACTGCCCTACTTCCTCTGGCATAGCTGTCAGTACCTCCTATCATCACCACAAGCTCATATGCAGACTAGTTCAGTTTCTGCAGATGCAAAATATCATCTTATAAAACATGTATACAGTTACAAGGGATAAGCTAAAAAAATGATATCACAAAGATGGAATGTAGAAAAGAAGATTAGTAAAGGAGAAGTTAAAAAAACAGAAGTTGAAGTTATAGAATTCCTGCTAAGTGAAGGATTTGGTGTAGAAGGTCCAATACAGGTTACATCACAGCATGATGGAGTGAGTCCCCAAAGAAAGGAAAAACAGGAAGATCATGAAACATCTGAAGAAGGAATATGGACATGGGAAAGAAAAAGAGATTTAATATGGTGTAATATTTATGTAAAGGAGAAAGCAAAACTAACCAATACAAAAAGAGCTGCACCAAAGATATTTAAAGGCAATATAGGCAAAGGAATCCAGACATGGAAAACTTTACAATACAAAAAATAAGAAGACAAAGAGGGAAAGTAGAAAAGGAGATTAGTAATGGAGAAGTTAAAGAAATAGAAACTGAGGTTATGGAGTACCTGCAAAGTGAAGGATTCAGTGTAAAAAATTGAATGCAGGAAGCACCACAACAGGATAGAGCAATGGATATCCAATTTAAGGGAAAACCAGTGGAACAGGAAGCTATGGGTCAGGTTCCATATCAACATATTTTGGAGCCTTCCACAGGAAACCAGTATAAATGTTCACTTGAAGCTAGACAGCAAGAAAAGTAACAGGAAACTGTGGAAACTCTGATGCAGTCAATGTTGAGGAGTGATAAGCCAATGAAGTTCTCATATGACAGAGCAACAGATGGCACAGGATGAAACTGAAGAGAAGGTGCCACAGGAAGATGCTATAGAACTTTCTATAGAATGCCCACAGGGAATGGAAAACAAGGGATGTACCCTCGGTTTGGAAGAAAATGAGCTAAGAGAAAATTGCTTGATTTAATACACATGGATAGATATATTAAGATCATTGAGAGAAATAGACTGCAGAAGGTCAATAAAACCCAAAAAGCCAGAAGTTTGATAAAACAAATGAATGCAGTAATTAGGACTGTCCATAGGGATCTATGTGATATAACAGAAGTAAACAGGATATACTACTGTACTGCTAAATTAATAACTGATAAAGTTCTACCACAAGAACACATGGTAGTGAGGGAAAGGAAGGGGAGAAATCAAATACCATCGTGGAAGTATTGAACAGAGAAAACTATAAAGCAATTAAGACAAGAACTGTCACTCTTAGAAGACTATAGAAGAAGGAATAGATCAAGAAATATACTTAGAAAGATAGATGTGATTAAAGCAATCCACAATATTAGAATAGACCAGGATCTATTATGCACTATCGCAAATAACAAACTAAAAATTTCACCACAGGTGGAAAAACTTAGAAGATACACAGATAAATATAAAGGAAAAGTACAAAATAAGCAATTTATTGATGACCCCAAAAAGTTTTATACAGAATTGGGAAATAAGGTAAAAGGAACTGAAAGACCGCCAAAAAAAGAGGAAGTAGATACATTTTGGGGAAGTATCTATGAAGATCCTGTGGAACATAACAAAGATGCTAAATTGATAGAAGTAAAACAAAGAGTAAGAAGCTTAAAGTTGCAGTATATGAAATGGGATGAAGTAACAGCCAGAGAGATTGAAAGTAAGTTAAGAAAAGCCTCTAATTGGAAAACCCCAGGCCCAGATGCAGTACCTAACGTTTGGTTAAAAGTATTAACATCTTTGCACGAGGATTTAGCTATGAGTAAGAACTATTTATATGCTCCCACTGAACAGACACCAACCTGGTTAACAACAGGTAAAACAATGCTTCTACTTAAGAGTGAACCTGCAAGCTTCCCTAAAAATTATAGACCAATAACCTTCCTTCTGACAACGTATGAACTATACATGGGAATTGATGTCAACAGGATTTATAGTTATTTAGAAGAAAACTCAATTATGGCAGTAGAACAAAAGGGTAATAAAAGAAAGATGTTAAATAAAGTCATACTGGAGAACTGTAAAAAGGGGAAGAATTTAAGTATGGCATGGATTGACTATAAAAAGGCATTTGATAGTATCCCACATTCATAGAATAAAGAGTGCTTAAAAATGTATAAGATCCACACTACACTGATTGACAACATTACAGTGACCATGAAACAATGGCAGACCACTTTGCAATTAAGCCATAATAAAGGACAGATTATTATCCCAGGGATAAAAAGTTAACGGGGGATATTTCAGAGTGATTCTCTGTCACTGTTGCTATTTTGCCCTGCCATTAACCATTACACAACAGCTTAGGCCATGGCTACAGTTTGGTTCCTAAAAAACAACAAAGTGTAAAGACTTATCTTCTCTTTCTCGATGACTTAAAACTGTATAGCTCATCAGATGAGGCACTGAGGGCACAGCTGTAGGTTGTCAAATGTTTTTCAGACGATATAAGAATGGCATTTGGTCTTGATAAGTGTGTAAAAACAACCTTTAAAGCAGGAAAACTGCAGCACCAGGAAAACATCAATTTGAGACAAGAATGTAATATAAAAGAACTTGAACATGAGGGAGGGTATAAATATTTGGGAATTGATGAAAGATCAACAGTAAAACATAAACAAATGTGACTAAAACTTAGTACAGAACACATTAGAAGACTTAATTTAATTCTGAAAACAATGTTGACATCTAGGAGCAAAATCCAAGCTATAAACCAATTTACTCTTCCTGTCCTAACGTACAAATTTGGAATGATTGATTGGCCCCAAAATGTGTTGGATAGATTAGATAGGAAAACAAGAAAGATGCTTCATGCTCACCAAATGATTTATAAAAATCAGTGTATACCACAATTATATATTCCCCATTCTGAAAGAGGGATGGGCCTCCTTGAAACTAATTACAAGTATAGTTCTGCAGTCATGGGACTCCACACATATCTCCTGACCTCACAAGTCCCAAATGTGGTGAAAGTTTTGAAACATGAGGAGAATAAATATAAGATTACTTCTCTGCTTAATCTAGCAGAAGCATATCAGCATCAAGCAGGAATGGAAATCAAACCAGAAGTACATGAAAATCAGGCAGAAACTGAATGTGCCAAAAAACAAAAGAAACAATATAAGGTGAACGACCAGATGAGAAGGCAAGAAATATGGAAAATGGATAAATATAGTTGCAAGCATAGAAAACTTCTGGAAGAACCTCATGTTGATCAGGAACGAATGCAGGAATGGCTAAGGAGAGGCAAATTCAAACCAAGAGATGAATGTTAATATTGGCAGCCCAAGATAGTAGGCTATGCACACGCTGGTTTGCAAAGTCCATTGAACATGTGAGAGAAACAGACAAAGGTAGGTTTTGTAAAACTGAATTGGAAACAGTCACACACCTCGTTGCTGGTTGTGACATACTAATGGCAGAAGGACTGTATGCTGAAAGGCATAATAATGTGGCAAGATTGTTGCACTGGGGATTGTGCAAACATTATAGTACTGAAGTGGCTGAAAAACACTGGAAACATGAGGTACAAAGCATCATAGAAAATGATGAAGTTTATATCACATGAGCTCACCCACTACCAACAGTTCAAAAGACAGATGCTACAAAAATGGATATAGTGGTCCAAGAAAAGAAGACAAGAGTAGCATTGATCATTGAAATTGACAGACGCGGTGACTAGAGTGTCTTGCATAGAGAGAGACACAAAGTCATAAAATCTCAGGATCTGCAGGCAGAAATGAGAGCAATGTGGAAGAAAGATACCCAGACACTTCCAATAGTAGTAGGAGGAACGAGTCTTATAAAAAGAATTTACAATTGTATTTAGATATATTACCAATACACGTAACTCCATATGGATTGCAGAAGGAGTCATTACTGGACATACTGTGGGTGCGGCGAAGAGCACTTTTGGCTGACTTCAAAGATTGAAACAATACTAATTTCATGAACTTTAATCATACTTTGACTTAGGGATGGGGTCCATTCCCATCATGGTATTAGAAACCCAAAAAACTTGGAGAAATGTAAAAACAAAGATAAACTGGATTAGTGAGGTGGGTATTTGGTAATTTGATGTAGAAAGCTGCAAAATAGGTAATTATCTGTTAGCTGAGTTGACTTGATTGTTCAGGAAGATGTAAAAGAAAAGCAGGAGTAGTAATTTGTCAAGTGACACGAGAAGAAAACGAGTTAGAGTAGTAGGCATCTGAGTAGTTGTTAAAAGTGCAGAGCTACAAGGTATATGAATGTTATCAGTGGGCCGGACTGTGTTCTGGTGAGTTTATACTAGTGGTGGGATTAGTGAAGCATGTGCAGGCAGCTATCTGTCCTAGGTGAGTCTTCTAAAATTCACATTTTTCCATATAGAATCTACATATTCAAATCAGGAAACAACTTGAATCTGTCACTGCTTCTGCTTTCCTGTTTTGCTCTGTGGCATCAATGTTAACAAAATATACGACACTTGCTGACAGGACAGATTCATGATCTAGAGACGATTCTCTGTCTTTGAAATAAACTCCCTCTGCACATCAAAGTAGCACCCTATTTACTTTCAAAACTAGACTTATGGACCAGATAGGAAATAAACTCCATGCCTAAATTCATGCCTGGGGTACATGGAAATAATCTTCTTAATTATCTTCTTCCTGGAAGTAACTGATATATTCTCATTATCAAAGAGTGACAAGGGTAAGCTTCTCTATGGTCCTTTGGCTGTAAATTTAACATGAACCTATGAAACTCAGAATATATTATGCATTTTACCTTCATCAGTCTTTGTTTAAATCATTACTTAGAAACAAGTGATGTGGAAAGGTGAACTTCTTTAACTATATCAGATTAAACTAGCCGTGAAATAAAGTTTTCTGTAACTCACAGATTTTTTTTTCTTGAACTGTATTAAGCACTTACATAAAACCATTTTGGGGAAAAAGTTAACATCTCCACAACTCAACATAAGTTGTGTATGACTCTGGGAATGCAGAATACATAGCCTTTTTGTAACAGCAGAGTGTATGACATAACATAATCATTCTAGGTAACTTCAGCCTTTATTATCTTGGCCCTCTTTTATCTGATATGGCTACTTTCCTAGCAGATTTAGGTCTCCTTCAACTCATAAATGAACCAATAAAACCTAACCTTGGATCCTCCAAACAGTCCACACTACTCCTGATTATTACAAACATACCAAACTCCATCTCCAACATAAACATTCTGCTACCATCACTAAGTGACCACTGCCCAATCAGTTTTATAATTGTCAACCATCCTATAAAACTACTACCAGTATTAAAAGTCTTCGGAAACCAGAGTAGCACAGATATAGACAAACTCAGAACCGTTTCCACAGCTCACAATTGGAACCATATGCTCTCCTTACACGACCCTAATACAGCACCTGTAAACGTAATCAACTTTCTACTTCAGCTGCAAGACAAATTCTTCCCACTGATCCACAGTCTTTATAAACCCACCAAAATTGAATGTCTATCAACTGAATTCAAACATCTTTTAACACTAATGGATGAAGTATGGCAAAAATGGAAACAGACCCCCCCCCATAACTGACAACCACATCTCCTTTATAGTCTTTCCCATCTTTCCTGTAACTAGTCTAGTCCAGATACAGATTTGCTATATCCAGGAACGTTTGTAAGCTTCTGAGCCCCCCAAACCTTTCTGTGTTGGAGGGAAGCCTTCTAGCTTATCAGTGGGAGTGGTAATCACAAGACAGCCTATCTACCACAAGAGTGGTTTCTGGCCCAGAAATTGTAGTTTATTGGCCGTTTGGATGGTTTTTCCATCTCTTTCAACTTTCTGGTTTAAAAGCCTACATTTGCACTTGTTTCCCATTTTCCTGTAACTAGTCTAGTCCAGATACAGATTTTCTGTATCCAGGACTGCTTGTAAGCTTCTGAGCTCCCCCCCCCAAGCCTTTCTGTGTTGGAGGGAAGCCTTCTAGCTTATCAGTGGGAGTAGTAAGCACTAGGTAGCTTATTTACCACAATAATGGTTTCTGGCCCAAAAATTGTAGTTTATTGGCCGTTTGGGCAGTTTTTCCATCTCTTTCAACTTTCTGGTTTAAAAGCCCACATTTGCACTTGTTTCCTACCTTTCCTGTAACTAGTCTAGTCCGGATACAGATTTGTTGTATCCAGGACTGTTTGTAAGCTTCTGAGCCCCCAAGCCTTTCTGTGTTGGAGGGAAGCATTCTAGCTTATCAGTGGGAGTGATAAGCACTAGGTAGCCTATCTACCACAAGATCCAGGTATAGACTCTTAGTTTAGCACTTGAATTTGCTTATTTGTGCTCAGCACTTGTTCAGAACTTGTTGTTAGCACTAAATAAGCTACAAATTACTGCAGCACTCAACCTTCCTCTTTACCTAGAGGAAAACAGTTCTTGTACTTTCCTCACTTGCTTAGAGAAAAAACAGCTCTTATACTCACTTTCCTCGCTTGTCTAGAGAAAATTAGTTTTTTATTCAGGCATGTCCAAGGGTCAGCTCCCAGTGTTCTGTCCTGTCTATCTGATGAATCTGGGCATCTTAGGGCAATGTAGCAATTGCCTCATGTACACAGACAACCCTGTCCTCCTACCACCCAACACTACAACCTGTGAGAGATGCACTTATCTAGCCAAACTGGAGGTAAAGCTCTTTCCAACCAAGAATGAACTTGACAGTCAAGAGGAGAAGGTAAACACTTGCACCACACCACACTCATCACATAGTCCCACTAAACCTACACCACCAAAATCCACACATAGAAACACAAAAACATTCACAGAGGCTCTCAATAATAATCTGCTCAAGCAACAGAGACCTCCAAAGCAGAAACGCAAGCAACCTCCACCCTCCAACACAACCCAAATGACACATAGCCCACAGACTCAGTGTGCCACTCAACCACAGCCCATAAGGCAAAACCAACGTACCCAACACACTAGTCATAGGTGACTCTATAGTCAGGCACACTGATGTCCCACTCAACAGGCTAAACAAGGAGAAGGTTACTGTCAGCTGCCTGTCGGTGCCAGGATCTGCCACATAACCCATGCACTCAGGTCACTCCACAACAATTACAAATATGACTCTGTCATTGTCCATGTTGGTGTGAATGACCTGAGATGTACCTCCCTGGACTACATGAAAAGAGACATGGAAGAGCTCTCTGATCTTGTAGCCCAGGCAGGTATGACCTTAGCCCTGAGTAGCATCCTGCCATTGCCCAGAATGATACTGCAGTACAAGGACAAAATGATTGACTTCAACAATTGGCTAAGCTTCTGGTGTCATTCTAAGGGGATTCAATATCTGTCTGCCTGGGATGACATAGTTGACAGACCACGATGCTTTGCCAGAGATGGCCTGCACCTGTCACCCCTGGGATTCCGGATACTGGCTATGGCTCTTGCTGCCCCTATAATGCCTTTTTTTAGGCAAGGTTCAAATAACAAATTCACCACCGTAACAGGAACAGGCAAGCAAAAACTGAGGATAATGCTACTCAATGCTAGAAGTCTTAATCTCAAAATGCACTCCCTCGAGGCACTCCTTAAAATGGAGAATATTGATATCTGTGCAATGACTGAGACCTGATTCAAGGCTCCAGAGAGCACCCCTGCATTACCAGGCAATACTCATACCACAGTTTTCGGCAACCTAACCTGGACCGGAACACCAAAGGTGGAGGTGTGTCCATATTCATTAAGGTTATCCACACCTCCAGGCTAGATGCTCAGCATAATGCATCTGAGGTTATCCAAGTGCAACTAACTCTGGGCAAAACTGCAATCCAAATTGTAGCTTGCTACAGATCCCCTACATGCCCCAGGATTCCCACTCCTCTTTTCTTGATATACTGGAAAATATTAGGGTTCAACAAAACACCCTAATAATGGGCGATTTCAACTACCCTACCATTAACTGGGAAAACTAATCATGTACCAACTCCTTCGCGCAATGCTTTCTGGAATTCATAAATTCCAATGCCCTGGATCAACTTATCCACACCCCCACCAGGAGCAACAATATCCTAGACCTAGTCATTACCAACATGAGTGACCGGTGTTCCACACCTGAAGTCAACTCCTCATTGGTCAGATCCGACCATAAGCTAATCAGTCTAGGTATCCACATCCCGCCCCCACCCTCCATTAAGAAAATCACAGTAAAAAGTTTCTCCAAAGCCAACTTCATGCTTTTTAAGACAGAAGTGGCGAAATTCATGACACCCATGCAGATGGACAATGCAGTTATGACTGCTGAATCCTACACAGATGCACTCTATAAGCACTTACATTAGTGCATGGATCGTGCTATCCCAAATAGAACCAAGACGCTATCCCCGAAAAAAAGGAAGCCAATCTGGTGGTCCGCTGCCATAAACAAATTCTACAACAGAAGGAAGAAACTGTTGCAAAAGAGAGTAAAATCCCATGAGTGGAGGAGTCCCCTGGTCAGCCTTAGTAAGAAGCTGAAATCTCTTATAAGAACCTCCAAAGCTAGCTACGAAAACAAAATCACCACTGATTCTAGGGACAACCAAAAAGAATTCTATAGCTATATCAAGAATCTCAATGGCAACACCCAGATCTGCTCTGAGTTACAGCACAACGGCATGAAAATTACAGAAACAACTGATATTGCCAACATCCTGGAAGATAGGTTCAGTGCTAACTTTACCCTCATATCACCCCCTAAAGGGCCCATAACTATACAGGAAGAATGCAGAGTCCCTGTAATCACAACTACGCAGGTAAAAGCTGCACTCTCTAAAGCCAAAAACACAGCATCCATGGGACTGGACAACATCCCAGGATGCGTTTTACATAAACTTCAGAACGAACTGGCTCCCCCCTAAGCACCATGTTCAATCATAGTCTCACATCAGGCTTTGTGCCCACTGAATGGTGCACAGCAACAATTATCCCATTCCACAAAGGGGGAGCCACCACTGATCCCGGGAACTATCGCCCTATTAGCCTGATGAGCCTGGTCTGTAAGACCATGGAATGTATCATCATGGAACTCATAAACAAAGACATTGGTAACCTCCAAACTCTGTACCCCACCCAGTTTGGGTTTGTGAAAGGCAGATCATGTCTCCTGAACCTGATTGACTTCTTTGAGGCAGTCACCAAAGCTGTATACAAGGGTAAGGTGGTTCACACAGCCTATCTTGACCTTGCCAAGGCTTTTGACACCATCCCCCATTCTGGAATTATAGCTAATCTCACTAAACTAGGTATAAATCCCTACATCACAAGATGGGTTGCCAGTTGGCTCACTGACAGAACCCACACTGTAAAACTTGCAGACTCCAAATATGACTTCAAACCAGTGACAAGTGGAGTACCACAGGGTTCAGTCCTGGGACCTCTCCTGTTTGGTATCTTCTTCTCTAAAGTACACACTAACACAGAAGGCCTTTGGCTAAAGATGTTCACAGATGACTGCAAACTAGGAGCCATAGTTGAGTCCACAAATGATGTGGACATCCTACAGAAGGGCCTCACTGAGACAGATGCCTGGTGTCAGAGCCATGGCCTCAAGCTCAGTGCCAAAAAGTGCATTGTCATCCCCTTTGGTAAAAACTCTGTACCAACGAACTACCACATCGGCAGTAGTCTACTTAACACTTAATGTGTGATAAGAGACCTGGGGACCAAGGTGGACAGTAGTCTCTCCTTTGATAATCACATTGCCACAGTAGTCAGAAAATCCTTCTATGTGTAACACCTCATCCCAAAAGGATTCTCATCTAGGAAAAAAGAGGTCATTGTTCCCCTCTACTCAACACTCATTAGACCCATTATAGAGTACAATGCCCCTTTTGGAATGTACCTCACAAGACATCTGCAGCAGTTGGAAAGGCCACAGAAGTACCTCACAAAGAGGATTAATGGCCTGAAACAAATGCCCTACACTGACCATCTCAAAACACTCCAGCTTTACTCTGTAGCATATTGCCTATTCTGAGGTGATCTCTGCCTAACATATAAAGCTATGTCAAACCCAGAGCTATTGGACATGCTACACCTAAAGAAATCCCAATCCCTCCAAACTACATGCTCTAGGAACCTAATCATTGTCACCACAATAAACAGGACATACTGGAGGGATAGATTCCTGTCCCAGATACTTCCCATACTCTGGAACAAGCTACCCATCTATGTCAAGCAAAGTTCCTAATTAGCACTCTTCAAGAAAAATCTTGATAAGTGGATGGGAAATAGGAAATATACCCCAGGGATCACTTCTGTGGCTCTGCTCAACAGGGGCACAGGAAAATAACTTTCTTGGGTGGCATAGGCCAGGGAACCTTGTTGGCTAGGCTTATACCTACCTATGAACCTATGAACCTATGGACTTATCCAGGAAGTCCATCAGAAGGCACAAAATAAATCTCCAAAGAAACAAACTATCCTATCACATTCTCCAAAACACTTTTGGAAAGTGGTTAACCTACTTGCAAGAAAAAGAAAAAACCCTCAAGATACCCTGGTATTGCAAAGCTTTCTTCAGAAAATTTCATTAAATAATTTAGCACTCTCTCATCATTAAACTCCACAACTCCAAAAGGATCATGCATTGCCCACCCCACTACCATTCATCCCCATCTTCCCCTTCAGCTACATTTATCACATAGAAGTCTCTATTCTGTTTAAAAAAAAATATTTCCACTGACACCCCTCCTGTGTCTGACAACATAAAACCCTGGTTCATATATTACTGAAGGAAGGCTCTATGTGTTCCTGTCACCCACACTCTATGTCTCACACAAAACATCATGCCATAGATTTGGAAAACTGCTCTATTAAACCCCTCCAAAAGCAAACCAACCCAATCAATACCTCTCTCTTCCATCCAGTATCCATCCTTCTAATTCTGGGCAAATATCTTGACCTCATTGACCACAAAATTCTCCAAAACAAACTAAATGAAATTGGTATCAGTCTAACTCTGCTCCCTGGTTAAAAACCTCCTCAATGGCAGACACTTCAGACTTAATATATAATCCTCTCAATTAGAATCTGCAGCTATTAACAAAGGTGTACCTCAGGGATCCATTCTTGCAGTCCTCTTCTTCTCCATATTCATTAACAAACTTCCTTGTGACCTCCCTCCCATCTCCTACTTATCCTTTATGCTAATGATGTGGTCTTTTTTAATCAGGTCAATCTCCCCCAACATTCAATGCCAACTTCAGTCAGACTTACATGAGCTCCACCAATGGTTCATAAACTATAATCTGCTTCTCAACCCCACTAAGACCAACATTTTGCTTTTTGGAACTATGTTTGACCTAAACAACTACTGCATATAGACAACCTCTACCTTCAAATACCTAGAACTATGGCTTGATCAGTCAGTACACTTCCATTTCCACATAGACAAAGTGAGAGCCAAAATAAACTCACTCCTCATCTGGGCCAAAAACATCTCCCTTTTTCTATCCCAACCTGCCAGAGTATACACTGGCAAAGGAGTTCTACTTTCTCAACTTGAATATGGGCTTCCAAATTTTGCTTCTGCCTCCAAGAAAAACATTGCCACACTCCAGACTATCTCTAACAGTATATGATGATTCATTACAAACTCACCACTCTGTAAACATCACTGTATCACCCTAGAAAAAGCCAAATGGCTACCCATAAAACAAAGATCTAACCTAATTTTAGAATCCGAAATCCACAAACTACTCCAACTCCACACATTTGCTTCCCTGTCAGCTAGACTTCATGAAAAAACTCCTCCTGCAACCTGAGACACTGCTCACAAGCCATGCCAACTCTCATTACCCCTAGAACCAAACTCCACAGCACTGTACATGATTTCTCGTATCAGGCACCTACTCTTTGGCAAGCTCTCCTCGTTGACACTAAGGAAAGTAAGACTTATTCCAAATTCAGAATGCAACTCAAAAAGCACTTCTTCATCCAAGCAAAATGTTCCTACTTTAAAACATGGGATGTCACCTAACCTATCTCCTTTCAGTCTCTTCTCCTCTGTCAAGATTCACTAAAGATTGACCCACTTTAGAAACTAATGTATATATTGCACATTACACTCTGCTTGATTCTACATTGTACAGTGCTTATTCAGTAGATATAATTAGTCTGAACTACTCTGTCGTTGCTTACATTTCTGTAGTTTTTGTTTGTGAAATTGTTTGTATTCTTCCTGGACTTAACCTGAAATTGGTCAATATTGATCAGTGCACTACACTGGTAAACAGATAACAATCAATCAGTAAATAAATAAATAATTAGATCTTTAATTTCTTTTTCTGCATGATAAGACCCAGAATCAAGTGATAATATTGGAAACAAGAAGTTGGCTAGGAAGGTAAGCTTGACTAGCTGATGGCTAAAGTACCTGTCTTATGTGTAAGGAGAATGTTTTGGCATTCTAGTGTTCCTGTCTGGTGGAGACAGGGACGCAGTACAGTGCTGAATGGCTGTGATCTCCTAAGGCAGAGGGCAGATGTCTTGTTGAGCATGCACTGGGGGTATATAAGCATACCCAGGCTACATCAGTGTACACTGTCGGGTATTAAGAAAAGTTGCAAATAGCAAGGATGATGTTGTTCCAGCGTTTCTTGATCTCATATCCAACCCCTCTCTGACAGAAACTACTGTTCACTAGCTGGGTCTAGAGTGATGACCCTGGTCTACTGGGGAGGAGTAGCTGGTAAGTGCAGATTCATGACAGACTCCTGTTATAGTGGTAAAAGAAAAAAAATACCTTTACACTCTTTCAAGCTTACATTCTTGTCCAGTCTCTGGTTTCCTAGCTCACTGGCTTATCCTAGGTCACCAGCTAAGAGCTTTTTCATCATGTAGACGGTCCCTGACACCTCTCCATTAGATATTCCTGCAGTTTGATTGTAGGTGGCCCATAGGCAGGCTTGACTAAACGTTGTGTAAAAATTATTTATCACTTTATTTTGTCTCTTCATCTTTTTTTTTCTTCCTTTGACAACATTCTATTTTAGGCAACATTATTTGCTGAAGGCCAGGGATTGGGGCCTGAGATAAAGGAGGAGGTTTAAGCCAGGAAAAAAATGTCAGATTCTGTTCTTCTAGTTTTTGTGTTGCTGTTGTTGTAATATAAAACAATTGCATCTGTAATGTGGGCTTTGCAGATTGAGATTTAACTACAGGAACACACAGAGGAAGCCAGCCACAGAAGGTGTTTGTAAGTGATACCCACACAAATCACTGAGAAGCAAAACATGACTCACTGGTAAGCGTGCACCATTTTAATGACTCACCCTGAAGTATTCCAACAGGCAAGCAATAACTTCAATGAATTCAGATTTCCTCATGCACTGCTGTGCAGTACAGAGCAATAATGTGGTAATAGTAAACTGTATGCCTTACTTAAAGATATAAAGACATGCTGCCTTGCCTTCTTATAATTCCAGAATTGTCAAAACTTACTGCAAGTTCAGAGTTCATGACAAAAGCACAAAAATGTATGCATGTATGTATGTTTGTTATAAAGGAAGGTTTGTATTTCCACTAGTAATCAAAATAACACGTTCAGCATTTGCGTTTGCATGTTCACCATGAATATTTGTTCATTCCTGATGAGCTGATGTGAGCACAGAGAAATTGGGAATGGAATTACTGAAGCCACTTAATACATTGTAAAACATTGCAACACAGGCAGTGAGGGCATAATACAGACCCACCCAGTCAGAATACAAACTCAGCCAATCTGTGTATGTTACTAGTAAATGTTTAGGGTGTAGTGCAGTCAGGAACAATGGACTCACATTTTTCCTTATGTTTATGGGAATCATGCCAACATTTCTATAATTCCTTTTGTAACAATGAAACATTATATTCATTTGCAGTCTTAGACATTTGAAATTTGCATATTTTGTCATGTTTAGTATGTCCACTGATGTTCATACCATCAGCTTTCTCATTGTCAATACAGGGTGGTCTTAAGGTTCAGCAAATACTTAGCATAATAACTACATGCTACTTGTAAAAGAGTGTTTTTTTCTCCAAGGTTTAGTGCAATAATAACCTTAGAGTACTACTTATGTCATATATGGGACAACATGAACCAACTTGTGTCTCTACTTAACAAACAGATCTCTAAAAGGGTTACTTGACTACAAAACAAAAAGTAAATAGGTTCATAGGTAGATACTAGGCTATCTGCCCTTAGGCATTTATAAGCCTAGCCAGAGTGTATTTGGCTTCCGCCTCCCTATTAGATTAGCCTACTGTGCCTCTGTAAAGTAGGTCACAGAAGGTACCCTTTTAAGATTAGTTTACTGTGCCTCTGTCTAGCAGGGACACAGAAGAAATAATCAACATTAAAAAAAAACAAACAAAAAAAAAAAAAAAACTTTTGTTTGGAACCTAGAAAAGGCTCAGCTAAACTAAATTCACTAATGCTCCTCAGACATAATTGATACATTTGTCAGTTTCAAATTACTCAGATTGTTTCCATCCCCTCCATCAGTAGAAAATTTCTGACTAACCACTGGTCTTGCAATGCAGGAATTACATGCAATATATCTACATGAATCACCACTCAGTCCTACATATGAACATCACTGCTTTTATAGCTGTTACCTTCTAAGTTTTTATTGTCTTTTGCCTTTTCAACTTTCCCGTAATGGGTCAATGTGCCAGCTATTTAATTTATGCATCATTTGTTAAGTGGGGTGGTGCATGGACCATATTCAAGCATGGTAGATCACAATGATAAGGGAAATACCCCCACCCCTCTCTCTCTTTATATATTTATATATATATATGTATATATACACACACACACACACACACACACACACACACACACATACATATATATATATATATATATATATATATATATATATATATATATATATGTATGTGTGTGTGTATATATATATATATATATATATATATATATATATATATATATATATATATATATAGGTCTGTTTTGAAAGATCAAAGTTTCAGAATGTCAACATACAAAATATTGAGATGAAAATGTCAACAGTCTGAAACAATGAACATAAAGTATTACAAAAAGAATGTTGTTGCTTAGATCACAGTGCAGTGGGAATCAGAGAAGTTGTTTTTTTCCCCTCTGTAATGTGAACTCGTATAAATTGCAGGGGTTGTGAAAATCAGGAGGAGTTGATCTACCACTGTTAGCCAGTGTATGCCTGCCATAAAGCCCAGCAGCCCTTGGTCAAATAGCTACGAGTTCTCCAGTGTCCAGTTGTCCAGTCTAGGTTACCTGGGGTAGCTTTGTTGAGTAAAAGCAGGACATAAAGCCAATCAATCTAACCAAAATGAACGATGGCTTACACTGGACATACATTCACTGACAGGTTCCATCTTGGAAGTGGATGACGGGATGGTAAGGAGGAGACTGTACATCCTGTGTATGCAGGACACAAGATGGAGGGGCAGTGCAACAAAGCCACTGGGCTTGGGAGTCAGAGGGTGCTATTCAGGGACTAGACAGACTAGAAATAAATGGTGTGGGAATTAAATGAGGGAGAGTCATCTGAAGACAGTGAGGGATATCATCAGAATTAGTGATAACACATGGCAGTCAGACTCCAGTGTAAAGACAGGGCAGTATTCATAATCTCATCCTATGCCTCAATGCAGGAGTTGTAGGACCTACTAGATAAAGCAAAACAGCATGAGTAGGTGTGGATAATGGGGCACCTGAATGTTCATATCAAGACAAACAGAACAGAATATGAGAGCTGCATGGATTCACATGTGTGGGGCATCAGGAATGAAGAAAGAGAAGTCATTCTATATTTCTGTCTATCAGGTGGCCAACACGAGTCATCAAAATTGATATTCACAAGATCACATAAAAGATTGGCCAACATGGAACTTGTGTAGACTTTCTCCTAGTAAGAAAATGGCATTCAGGTGGAACCAGAGTTTGCAAAGTCATCCCCAGTGTGAAACAGCTGGCCCACAGCAGAAACCACTTGTGGCCACAATCAGCATTGGTCAGTGAAGGTTTTAAGGTAAACTAAGACTATGCTGAAGACCTGGATATGGAATGGAGTAAAAGAACAAGAGTTCAAGGAAATACTCAAGATTTTATGGGTAATTCTTCAGGAAGAAGACAAAACAGAGGAGTCAAAGAAGAAAAAAGGCAGCATTTCAAAACAGAATGTGTGAAGACTATAGAATAGATATGTGGCTGAGTTAGGTATGGAAATAGTGTACATAAGGAAAACTGACTGTGGAATGCTGAAGTCCAGGAAGTTATCAAAAGAAAAAAAGAGTACAAAAACACTGGGAGATAGAAGAGGTGGACCAGGCTAAGAAGGAATACTATTTGACTAACAAAGAGGCTAAAAGAGCAATCACAGTAGTAAAGCACAAGGCATCAGAGGTACTCTACCATCTACTGGAAAGTGATTCAGCAGATGGCTCAGCGAAATTCTATCTGGTTAGAACACAAAGCCAGAGAGATAAAGATGATAGTCATCAGACACCTCTCATAAAGGATGCTAGCAACAACCCACTCACCAGTCCGGCGCACATTATAGACAGATTTAAGTAGCAAATTCCACAGAAGCTGTACTGCCCCATATACAGCCTACAGTGAAAGAGGAAGAAGATAATCATATATATAGTGTGTGTGTGTGTGTGTGTGTGTGTGTGTGTGTGTGTGTGTGTGTGTGTGTGTGTGTGTGTGTGTGTGCACTCAATAAGTCATGAGGAGGTGTACATGATACATATATTACCACATGAAGAGAGGTGTAGCGAGGTACAAGCCTCTAGACCTTTGAGACATTGCAGTTACACACAAATTAAGTTAAGAAAACCATGCGCACTTCCAGAGCAACATGTCCATATCAGACTCATTACAAAGCCTGTGACTGAAGACATTATGTTCAAAAAATGTTTACTAGATTATCCTAAACAGACAACTGGACCAACGCTCAGGAGGCTTCAGAAATGATTTCTTAAGTCATGGATGTTGCCAAATTTAAATTATGTATGTCACTGTATACACTTTTTAAAAATGATGTGGCAGAATATAATTAAAAACTGGCATATTTATAATGGGTTACAGCCATATATTGTTTGCTAAATGCCTTTTTATTTTTCAGAACGTCTGGTTGGTTAAATTAATTTTTTCCTTAAGATTCTCATTTCAGGACTTTTTTTCTTTTGCAGTGCATAAAAGGTATACTGTCTAGAAATGTGCACTCTCTGGGGATGATGGGAAGTCTAGAGCTTTATATTCTGGAAGCTAGTATACAGTTCCAAAAATTCTGGCTATAACCTGTACTGAGTATCTGAGGTGATACTGCCAGTGGACATAGGATTATAAGATCATGTGATCATAGGAAATACAAGGTTATTGAATCTTGTGACCATTTAAGCTTTGCTAGTGCCCACCCTTAAACTGAATGTCCTCTCACAAGAGGTTCAGGCTAATTGAGCCAGGGGTGAATTTGTGAATATTCTTTCAATTATCCACTTCCCATCTAAAGGAAGATAATGTACCACATTACTAAATTTGTAAGTGAGATTTATTCCAGAGCTGGGGAAGGCATTGTATAATGAATCTATCCCTCCACATTATTTTATTTATCTGCTGGTGAAGCTTTAGATCCCTTTTTCTGGTATTCGTGGGAGTATTTGATTTGTGGAGATATGAAAGGTCCAGGACCACTTGGGTCCCTAATGTTTTAGGCATAGATATCCCCTAAGAAATCTGTAAGATACTAAATAAAAGGACAGCCTTCCAGTCTGTTCTGGTAGTTTAAGCTTTTTAAGCCAATGATCATCTTAGTTAGGACCTTTTTGGGACTTTCTAGTTTTTTGATAAGTCTAGAGACATACTTCCCAAAGGAAGCATTCTGTTCAATAACTGGCATAACCAATGCCAAATATAATGGGATAATGATCTCTTTGGATCCACAAAATATCCTATTGGCAATCACCTGTGCAAACTAGAAGCCTTTCTGACTACTGTCATTACATGTTGACCATAGAACAGGGAATTATCAACCCAAATACCAAGGTCTCTAACAACATTTTCATTTTAGAGTGGGATGTTGTTATGTGTTGGGGGTGGTTATAGTTTACCAAACAAATGTGACAATGTTGCATTTTTTAGCATTAATTTAAGCCCATTGTTAGCACATCAGGTGTTTACAAGTGTAATTTCTTGTTGCGGGTTTGGGTGCCTGATGGCAGCATGAGGGTAGCCTCAGTTTACACTTGCCATTAAACCTCGCTATCCAGAAGTCTTAGTTTGTGGACTGAAGGTCAGAAAAGTATATGCCAAATAAAAGTGGTTCCAACACAAGCCTGACACCAGTGGTTACCTTCATAATCTTTGACCAGTCACCTCCTCCCTGTACTGTATGAATTCTGTCTTTTTGCCTGTCTGCTATCCCTCTTACCTCAATGGGATCTATTTGTAATGCACTGAGTTTACTGACTATGGTTGCATGGTATATAGGTCCTGGCCAGGTCAAGGTATGCTATTGGTACAGTATGTCTGTTTGTCTACAATTTGTGTTATTCTTTCGAAGAAGTTAACCATGCTTATTAAACAGGATCTACCCTTCACAAAGCCAAACTGTTTCAGGTCAAGCCTAATGAGATTTTTAATGTCATGGTGAATCAGGTCAGTTATAACATGCTCCACAGCTTTGCACATGATACTCATCAGGTAGGCTGAATGGCCTGTAATGTCTGGGGTCAGTGGTGGGGCCACCCTTGTGTGGTGGCAGCAGCACTGCCATCCCCCAAACTTCAGGGATGAACCCAGTGGCTAAACTTATGTTAGATAGTTTATGGAGTGGCTGTGCCAAGGCTTGATTGGAACTCTTAAACAGCCAGGTATAGCTTGATTGATATTGTTTATTAAACAGCCAGGTATACAGGATCACAGGTAATTACTAGGCTAGCTGTCCTTGGAGGCCATTTTAAGACTATCTGATTTCCCTTTTTGTGCCTGAAATAACCTGTCCAATTGATAATTATATATTACCCCTAATAAGAATTATTGGGATCATACCATAGATAATTTGAGGGGACCCATGTATGGGATAAAGTGTTTGGGTGCTTTATCTGTTCATTAGTAGTACAAGGGGCAGCCCTGAGGTAAAATTTCTATTTCCCATCCACAGATCTAAGTTGCACTTGAATATGGACTGGGAAGACTTTTGTTTTATGTGGTTGGGAAGTCTGTTCCACAGCAGTGGTATCCTCTGTGAGATATACCTGTCCCTTCAAACAGTTTTGTTGATATTGAAGAAGAGGTTTAGATCCCTAGACTGAGTATTTCTGATGCCATTTGATTTAATGTTATGCAGTAAATTCATTAGTAATAACTCAGTGGATGCCTTGTATGCCAGACACAGGTCATTTCCTAGCAGGATACCAAGTATAGTGTCAGGGCTTTGATTAGTTCAAGTAGGACATGTTGTTTAGGCCTTGTATCCTTTTAGTAAGGTATTTAGTGGGCATTCCAGTTGTTGCATGTGTCTAGACAGATAAATGTATTCAATGATTGACCTAATAAGTGCTGAGTAAAGGGGAGAAATATATCCCTAGATCTAGACAGAATCCCTTTGTTTGTAAGCTGTGCAATATAGAAGGACTTTCTTAAAACAATGGACAGATGTGGTCAAAAGTTAGGTCACTGTTCAAATGAGATCGCAAACCCTCAACAACTGAGTCACCTCTTAGGGGATATATCGACAATGTGGTAGTTATGTGGGGTAGATGGCATCCTGAAAGATACAGTAATGCATTTTTTTGGCATTTAGTTTCAGTCCATGATTTTGGCACCAGTTATTTATTTGGGATAAGCCTTCCTGCAGGATGGTTAAGCCATCTGGGAATTCAGTGAGTGCTCCTAGCTTGCAGTTGTCAACAAATTTGGTCAGCCAGAGCCCTTTGGTAATGCCTTTTAATTTATAAAAGTTGGTGCCAAACAGGAGAGTTCCCAGCACAGCACTGAACCCTGGGGGACTACACTGGTGATTGGTTTCTTTGTGGAGGTAAATTCCCCTAATTTGATTATCTGTGTTCTATCTGCAAGCCGTTTAGGAATCCAGTAGGTGACACTAATATGCCTAAGTGGGGAATTATGTCAAAAGCTTTGGCCAGGTCAAAGTATATGGTGTGCACTGTTTTGTCTTCATCCATTGCTTTGGTGACCCTATCAAAAAATATCCACCAGGTTTAGTAAGCATGACCTGCCCTTGATGAATCCAAACTGAATCAGGCCCAGTGTTTGGAGGTTCCTTATGTCCTGATTGATTAATTCCATGGTATTTCCATGGGTTTACATATGAGGCTGGTTAAACTTACGGATCTGTAACTGCCTGGGTCTGTGGAAGGTCCTCCCTTATGCAGGGGAATGACTGTACCTGTTCTGCATTCACTTAGTATAAAACCAGTATGGAGGCTAAGATTGAACAATGTTGTCCGGTGTGTGGCTAATCATGTTTCACACTGTTTAAGATGCATCAAAGGATATTGTCAGGACTCATCAATGCAGTATTTTTAGCTTTTGATAGGACATTTAGGACCTGGTCTTGTTTTATAGCTGGAGGTGAGACAATTTCAGTTATATCTTCAGGGATAGATGGAGGGGAGAGAGGGACAAAGTTAGAGCTAAATTAAGTTTGCTATATCTTCAGCCTCAGTGTAGGCAACATTGTTCACAATCAGCTCAGTGCATTGCTGCATCATGCTTTTTAGATTATGAATATAATTAAAAAATGCCATGTGATTGTCTTTGGCTTAGGTAGTTATTTTAGCCACACATTTGACTTTGTTAGATTTAATTAAGCTCCTGAGCGGTTTGTTTGTTTTAGTGACAAGGGCTCTAAAATTAGAGGAATTACTCTTCTTATTTTTGGTCAACATTATGTTCCTTTTGTTATAAAGCTTGTTGATATTATGGTTTCACAATGTGGGTTTGTTTCTGAGGTTTACCCTGCACTTATTTCTATGGGGTACAGCTGCATCCATGAAAAAATAAATGTTTACTTGCTGGTACAGTGTGGTGGTGTACATTTCAGCTTATTCAGTGGCATTAACTAGGTTTGGTGGAGATTTGAAGGTTGCCAATGAATCATTTAGGAGTAGGTAGTTTGTCTTAAAGACATTTCTTTTTTTTTTCAAAACAGGTTTATTGTTTTAACATACAAGAGAAATATCATAACAAATTTATACAAGTAATTAAAAATAGATATGATTATAACATTCAACAAAACAACTAAAGTATTTACAAAGACATCCACTACAATCAGATCAATTAATTAAACTAAAATACCATGCTATTGAAATTAGGATTTTTTTAACAAATTTTGTAAATTATCCCATACAATATAATAAGATGTTTTTCTAGTTGTTCTTGGCCTAATTGTGTTTATTTCCATATGGCACACTATATTCATAACATTTTTAAATTCATTGAACGAAGGAGGTGTATCTGAAATCCAATTCCTGGTTATTATTTTCCTAGCCACTGCTAGAATAGACCATAACAAGGGAAGCTTAACCTTTTTAACACTTTGAGGTACAGGTGTGTTGAATAATATAAGAGATTTAGAAATAATGAAATTATCTGTAAAAAGAGCCTGCAAAAATTCATTAATTGACTTCCAGTATTCTTTCATCTTTATACAGTCATAAAACATATGAGCCCAGTCAGCATTAATTTCTACATTACATCTCTTACATAGATTATCTTTATTATTTTATTCATCATCAAATGTGTATAAAAAGATCTATGTAAAAATGTCCATGTATAAAGTCTCCAGACAATGGAAGACGTAGTTCTATAGGCAGATTCCAATATATATTGTTTATCTTGTTGATTTATAATATACATATAATAATTAATAGAAGTGAAATAATTCCAGTATGAATCTACACTGTAAAAAGTTTCTTGTCTGATAATTTTATGTATGTATGAAAGTTTACCTTTATCAGAAACTTTATGTTGTAAATTTAATATCAAGTAATCAATCAGTGTTGGAATAGATTCTTTAACTGTTATAGACATTAGATCTATTTTATTAATGAGATGTTGTCTAAAGGTCTGAACCTCTAACCAGCAAGTTTCTCTTAGATCAAATTCTTGTTTTAAGAAATCTAGATTTTTAACTTTATTATCAGATATCAACTGATACCAGTACTTTAGATCATTATCTATAGCTAAATGAGTTCCTTCAGAAGTAGATGACAAAACATACCCTGAGTATACATTATAGGAATATAGTAAAATTCCATTCCCTATACTTAGGGTGCATGAATATAAAGTTATGATAGCTAATAATAATATTTAATGGGTAACAAACCATATGTTTAGGTGTAATAGGTGAAGTACAAAATTCCTTTAGTAACCATAACATGGAGTTATTTACAATCATATTTTTATGTGTTAAGGAGATTTTCATGAAGTGCATACTAATTAGCTCCCAATAATCTTTCCATTTTGACATATGACTGATCTATTAATAAAGTAATAACTTTTACAATAGAAGAGATAGTATATAAATTAAAGTCTGGAAAAGAAATACCCCTTGAGACCAGCTATTAGTATGTTTCTTTAATGCAATCCTAGGTCTATTAGGTGCCCATAGGAAATTTAACATTAGTGTATTCAGTTTCTTGATAATTATTTTTGTAGGTGGAAGTATTATTGATTGTATTAAGTATAAAATCTTGGGGAATATTATCATTTTAATAATTGTAAGTCTCTCCTCCATAGTAAAAACATATTATTCCAGGTATTAAAAAGATTTTGTATATTAAGAAAACAGGTATTATAATTATTATATATAATAGATTTAATATCTTTAGATAGTATTATACCTAAATAAGTTATCTGACCTGAATTGGGTACATATTTAGTAAAATCATTAATGAGAATATTTTTCGTGTATATATAGGTAGTATTTTAGTTTTTCTTCATTGAATATTAAACCAGAAATACTTTTAAAATTCATCATTTTATCAAATAGAGACTGCATAGAAGAATTAGATCCTGCTGATGTAATTAGAACATCATCTGCAAAAAGTTGAATTTTGGATGTTGTATTTTCATCTATTTCAAAACCCTCTATGTCAGTACTGTTTTTGATCAAATTAGCCCAAGGCTCCATTACTAAAGTGAATAATAGTGGAGAAAGTGGACATCCTTGTTTTGTACCTTTAAAATGGGTATTTTTTGTGAAACATATGTTCCTACCTTAACATAAGCCAATGTTCCTTTGTATAAATGCTCAATTAGATTTACAAATGCATCTGAGAAGTTTGTGCACTTCAGTAAGGTAAACAGATAGTCCCAACTTACTGAATCAAATGCTGAACTTATATCAAGACTAATAAGTGTTAAATCTTTCTTTTTCCTATTTGCAAAATCAATTAATGTTAAAGTTCTTCTTATATTATCAAAAGTATTTCTATTTACAATGAAGCCTGTCTGATCTATATCTATAATGCTGGGGATGATTGTCTTCACTCTATCAGCAAAAATACTCATAAACATTTTATAATCAACATTAAGTAATGAGATGGGCCGATATGAAGTACATCTAGTTGGATCTTTATTAGGTTTTAAAATTGAAATAAATGTATATTGCCAAGATGGGGGGGGTTATTAACTCAGTTTGGGCCAAAATAAAAACCTTATGTATTAATGAATATGTACTTTTAGAAAGGATTTTATATATCTCTGGTATAATACCATCATTACCCGGTGCTTTGTTTGATTTAAGCTTATTTATTTGTGTAATAACCTCTGTATATGAAATACTTTTGTCCAATAGTTTAATCTGTTGTTTATTAAGCTTTTATTCATGTTTGTGGTTATAAACTCCTTTATTTTATCTTTAGGTTCCATGTTAATGTTATTATGGTTAATTTTGTGAAAGTGATTTCTAAATTCATCTAGTATTTCTGGTATACTAGAAACATTTTTCTTTTCCTTAGAGAAAAGATTTCTTTGATATGGTTTTGTTTATTCAACCTTTTGTTTTATTTTTAAGTCTATGTAAGTATTTGGGCTTATTGAATAAGACAAAACTTGTATTTCTCTAAAGTTATTTTAACTTTATGAGTTAAAATTTCTTTGTATTTCTCATTTAGTTTGTTTATTTCTTCAATAACTTTCTTGTCCATAATATTTTCTTTATTATTATGTTTATAAGAGTCTAATTTACTTTGAATATCTAACAATTCCTTATCCCAAGATTTCCTTTTATTATTATACCATCTGATACTTTGTCCATATAGATATGATTTTAAGGCATCCCAAACATAGACAATGGAGACTTCAGGAGTATTATTTATGTCTAAAAATGTTTTACTTGAAAGTATATATTCTTTATAGTCTTTTAGTTGAGTTAAGTATGCTGGTATCCTTTTGATCTGAACATTATGAGTATTTTTATCATGAATTCAAAAACAATTGAATTATGATCAGATATAGGACATGAAATGATTTTGGAATTAATTAAATCTGTTACCATCTGGTTAGAAATAAAGACCCTATCTATTTTTGAATAAGTTTTGTATCTGTTAGAAAAAAGGTGTATGGTAATGATTTTGAATCTATCTGATTATTAATATCATTCAAATGATAAGAATTAGCAAAATCATTTAAATGTTTTGCATTAGATGTAATTCTTCTTTTCCTATAGTGGTAGTATCACTTTCATGTAGTATACAATTAAAGTCACCAGCTAAAATAATATCTCCTATAGAGAATGATATGATCTTATCAAGATGATGTTTCACTGTATTAATACCAATTCTAGGTATCCAATATACATTAATTAAAGTGTAAGTCTTCCCATTAATTTGTATTGTAACCATAGAAAACATTCCTTTGTCATCCTGATAAGACTTAATGGTTTTAGGAATGGGCATACTTTTATTCCATAAAATAGCCACTCCTCTTTTTTTTGAGTGTGCTCTGAACTAACCAATACTGTATATTTGCTTGTGGCAAGTTTATCAATATCTTTTTCAAGAGATGGGTTTCTTGCAGGAAGACTAAGTTGGCCTTATGTAAATTAATGTATCTTATTAGGCTTGCCCTTTTACACGGATTATTCAATCCATTAATGTTTAAAGAAATTCCTTTTAAAGATGTCATTTGGCATTTTTAAAACTTAAGAATCTTATGATCAAAATAACAAATAACAACATAAGTAATGTTACATCTCCTCCTTTAGGTGTACCTTTAAATATAGCTGTATTTATTGAATCTCTTATGGGATTTTGTATAGGATTCAATTTTGTTTGTAGTGACAATGAGCGCACAAAATATATTGTGGATGTCAAAACTATATACATATAACAATGAACAAGTGAAAATAATGTAAGGATTAAACCTTGCTTCCAGCCTGGAGTTAAAACTCCAACTTAGAGTAGTATTTACCACTCAAGTTAACCCCTACCCTAAGCAGGAGTACCTCAGCTACCACCTTATCAATTTAATACTGGTTATATTTAACTTAAATTAACAGCTTTCAATTCAATTATCTAGCAAGACAAGACTACACATTTGGTAAAACAGCATCATATAAACTAAAATAAACTTTTTTTTTAAAACTATTCATACTACTATATACATCTATGTAATATAATACACTTGTATTCAAATAGCATTCAAATAATCTTGATATTAGGAACCAAGAGGAGAGAGAGAAATAAAAGACATGAAAGAGGGGAGAGAGGAAAGAGAGAGAAAAAAAAAAAGGAAGGCATATTTACATATTAATTTATTCAAAGTATGTAAAAATAAGTTCTAACATTCATTTAAATCAAACACTTTGGCTAATATGGTTCAGACATTACAAATATTAAGATGCATCTATTTTCTGTCATGTAAATGCAGTCAACAGCTTCCAAAAAAACCTTGAATTGCTTGTATATGAGCATTTTACTCATACTCATTATTGTCAATAGAATAAACTATTATATTTATAGAAATTGTTATAAATCATACTGCATAGTTATACAAATTCTCAGAAACACTTGCATTATTGTAAAAAAGCCATCTGTATTTTGTATGTCTATACTACTGCTTTAAAATATATCACATGACAATTTCTTCCAGAATAGAGTTATAAAGTTATTTATGCTTGTCAATCAGATGAATTAAATGAGTTATAGTAATGTATATGCTTGGAACATAAGTTTTTAACACAAATTAGTATGCTGCAGTCAAGTAGATTTTCAAAAACACTTGAATAAATGTTTCATTTTCTATGCCTTCTAAAATAAGACATTTACTTACTACAAGAAACTGCATCATTTAAAATCATTATAACTGACATATTTTATGAATTATAACATAGATATTTAAGTAATTATATAAAATAACTCACATTTAGATGTTAAAGAGTTCATTTTCCTTCACATAGTCACATTTGCATCAGTTCTACTTCCTGGTAGAGTGTTCTTCCTGAATCTGCGATGTGTCAGTGTGATATCTGGGTCAAAGGTCAAATTGACTGCTTTCAGCTTCTCTGTGAGAATTCTGAGAGTTGAAGCTTTTGAAACAACTCGAGGACACTGTTCATGAGGTAGCCCACATCCCAGATTGTCTCCCTTAACATTTTAAGGGGAAACTTGTTAAAAACTAGTCACAAACATTCATTTAGCAGTGTAAATGCATCTAAACATGACAAAACCTGATGTATTTTACAGGTTATTACAGCCTCTATGTAAGTGAAATTAAGCACAAAGTTATTAATAAGTAATAAAACTCAATATTTTTGTCCCAACTCAATTTTATGCAAATCTTATTATTTACTGTGTCTATATGATCAAAAGCATTTCTATATATTAATAAGAAAAAAATAAAGAGAAAGAATAAAGAAAAGAAAAGAGAGTAGAAAATAAAAGAGTGTAAAGCAGAAATAAAAATGTAAGAGAAAGCTATAAGAAGTATATACAATGGAATATTACTTACTGTTTATATTAATAGAGTTAAAAATAAAACATATTATTTACTATTATTTAGTTCTAATTATTATTAGTTAAAGCATGACAGATTATTTACAAACAAGCATAAGCAGTATAATCAAGAAAGTATAATTAGGAATAGCATTTGAAGAACATATAAACTTTTACAAGGAATAAATATGTTATTATTCTATTAATCATATTTTCATTACTCTTCTCTCCTGCCCTCCCCACCCTTTACCCACTACATAATCTAAATAGAATGTCATTGTTTAAACAAAGAAAAGAAGAAAAGGAGAAAAAAGAGAAAAAAATGTATCAAATTACTGACCTTACTTCTTTTCCAGAAAGAAACAAATTGAATAATAGCTTGTTATTAGTTCCTCAGATATTTTGACTGGTTATGAAACAAAACATTTCTTTGCACACAGAGAATAACTTTGATTAAATCTTTTCAGAATATTTGTGGCTTTCTGGAAATGCAGGAACTATATTTAAAAAGATTAATAATGAAGTAAAATGATGAGGGCAAAAAAAGTAAAAAAAACAGAACAAATCATTTGTTTTTTAGTCTCTTCTTCTTCTCTGAAGTCTTCCACGAAGTTTCAGTTGCCAGTCTCTTTAATGAAGGACTAGCCCATTCCATTTCCTCTATTTTATCCAAAATCTTATTTTTTTGATAAACAGTAAAGCAGAGTCTAAGTCATCAAAATTTTAGGACCATCAGGAAGGAAGATTTTTGGCAGGAAACAGAAGGTATGTTTTAAACTGTGCTTTTTTAAGCTCCCTTATAAGTGGCAGAAAAACTTTTCTTTTAGCTATTACCAAGGAAGAATAGTCATTGTCAAAACGCACAGTTGTCTCATTAATCTTAACAGGAGCTTTAGCCCAAGCAGATTTAAGAACCATCTCTTAATCAAAAGATGATAGAAATCTAACTATAACTGATCTAGGATAGTTTTTATTAGAGTTAGTATTAGCTATAGATCTATGTGCTCTTTCGATACCAAAAGAGAATGCTTCTGGTAAGTCTAAAGTTTTAGGGAGCCATGTTGTTAAAAAAGAAGTAATATTGTTACCTTCAATATTTTCTGGCAGTCCAAAAATCCTAATGTTATTGCGCCTAGATCTATTTTCCAGGTCATCCAGCTTTGTTTGTAAATGTGTATTTTGTTTCAGCAGAAACTCAATGTTGATTTCCTCTTCTTGGATTCTATTTTCCATGTCATTCACAGCTTCTTCTATGCCTGTCATCTGGATCTTCTGTTGTTGCAGGTCTATATGTAACAAGTCTATTTGTTCTGTAGTTTTTTCTATGAAGGTATCTATTTTAGTATCCATTTTATCCATCTTAGTAGTAAGTTGCTGGATTATAGTTATCAGAGACTGAAGTTCTTTCTTGATGCTGGAGTTTTGAGAATTTGTCTTACTGGAACTCATTTCAGACTGATAAACTGACAGGAAAATTTCCAAAGTGATTTCTGACAGGAATATTGTTAAAATTTCCTTTCTTTTTTAGATATAGTTCAAGAACTATATAAAACAAACATATTTAGAAAGAAAATTACTTCAAAAATTAATTTTTTAAGTAATTAATTCCTGTCAGTGTAATGAAATTGGTGGAGCTGAAGAAATCTGCTGCTATCCTGTGTTCATCCTTGGCCACGCCCCCCTCTTAAAGACATTTCTGAAGGCACCTTGGGTGTAAGTGATTTCTGCTTTCAGTTTTATTTCAAAGGATACTGCTTTAAGGTCAGACCTAACTAGTGATGAAGATATACAAGGGATGGTGCAAGATGCTCCCATATTAATAAGGACAAGATCCAAGATGTTATCCCCCAGGTGGGTATTCTGAATAATTGTTTCATGGCATTTGGGTATTGACAATGTCCAAGAATCTCTGTACCTGTACACTAGTGGTGGTGTAGGTTTCCCAATCTATAGTCGGATAGTTTAGATTACTTAGGAAAATGCTATTTGGTTTAATACTGAGTGATTCCACTTCCTGCATATAGGTGTTCTGGCCTTCTTGTGCCATAGGAGGAGTTCTGTAAATAGCTACTATATAGCATAAGATCTTTTTGATGGCTGTTTGGGCACGAAGAAGCTGTAGTGCATTATGCTGCTTCACCAGTCTTGATATGAGTCTCTTCTGGGTGTAGATTCAGACACCTCCACCTTTTCTACCCACACAGTAACTGGTCTAAATGTATGGAAGGTGTTTTATCCCTGCACAGCTGCAGTGCTGTCTGCTATTTTAAACCATGTCTTAGTCACTACACAGATACCAATTTCCTCCAGGGTGAAAAGGGCTTGTGAGGTGTGGAGTTTCTTCTTCAGTTTCCTAGCATTGATCAGTAACACCTTCATAGTTTCCTTTGCTTGTTTAGTTCTGTTGGTAGGTTTATCAGGATGGCATTGCCTAAAAAAGTGACTATGAGAATGGACAATGTCTTTACCAATAACTGAAACCCTAGAGGGGACAGATGCAGGCCATCCCTGGTTAAACAGAGTGGTATGTCAATCATATCCTCCCAGACTGACAAATATTGGACCCCCTTTGAATGACACCAAAAACTAAGCCAGTTATTGAACTCAATTATTTTTTGTTCATATCTTGGTGTCATCCTTGCAGAAGGTCAAATGCTGCTCAATGCTAGGCTCATACCACCTTGGACACATAGTCAGAGTGCTCCATCATGTCTCTTCATATAGCCCAGGGAGGTACAGCTTAAGTCACTGACAGCAGTATGAACTATGGCAGAGTTACACTGGTACTTGTTGTTCAAGGACTTGAGTGCATGTGTAATCTGATGAATCCTGGCACCAGACAAGCAACTAACTGTCACTCTTTCCTTGATCAGCCTGCTAAGAGGCACATCTGTATGTCTTACACTGGAGTCACCTATAACAAGAATGTTTGGTTGGGTTGATGCCTGCCAAATGGGCTTAGCATCTGTGATTTTGGTACTCCTTGTGCTAATTGAAGAAGTAGGCTTAGTTTGTTGAGTCTGCTTTGTGCTTGTGTTGTGTTTTGGAGGTCTTTGAGGTTTAGGCAGGTTAATCTTTAGAATCTCAGCATATAATGGATTATGTGTATTTTGGTGACATTGGAGAGGTGTGATGTGAGGTGTACTGCTGATGATTTTGGTGTCTGAGTTTACTGTGTGAGAAATTTTGCCTCCGAGTTTATTATATATTAACATCTCTCACACATTGTATTATTTTGTTTGAATAATCTGATTTTCAGACAGCATGAGACAATTCTTACATTGTCTCAAGATACCCGTCTCAGTCAGACTGGCTAGAGAAGTTGTAGGGAAGTGCTGGTCCACAAAACCAACCGAGATGACTCTAGGGGCATGGGTAACTATAACTGCTTAGAGCTGGCTTGCTACACAAGCCTGGAAACCTTCTGCCACCAGCAAGAACCAGTAAACTAATTATGGTAAGAAACTGATAAATTTGATATTTAGAATCCATGCCAGCAGTACCAGTACACTCAATATTAAGCAATTTTGCCAAAGGATTTTTAGCCAGATGAGTAGTTTAACAGGAGAAACTTTACAAAATGATACTAATGTGTTTATTGTCAAAAGTCAATAAACAGGGAGTGGGAGCCAATTATGTTGTTCATAGGTTCACAGGTTCATAGGTAGGTACTAGGCTATCGGCCCTGGGGCCTATACAAGCCCAGCCAAAAAGGTACCCTGGCTTTTGCCACCCAAGAAAATTATTTTCCTGTGCCACTGTCATGCTAAGCCACAGAGGTAATCCCCGGGGTGAATTTTCTATTTCCCATCCAATCATCAACATTTTTCTTGAAGAGTGCTAATGAGGAGCTTTGTTGGATATAGATAGGTAGTTTATTACAGAGTATGGGAAGTCTCTGGGACAGGAATATATCCCTCCGGCATGTTATGTTTATTGTGTTGACAAGGTTTAGGTCCCTAGAGCATGCAGCTCGGAGGTATTGGGATTTCTTTAAGTGGAGCATGTCCAACAGCTCTGGGTTTGACATAGCTTTGTATGTTAGGCAGAGATCACCTCTGAGTAGGCGATATGCGACAGAGTAAAGCTGGAGTTTTTTGAGACGGTCTGCGTAGGGCATCTGTTTGAGGCCAGTAATCCTCTTTGTGAGATATTTCTGCGGCCTTTCCAGTTGTTGTAGATGTCTTGTGATGTACATACCAAAAGGGACGTTGTACTCTATAATGGGTCTAATGAGTGATGAGTAGAGGGGAACAATGACCTCTTTTTTTCTGGATGAGAAACCTTTTGTGATGAGGTATGCCACGTAGAAGGATTTCCTGACTACTGTGGTGATGTGATTATCAAAGGAGAGACTACTGTCCACCTGTGTCCCAAGGTCTCTTATCACACTTTCGGTGTTAAGTATACTACCGCCTATGTTGTAGTTCATGGGTACACAGTTTTTACCAAAGGGGATGACAATGCACTTTTTGGCATTAAGCTTGAGGCCATGGCTTTGACACCAGGCATCTGTCTCAGTAAGGCCCTTTTGTAGGATGTCCACATCATTAGGAGTTTCGATTATGGCTCCTAGTTTGCAGTCATCTGCAAACTTCATTAACCAAAGACCTTCTGTGTTAGTCTGTACTTCAGAGAAGTAAATACCAAACAGGAGAGGACCTAGGACTGAACCCTGTGGTACTTGTCACTGGTCTGAAGTTGGATTTGGAGTCTGCTACTTTCACAGTGTGGGTCCTGTCAGTGAGCCAGTTGGAAACCCATCTTGTGACATAGGGATTTATACCTAGTTTAGTGAGTTTATCTATAATTCCTGAGTGGGGGATGGTGTTGAAAGCCTTGGCAAGATCTAGATAGGCTGTGTGAACCACCTTACCCTTGTCTGGGTCCTTGGTGTCTGCTTCAAAGAAGTCTATCAGGTTTAGGAGACAGGATCTGCCTTTCACAAACCCGAACTGGGTGAGGTCAAGAGTTTGGAGATTACCGATGTCTTTGTTTATAAGTTCCATGATGATACATTCCATGGCATTGCAGACCAGGCTCATCAGGCTAATGGGGAGGTAGTTTCTGGGGTCCATGGTGGCTCCCCCTTGTGGAGTGGGATAACCATCACTGTGCGCCATTCAGCAGGCACAAAGCCTGAGATGAGGCTATGATTGAACATGGTACTTAGGCGGGGTGCCAATTCGTTCTGTAGTTCGTGTAGAACGCAGCCTGGGATATTGTCTGGTCCCATGGATGCTGTGTTCTTGGCTTTGGAGAGTGTGTTTTTTAACTGTGCAGCCATGATTACAGGAACTTTGCATTCTTCTGGTATAGAGATGTGCTCTTTAGGGGGTGAGAGTGGGGTAAAGTAAGTACTGAACCTATCTGCCAGGATGTTGGCAATATCAGTTGGGTCTGTATATTTAGTGCCATTGTGCTGTAACTCAGAGCAGATCTGAGTGTTGCCATTGAGATTCTTGACATAGCTATAGAATGCTTTGTGGTTGTCTTTAGAATCAGTGACGATTTTGTTTTCATAACTAGCTTTGGAGGATTTTATCAGGGATTGCAGCTTCTTACTGAGGCTAACCAGGGAGCTCCTTCACTCATGGGATTTTATTCTCTTTTGCAACAGTTTCTTCCTTCTGTTGTACAGTTTGTTTATGGCAGGGGACCACCAGATTGGCTTCCTTTTTTTGGAGGATAGCGTCTTGGTTCTGTTTGGGATAGCATGATCCATGCACTCATGTAAGTGCTTATAACGTACAATTGTATAGGATTCAGTAGTCGTAACTGTATTGTCCATCTGCATGCGTGTCATAAAGTTCACCACTTCTGTCTTAAGAAGCATGAAGTTGGCTTTGGAGAAATTTTTTACAATGGTTTCCTTAATGGGGGGTGAGGGCAGGATGTGGATATCTAGGGAAATTAGCTTATGGTCAGATTGGACCAATGAGGCGTTGACTTCAGGTGTGGAACACCGGTTACTCATGTTGGTAATGACTAGGTCTAGGATATTGTTGCCCCTGGTGGGGGTGTGGATAAGTTGATCCAGGGCATTGGAGTTTATGAATTCCAGAAAGGGTGGGGTAGTTGAAATCGCCCATTATTAGGGTGTTTGGTTGAACCCTAATATTTTCAAGTACATCAAGAAAAGAGGAGTGGGAATCCTGGGGCATGGTGGGTGATCTGTATCAAGCTAAAATTTGGATTGCAGTTTTTCCCAGAGTTAGTTGCACTTGGATAACCTCAGCTGCATTATGCTGAGCAACTAACCTGGAGGTGTGGATATCCTTAATGAATATGGTCTCACCTCCACCTTTGGTGTTCTGGTCCAGTTTACATGGCTGAAAAGTGTGGTATGAGTTATAGCCTGGTAGTGCAGGGGTGCTCTCTGGAGCCTTGAACCAGGTCTCAGTCACTGCACAGATATCGATGTTCTCCATTTTAAGGAGTGCCTCGAGTGAGTGCATTTTGAGATTTAGACTTCTAGCATTGAGTAGCATCACCCCCAGTTTTTGCTTGCCTGTTCCTGTTTCAGTGGTGAATTTGTCATTTGAACCTTGCCTAAAAAAGGCACTATAGGGTGGCAGGAACCTTAGCCAGTATCCAGAATCCCAGGGGTGACAGGTGCAGGCCATCTCTGGCAAAGCATCGTGGTCTGTCACCATGTCATCCCAGCAGACAGATACTGGATCCCTTTAGAATAGCACAGAAGCTTAGCCAATTGTTGAAGTCAATCATTTTGTCCTTCTACTGCGGCATCATTCTGAGTGATGGCAGAATGCTACTCAGGACTAGGGTCATACCTGCCTGAGCTACATGATCTGAGAGCTCTTCCATGTCTCTTTTCATGTAGTCCTGGGAGGTACATCTCAGGTCGTTCACAACAACATGGACAATGACAGAGTCATATTTGTACTCGTTGTGGAGTGACATGAGTGCATGGGTTATGTGGCGGATCCTGGCACCTGACAGGCAGCTGACAGTAACCTTCTCCTTGTTTAGCCTGGTGAGTGGGACATCAGTGTGCCTGACTATAGAGTCACCTATGACTAGTGTGTTGGGTACGTTGTTTTGCCTTATTGGCTGTGGTTGAGTGGCACACTGAGTCTGTGGGCTATGTGCCATTTGGGTTGTGTTGGGGGGGTGGAGGTTGCTTGCATTTCTGTTTTAGAGGTCTCTGTTGCTTGAGCATATTATTATTGAGAGCCTCCACAAATGTTTTTGTGTTTCTATGTGTGGATTTTGGTGGTGTAGATTTAGTGAGACTATGTGAGTGTGGTGTGGTGCAAGTGTTTACCTTCTCCTCCTGACTGTCAAGTTCAGTCATGATTGGAGAGAGCTTTACCTCCAGTTTGGCTAGATAAGTGCATCTCTCACCGGTTGTAGTATTGGGTGGTAGAAGGAGAGGGTTGTCTGTGTACATGAGGCAATTTTTACATTGCCCCAAGATGCCCAGATTCATCAGATAGACAGGAGAGAACACTGGAAGCTGACCCTTGGACATGCCTGAATAAAAAACTTATTTTCCTCTAGATAAGTGAGGAAAGTGAGTACAAGAGCTGTTTTTCCTCTAAGCAAGTGAGGAAAGTAAGTACGAAAACTGTTTTCCTCTAGGTAATGAGGAAGGTTGAGTGCTTTAGTAATTAGTAGGTTATTTAGTGGTTACAAGTTCTGAACAAGTGCTGATCACGAATAAGCAAATTCAATTGCTAAAACTAAGAATCTGTATCTGGACTAAACTAGTTACAGGAAAGGGGGGAAACAAGTGCAAATGCGGGCTTTTAAATCAGAAAGTTGAGAGAGATGGAAAAACTGCCCAAGCGGCCAATAACTATAATTTTTGGGCCAGAACCACTCCTTATGTGGTAGATAGGTTACCTAGTGCTTACCACTCCCACTGATAAGCTAGAAGGCTTCCCTCCAACACAGAAAGCTTGGGGGAGGGGGGGCTCAGAAGCTTACATGCAGTCCTGGATACAACAAATCTGAATCTGGACTACACTAGTTACAGGAAATGTATTTATATATATATATATATATATATATATATATATATATATATATATATATATATACACAGAAGTAGCTAAAACAGCAGTAAAAACAATTCAAATGCAGTGCAAGCTAGCACACTTGAGTATGTAGCAATGTTAGACCAAACAGTTTAAAAATGCAGTTAAATTAAAAATTACTAAAGACAAGTGCAGAAGGAGTCTATTAGGTAGAATGAGGTAAAGAGATGGGACTGGGGGGAGTGTCCCAGATCAAATCTACAGTGGAGGCGGGAAACTGCAAAAGCCTCCAAAAACAACAATACAGGAATAAGGAGGGTGAATATGGGAAAACGAACACCTTCAGCAGAGATCTAAAAAACTATACAGTGAAGCAAAAATAACAGTGCACAACTCTGAAGTCAGCCAGCATTGATATAAAATTAGTCAAACAACAATTACCAGTACACAACTCTGAAGTGCCAGAAGAATATACTCAGCTCTGTAATATCTCTGGATAGTTTGAAGAGCACTCTGTCAGGACACAGGAAGGCTCCAGCAATGATATATCAAATTGTCAAATTATCATAAGGGGATCCCTCCCCATCTGTGTGTTTACATGGAAATAAAGGTAATACATGAATGGTTACTGTTTACATGTATCTGATAATCTCTTCTATACTCTATTCCCTGTGACAGCCTCCAATGTATGATTTATTTAATTGCCTGCAAAACTATGCTTTATCTATATAATAGTGGTAGCATGAGTCTTCTAGACAAGTTACCTCCACAAACTGCTGGTAACTGCAAAACTATGAGATGTAATGCGGTACACTACATTGTGAGATCTCACTCTATATTTTGTATGCTTTTTCATTTTGGAAAAGTGTTACTTAGTATCTGTTAAACCTTTTTCTTCTGGAGTCTTCTGTCTATGCTGCCTTAACCTGTTAATGTAAAACAGTTGCTAGTGAAGTCCATCACAACTTTGACTTTTATAGCACTCAGAAGGTAATGCTGTGTCAAATCACTTCTCCCCACACTTGTGCTTGTGTAACTTCTGAGTTTTCATTGTAACATGTAAATTGTCTGTGGAAAGTCGTACTTTTTACCTGAGGTCTCTTCCTAACTGCTTATCCGTATTTCTATATGCCCTCATCTGCTTTTCCGTAACATTACTAACCTTGCTATTTGTTATATCTCCCTTCTTTCTCTTACCCTTCTCTCACTATTTACCCTTACTATTTTAGATTAGCCAGGATGTTACTAAATCACACCATGATGTGCAACAGTTGTCTGTATTCTTTCTCTCTTTTCTTACCCCACTGTCCATTTTGTCACTGCAACTGGAAGACAACATAGCAAATCAAAACTTAAGACTGCGAGGAGTGTATTGACCTCTATGGTGTAAACATTCATGTGGCTCAAGCACTTAAAATAATCCTTTAAAAAAGTAGGGATGTTTTTAAAACAACTGTTTTAAGTACAGTTTGCCTTTTTTGACTGGTTGTTATAACAAAGCTTCTCCAGTCTTCACAGGGAAGCATGCAGCTTAAGGAATTTCTCCCTTCCCTGATATTGACACGGCTTATCTTTAACCCCATTACAAAACTAAATAACACAATTAGCCACAACTTATTTCTTTTAACAATCTCCACTTCCAACCTTTCCACTATCAGTAAGGGTCCAAGTTTAGCCTCATTTCCTAATTTCTAATAGCAAATACAGTGAAATTAAAATAATTACCTAGATAATCCACTACTTATTCGGACAAATTTTCTACGCTTTATTCTCTGTGGTATATACTTACTTACTTATAGCTGTTTACTGATTGTTTTTTTTCATTGCTTCCACCACTATCGTGGGTCAGCCTGCTCTGCTCCATTACCCTACTCTCAATTTCCAGCCACCTCCACTATTTCTACACTTATACTTAAAAGACTCCACCCACCCTTTCAAATACCCAGTCACAAACATCCAACCATTTAATCCTGCTATTCAAATCAACAAATAATACTTGTTATATATTGCCTAACCACTATATTAATAATCCTCATAATGCCACCTCACCTACAGGCCATAACCTAACAAAATATTACTCATCAGTTACCTACACCCCCACAAACCTCTCCTAACCTAGCTGTTTCTCTAATACCCCCCAGTTATTTCATAATACCATAACATGCTATTCAGTCCCTAAAACTCTTGCCACCCCACATAGCAAACCTTACCATAAGCCACTTACAACTATTCCAACAAAAAATTCTAACACACCACTCTCCCTTATTTCCATATTACAACACTATGGAGACATCCACTCAGATCCAGGTCCTCATCCTAACCTGCACTATAAAACCTGTCCTAAAGACCTTAATATGTTAACATTAAACCTTAGAAGCCTATGGAACAAAATAGCCCCATTTCATGCCTGGACTGGCTAATATAAGTCAGATATACTAGCCTTAACAGAAACTTGGCTAACTCCCATATAAATGACTCGGAAATCTTACCCCTCCCCCCAACTTTAGCATAGCAAGACCTGATAGACCCATAAGAAAGGGGGAGGACTATCCCTACTTTACCCTAACACCTTTAATATCACACCTTTTATTAACAACATCCCCACTTTCTCAAATGCTGAGATACTTATATCCTTCCTAAATCTAAATAGTACCAAATGCAGCTATATCACAGTTCTCTACATTCCCCCAGGACAAAATATACCCATTCTAAAAGACATAATTTCTTGGACCACACAGTCAATTACCCATGAGACAATCATTTTAATTGATATGAACATTCACTGGCTAACACTCTCTTCACCATATCCAACCAACAGTATCAACCTCTGTGGTTTTATTCAAATCATTAACTGTCCCACTTGATACAGTAAAGACTCTCTCCAAAAATCTACTTTAGACTGGATTATAGTATCCCATCCTTCTAATATTTTTACCATAGGTACAATCCCCAATACCCTATGTGATCAACTACCCACATATGCCCTCAGACCCACCACTCACCTACCAAAAAAAAAACACACCCTGAAAAGTGTTCACAATCTAACCAGTTTTTATCAGGAATATAAACTAGTCATTCCTGAAACATCTCCCTCTAGATGCAAAAGTTCAGTACTCCACAATACCTTTCTGAATCAACTTAAAACCATTGCTCCAATACTCTCTAAAAGTCAAAAGCAATCCTGCTCACTGGTTAACTAAAGCATGCAGAAATCTCATGAAAAAATGGGACATAGCCTGAAAACACTGGAAACAAAATAAAAATATGGAAAATCTACTACTATACAAACAAATCCACAACCAAATAAAGAAACATATTAACAAAGAGAAATACCTTCATTATACCCACATCCAACAAAAACATAAAACTAACCCTAAAAAATTCTGGTCCTCCGTCTCATGAATTCATCAGTATTAAACCCATTTTATGGATGTATCATATGTCTAAATACATATACAAGTTATGGAACATCATACTATGTAGAATATATTACCTTTTTTATACTGCCATGGATGGTAATGGAGCTTTCAATTCAATTCAATTGGTTACTTTAACTTTTTATTAACCATTTTGGTATAGTTTTTGAATACTATATTATACAACAATATATATATTTGGTATTTATTATATCTATTTCATAACATCACCTTATTTATTTGATCATTCAACTTTTACACTAGTAGTTTATATATTATATATATGTATATTTTTCATATATATAATAAATTAAATAAACATTATTTCAACAGTTTAACATTATATTATTTATTAATTACTTACATTTGCATATATATTTATATATTTATACATTTATATATTTATTATATATTTATTATACTCATATTTAACATATATTTTCTATATATATGGCATATACACTAATATATAGGCATTATTTATATACAACAGCTGATACATACAACATTATAAATTATTATATTTGCTACTAAATTTTTTTGCAATAAGATATTTCATTCATGGTTGTATTTCACAATGGATTTAGGATAGGATATTTATATATATATATATATATACACTATATAGTATACATATATATTTTTACATTTCATATTTTATTTATTATTTTTAATAATGATTTAGATATTATTTAGAATGTGTTTTGACCTCCTTTATTGCAATTTTTAATTCAAGGAGTAACTTAATTTAATTTTCTTAACATATATTATCATTTTATATTATTATTGTATATTTTATATTTGGTGTTGAATCCATGTGTTGCATTACCAATTACAACTATCACACAATAACATGATGAATTGTTTATTTTGCAACATGCACAAGGGTAACCTAGTTTAAAGTTTTTTGTTTAATGTTTTTGTTAATGTTTTTAATATGATATTGTTTTTGAGTGGACAGTATATCGAAGTATGTATTGTTACACTGGTTTATTCAGCTCAATTCAATGGAATTTAATTTAATTAATTTAATTACATTAATGCAAAGTGCTTACACTTCATTGGTTAACAGGTCCAATCAGTTCCTTTGGCACTTATATTTAAAGTTTCAGTTTAGATTCAAATGTGTTCTGATGAAGTTATGTTACTTATGTGTGTTTTCATTTAATAAATACCTTTGGAACGTTTATGGACCTGGATGTTTTTTGGAGAACTGAATACCTGTGAGCTGGCTGCTTGACTCCTTTGAAGTGTAACCGATCGACTAGTTACACTTTCAGTGGTTTTATACTCCGTCTCACCCCTACTTAATCCTGGGGCCAATAAGGAACATTGCCCTTGCAAAGCCTGGGGCCAATAAGGAACACTGCCCTTGCCCTGAGGCCCCACCTTTACACATAGCTAATGACTTCAGCACTCACTTTATACAAACAGTAGCTTCCCTGATATCAAATTCTCCCAACCCCAGCTCCAGCTCCTCTTGTTCTACTACTACTGTCAATCCTACCTCAGTTACTCTCCCTGACATCCACTCTGATAATCACCCAAATCCCCTTTCTAATCGCCCAACCAGTTTCTCTTGCCAACCCATCCGTACAAGTTTCATAAAAAGAACACTGCAAAAACTTAAACCATACTGTACCTCAGCTGATAATATTCCAACAGAATACCTTACATTAGCAACTGACTCTGTTGCCTACCCCATTCATTATTATTAATGGATCTATCTCTGAATATAAAGTTCCCAGCATCTGGAAAATGTCCCATATTATTCCTATCCACAAAGTGGGAAGCTCCACTGAGCTATCTATCTTCTGTCCTATAGCCATTTCATCTCCCATCTCCAAAATATTAGAAACAGGCAGTCACCAACAGCTTATGCAATACTTACTTCACAACAATCTACTTTTCCACACCCAGCATGGTTTTCGTCCAGGCCACAGCACTTCCATGGCCCTGCTATCCTTCGCTGACACTATCAATAGGGCTAAAGATGCAGGTAACTTTGTATGAACATTATTTCTTGACTTATTAAAAGCCCTTGCCAATGTCTCACACTTCTTACTCCTTGCTAGACTCTCCAACCTTGGACTCACACCTTCCACACTACAGTGGTTACATAGCTACCCAAACAACCAAAAGCAGGCAGTAAAATGACAAAATGCCATCTCTCCCTTTCTTAACACCCCTGACAGGAGTCCCAATGGTTGCATCCTTGGCACCTTACTCTTTAACATCTTAACAAACAACATTTACACTTCCTCATCCCTAGGAGCTCTCATACAATATGCAGATGACTCTACTATCATCTGAACCTCTCCCACTCTTCCTCAACTTCACTCCATCATGCAACAAACTTTTACATTCACACCTCAAATGGTGTAGTGGTACATTATTTTGATGGTATCGAGGACCCTGGGTTCAAGACCTGGCAGGGCTGATAATTTAGTCTAGCAGTTGGCTTAGAGGATTAATGAGGTGTTAATGAGCTGTTTTCTGTGGTCTAGTAGTACAAGGTTTGATTCCCTCAGTTTTAAGTTCACCCCAGGGATCACTCCAGTGGCTGTACTTGATAGAGGCACTGGGAACTAATGACGGGCAGCACAATGCCAGGGCACTTCTATGGGCTAGGCTTGTAAAGGCCTCAGGGCCATTAGCCTAGTACACACCTATGAACTTATCTACCTATGAACCTCCATTGAATCCTGGCTCACTAAACCCAACACTTCCTTAACTCTAAAAAGAAAACAAACAACTTCTCTTTTTGACAAAAAAACATTTCCTTGACAAAGACCAGTTTAAAATCCTCTCTGCAGACAACACTGTTATTGAAATCAACCTCCATACTAAACTGCTATATGTCACTACTGACAACTGAGTCAAGTTTGATCAACACTTCCAGCATAACATTAAGAAAACCCATAAGAAACTAGGCATCCTATGTAGGAACAAACACTTCCTGAACACATCCACCAGAGTCAGTCTTGCCAAAACCTTCCTCCTATCCTCCCTACTATATGGTGCCACAATTCTCACAAACCTACAGTCCACTATTAGATCTAAATTAGAATATTGTTACACCAAAGTGGCCAAGTTTGCAGGTAACTCTAGACTATAACACTTATCATTGTACGGTATTACATATGCTACAATGGCTTGAACTCCCTAACCATCTACATTACGTCCAGCTCTTAACCCTACACAACACCATTTACAAACATTTCACTTGCAGAGCCCTTAGTCATATAGTGAACCCTTACACCCCCTAGCAGAACCCTAAAGTCTGAATACAAACAGCTCCTAGCTATTTTCAATCCCTTAAAAGTATGAGGATGAAGTCTTTACTCTCACTCAGTAGCTAAAGTCTGGAACTCTTTCCCGCTAATCACAAGGGAAAATTACTAACCTAAAAGCCTTCAAATCCTCCCTAAAACAACAACTGCATAATATACAGATATTGTCACACTCTACTCCTGGCTAATTGTACCTTTCACCTCTGACTGATTTATTTCTGGCTAACTTATATTTTACATTTCTGCTCCCTGATGGATACTGCTTTCTAACCTAATTTTTTTGGTACTTCCAACTATACAAGTAAACAAATTCTCTTATGTCTTCTCTAATATTTCCACTATGTTTTTCTCTCTTCTCTTATAGTGTAATGACAACTTACAACATGTCTGTAGTTTAAATCACAAGAAAAGTATGAAGTAACTTTTGTCACCCTATGTAGGAATGTAATTTATTTTATGCTTACTCCTGAATGTTTTGATTGTATTGCTCCATGAATTATGTTATAATGTTTTTGGACATAGTTTAACTTCACATGTGGAAACATATCTGCTTACTGTTAATTGCCTACTACTGTATAAATCTAAAAATTATAATAATACATATGTATATAATTGTCTGCTACTTTGGAGCTTTTCTTCCCAGGCCTCCGCTGAAAATGGGTTCTTTTGACCCAGAAGGACTATCCCAGTAAACAAATGTCAAATAAATAAATAAACACAGATAGATAGATAGATAGATAGATAGATAGATAGATAGATAGATAGATAGTAGATAGATAGATATAGATATGTATACAATTAGCAGGGGTGTGGTGGGGACGCATCCCTCTCCACCTGCAAAAATTACGTTTTTACAATTTTTTTGTAGTTTTGTTTGCAAGCTGCAAGGGTATTTCTTATGTATGTGTAGCGGTGTCAATGTTTGCAATGGATATTTTGATTTAAGTAAGTATATTTGTCTATGTGTGTGTGTGTGTGTGTGTGCGTGTGTGTGTGTGTGTGTGTGTGTGTGTGTGTGTGTGTGTGTCTGTTTGTATCAAATGCTGATTTACTGCAGTAATAATGTGTAAGAGTAAAAAAGAAAAAGAATTCTGACAGCACAGACTATATAAAGCAAGTGTCATAAGTAAATCCTGAAGGTTAATAGTTTGCCCAGATCAAGTACTGTATGACTTACGAGTGTGCTTCTTGTATTTTTTTTCTGTTTTCCTCCCTCCAATAATATTGTTGCAGACAGGCTCATTCCTTTCAAGGTACTTGACAAGAAGTTATGGCTCCCTAGTCAGTGACATTTGTACAATATACATGTGGTCTTGCTGTCCATTTCATGACCCTTCTGTTTTGTGATCCTGCAGGACAAACATATTCTACTTACATGGTTTTATTTGCACAAGGAATAGGTACCCATGTACAGCAGAGAATTTTCATTATGATAATAAAAATGTTAAATATGTGAGGTAAGAATAGGGAACTGTTGTTCCTCCACCTCAGTTTTGTAAACAGTATGAAACAGTAAAAAACATGTGTGGAAGCAGAAACCACAGTGTTATTTATGTATTTTTTATGCAAAAATATTACTTTATGTCTGCTTATTACAGCTTTCTATGGTTTACTGAAAGACAGGTATAAATTTCACTTACTTTGTCAACATTTTCATTTAAAAATAATTAGATTTGTTTTAGTATGGGGCCACTTCTCTGCATTCATTATCTAATATTTTTAATGTTCTTACACATTTTAGAATCTGCAGGCCCACAAAACAGCTGGATCATCAAATATAAGACTGGACCAAAGGTATATTGTACAAATAGGCTTTAACTGGGAAGTCATACATATTAATAAACAAAGTGGATTGAAGTAAACCTGTCTGAATTTCACCAACATAACTATGCTTTGAGAAATTATCCATTTAACTGAATATAAACAAATTTGGGGCACAATAGTAAACTATTTAATACTGCTACTTCACTGTGTTTTCATAGATGTACTTCTTTCCTTCTCTTGGGTGCCTTTTGTGTGGAGTTTGTATGTTTTCTTAGTTTCCCATGTGGAGTTTTGCGAAGGCCTCTGGTTTTCTTCCACATTCTTTAGACCTGACATTAAGTGAAACAGTAACACTTGGCTGGTTTAGGTGTGTATCTGTGTGTAAAGTGTGTGCCCTGTAATGTGTGTCTAAGTGTGTGCCCTATAATGGTATGATATTCTACATGTGTATCTGTGTGTATATGTGTGTGTGCCCTGTAATAGAATGGCATTCTATGTATGTATCTGTGTGTAAAGTGTGTGCCCTATAATGGAATGATATTCTATGTGTGTATCCGAGTGTATATGTGTGTGTGCCCTGTAATGTGTGTCTAAGTGTGTGCCCTATAATGGTATGCCATTCTATGTGTGTATCTGAGTGTCTAAGTGTGTGCCCTATAATGGAATGATATTCTACGTGTGTATCTGTGTGTATATGTGTGTGTGCCCTGTAATGGAATGGCATTCTACGTGTGTATCTGTGTGTAAAGTGTGTGCCCTATAATGGAATGATATTCTATGTGTGTATCCGAGTGTATATGTGTGTGTGCCCTGTAATGTGTGTCTAAGTGTGTGCCTATAATGGTATGCCATTCTATATGTGTATCTGAGTGTCTAAGTGTGTGCCCTATAATGGAATGATATTCTACATGTGTATCTGTGTGTATATGTGTGTGTGCCCTGTAATAGAATGGCATTCTACATGTGTATCTGTATGTAAAGTGTGTGCCCTATAATGGAATGATATTCTATGTGTGTATCCGAGTGTATATGTGTGTGTGCCCTGTAATGTGTGTCTGTGTGCCCTATAATGGTATGCCATTCTATGTGTGTATCTGAGTGTCTAAGTGTGTGCCCTATAATGGAATGATATTCTACGTGTGTATCTGTGTGTATATGTGTGTGTGCCCTGTAATGGAATGGCATTCTATGTGTGTATCTGTGTGTAAAGTGTGTGCCCTATAATGGAATGATATTCTATGTGTGTATCCGAGTGTATATGTGTGTGTGCCCTGTAATGTGTGTCTAAGTGTGTGCCCTATAATGGTATGCCATTCTATGTGTGTATCTGAGTGTCTAAGTGTGTGCCCTATAATGGAATGATATTCTACGTGTGTATCTGTGTGTATATGTGTGTGTGCCCTGTAATGGAATGGCATTCTATGTGTGTATCTGTGTGTAAAGTGTGTGCCCTATAATGGAATGATATTCTATGTGTGTATCCAAGTGTATATGTGTGTGTGCCCTGTAATGTGTGTCTAAGTGTGTGCCCTGTAATGGAATGGCATTCTACGTGTGTATCTGTGTGTAAAGTGTGTGCCCTATAATGGAATGGCATTCTACATGTGTATCCAAGTGTATAAGTGTGTGCCCTGTAATGTGTGTCTAAGTGTGTGCCCTATAATGGAATGACATTCTGTATGGAATTATAACCTCTTGTCTTGCATTCATTGCTTGCTGGGATAGGATGTGGCTCCCTATGGCCTTAAAATTAATAAAGGGGGTGTAGAAAATTAACTGATGATTTCAAAAAATGAGATTTCACTGTTTGCTTACACTCACACATGGGCATCCATACATACACACATGCACACCGGCATGTGTACACACACATTAAAATGTGCTGCAGCAAATAGACTGATTATTTCAATGGTTATGTCAGCTACTGAAAATCAAGATCTGAAGTAGGAAGACTTCATTCATCTGCAATCTGTGGGTATCGGATCCGACCTCGGATCCGAGCCGGCAATTCAAAAGCTTAGGCTCCGAGCTCCTAGCTCCTCCCTCTTACCCATAACCCCTTGCCAAGCCCTGACTGACCCCAGATTTCGTTTGCCGCTTTTCAAGTTGCGACGGATTCTTGAGCTCCTGGCGTTTTTTGGTGACAGATAAGTTTGTCTGACAAAAAAAGTTTAAAAATTCTCTATTTTGTTACTTTATATTATTAGTGTTGATTGTGTTAGGCTTTCCTCTCTCTTTATTTAATATTTCACGGGTTTTGCGTAGTTTGGTGTGTGTTGTTTTAGGCCTTCAGGGTTTATAATGTCTGAAGCCCATAAGGCTGTTTCTCTAAATGTGAGTGTGGCCATAAGCTGTCCCCAGCGGATGGCCACACTCGCGTCATCTTGGGGTTGAACACCTGTCATCTGGTTGTACCATTTGTGCAGGGTTCAACCCCGGCTTTGAGGAGCGGTCGAAGCTGGTGCTGGCGGGACTTTTACCTCCAGATACCGCTTCGGCTTCTGCCCCTTCTACTCAGCAACTTGTTGCTGTGGGCTCTCCCCCTCCGGCTGGGACTCAACCTCCCTCTAAGTTGCCGGAGGAGAAAGAGTCCTCTAGGGAGAGAGAGAAGGAGAGGCACAGGGAGAGGCACCACAAACGGAGGCGAAACTTCCAGTTCGGCTCCTCCATCTAAGCGGGCCTCCCCTGTGCCTTCTAGCTTTCCTCCTCCTCGGCTCCACTCCCCTCAGTTCTCTCCTGGGCCCGAGGAGGAGGAGGCTAGCCCTTCTACGAGGTCTCCGAGGTGGCTCTCTAGGTCCGCTTCGGTGGCCTCCACCAGGTCAACTTTTCCATGAGTGAAGCTGATATGGACCGGATGATGAGGAAATTCATCCAGGCCCAAATGCAAATGGAGTGCTCCTAGCCCCCATCCGGGAGGGCTTGACCCTTTTCGCCCCTTTGGCTCCTTCTCCGACCCATACCACGGGTTCAGAGCTGTCGGCGCCGGGCAGACTTGGATCCGGGGTGGGTCGGATCAATGGTCGGCGCACCTCGGATCCGTCCCATCCCTTGAGTGCTTGGTGCCGGACCCGACCTCGAGCCGAGGACCGAGCCTCAGATCCGAGGGAGCTGGTGTGTCTTCGGCTCCGTCCAGGTCGGAGCACACGGTCTCTCGGATCTGGCGGTTTCGCTCCGACTCCGATCCGTCAAGTCGGATCCGAGTGGGGTCGGCTCGGGGTTTAGAGAAGCTGGCTCCCCTCGGCCTTGACGTAGTGGAAAGGGCACTGTTGAGGCGTCGGACCCCGGTCCCTGCCACGGCTCCATCCCGCACTCCCTTGCAGTTGGGCCAGGCCCCCACCAGCCGGTCCCAGGGACAGCCCGCCTCGATGTCCCAAGTGGTTCCCTTGGAACATCCAACTGTGGAAGAGTACTCCTCGGACAGCCCCCCCGATGAAGTACCTCGGAAGCGCAAGTGCAAAAGGAGGCACATGGACTCCCCCGAGTCCGTTACCGAAGACACAGATTTGGATGAAGGGGAAGGCTCCCCAAGGTCACCCCCTGAAGACGTCTCATTTGGAGACATTATGGAGATGTTAAGGATCAGGGGGGGGTGGTCTGCCCCTAAAGGCTTCCTCGGACGAGTCTGTGTTCTTGGAGGCATTCGAGGCGGGCCCATCTACCTCTTGGGTGTCCCCTCCTGCTGACCCTCTGGTGGATCTTATATCCATCAGAGCGTGGAAGGATCCGGACACCGTTGAGCCTGTACCCAAGCGTCCTGACTGCATCCTTTCCCTCCGGACCGCACTCACTGGAGCAAGGGCCCCAGTAGATGCCATGATGATGGCTGCAGCCACGAAGAGGGAATTGGCCCAGGAGAGTCCCTCTATGCATCCTCCGGGCAAGGAGTCCCGCTCAATGGATCACATTGGGAAGCGAGTTTTCAGTTCAGCAACCTTCTCTTTGAGAGCGCTGAACTACATGGCACATGTCATTAGGATGCAGCGGGATCTGATTAAAGAATACGATGCATCTCCCCCAGAGTCCATGTCGAGTGAGGATAAACAAGTATACTCCACCCGAATGGCCACTCTCAGATCAGTTTCCAATACATCTATGCGGCTGCTTTCTCACGCTACTGAGGGAGCCGCTAGAGCCAGCGGAGCAGGCCTAGTCATGAGGCGACAGGCCTGGCTCCACCACTGTGATTTTGCAGAGCCCTTCAAGGCGACCTTCACGAATGCCCCCTTCGATGGTTCTGCCTTGTTTGGCAAGACTGTTCGCGAAACATTAGTCCAGAGCGAAAAGGACGGGAAGACGCTGTCTGCCGTCGGAGTCCACTTCTCAGCTCCCCAGAGGTCCTTCTCTAAGAACCAAAAGGGACAGAAGAAGATGTGGTTCCGGAAATCGCAGCAGTCCCAACCTGCTCCGGATAACCAGTCCTTCCGTGGCAGAGGAGGACGGGAGGTCGCCGTCCTAGAGGCAGGGGCTCCTAGCAACTTTGGGTCCAGAGAACCTTTCTCTGATAGACCCACGCAGCAGCCCTGAAGGGCTGCCCGGCTGTCGTCTCTGGAGGCAGTCGGGGTGTTTTCGAGGCACCTGACTTCTTGGGAGTCCATCACAACAGACCGTTGGGTGCTTCGTGTGATATCCAGAGGTTATTCTATTCCCTATACAAGGTTCCCAGATCTCGCAGCCTCCCAGATGTTCCACCCGACCAAAGGGAGGCGGCAGCTGTCGGAATCGAACAGCTGCTAGGGAAAAGAACCATCCAGCGCGTCCCCTAGATCAAACCGGATTAGGGTTTTACTCCAGGTTCTTTTGGTGCCAAAGAAAACGGGGACCTAAGACCAATCTTAGACCTTTCCCAGCTGAACCTGTCAGTAACCAAGCAAAAGTTCGGATGGTCACCCTCCAATCTATACTTCCCTCTTGAGGGAGAGCGACTGGATGTGCTCCATCGACCTCAAGGGCGTACTACCACATTCGCATGGACAGGCGTTCCAGGAGGTTTCTTCGCTTCCGGCTGGGAGCCAGTCATTATCAGTTCAGGGTCCTCCCTTTGGTCTCACCTCAGCCCCAGGGTGTTCACCAAGGTGCTAGCGGTGGTAGCGGCCCACCTGAGGCTCCAGGGATTACAGGTCTTTCCGTACCTGGGCGACTGGCTCTGGCGGCATCATCAAGGCATCTTCTGTGCTCAGCCAGGGACTACTTTCTTCAACTAGCCCCAAGGCTGGGCATCACGATCAACTGGGAGAAATCTTTACTGCACCCCACACAAGCTATAGATTTCATAGGAGGAAGACTAAACACCAGATCAATGCGAGCCTTCCTCACTCCAGACAGAATTGCCAACCTGAAGTGTCATGTGGCAGCGGTCCTGCAACCATCTCCAACGGCAGCCGGTCCTGAGGGCCCTAGGTTCTATGGCGGCAGCTATTCCACTTCTCATTCATGCTAAACGCATGCGGGTTCTTCAATGGACCCTTCAGGTTCAGTGGTCCCTCTTTGTTCCCCTCTCAGCGCTCCGATTGCGGTCAGCAAGGCGTGCAGGGACTCCCTTCTTTGGTGGCTTCTTTCTCCGGGCCCCTGGCAGGAGACCTTTTGTGCTGCATTTCCCGAGCCACAGTGACCACGGGCGCTTCTTGCCTCGGGTGGGGGCATTCTGCGGGAAAGATTGTCCAAGGCACGTGGAATCCCACAGAGACGTCATTGCATATAAATGTCCTGGAAATGAGGGCGGTGCTCCTAGCGTTGCAAGCACTTCACCACGTTCTTCCTTCAGGGACTATTGCGATTCAAACAGACAACATGTCAGTAGTCTGGTATATCAACAAACAGGGAGGAACCAGGTCTTACCCCCTTTGTCGAGAGGCCATGAGAGTCTGGGAATGGGCAATTTCCACCAAACGCTTTCTGGTAGCAACGCACATTCTGGGAAAGTCCAACATCCTTGCGGACAAGCTCAGTCGCACCATTCTTTCTCCTCATGAGTGGTCTCTCAATCCTCAAGTAGCGAAGAAGATTTTTGCCGTTTGGGGGCAACCCTGTTGCGATCTTTTTGCCTCTCCCTCAAACGCCAAATGCGACAATTTCTTCGCTCTGCTTCCCCCACCAGGGGAATTCCCGAGATGCTCTGGTGCATGCTTGGCCTCCCGGTCTCCTTTATGCTTACCCTCCACTTCCTCTGATGCAGAGGCTTCTGCAGAAAGCCAACAGTTTGGGGAGCAGAATGATTCTCATTGCCCCGTTCTGGCCTCGTCAACCCTGGTTCCCCTTCGTATGGTCTCACAAAATCAATCCACCCTGGATTCTGGATCCAATTCCGGATCTCATCTCCCACCCTCTGGGAATTTCGGTTCCCAATCTGCACACCCTGAAATTGACAGCTTGGCTGCTCCAGTTCCATCCTTGATTAGGACTCGGTATCTCATCACCGGTCAAGGCCATCTTAGTGGCAGCTCATAAACCTTCCACCAGGCAGGTTTATCGGAGTAAATGGAAGAGATTCTCTATTTGGGCGGTACAGAGAACTTTGGATCCTTTCGGCACCTATGTCAGCGGTGCTGGATTTTTAACAGACCTCTTTCATCAAGGGGCAAGTTCTTCCACGATTAAGGTACAATTGGCAGCTATCTCGCATTATCACATTGGTCATGAGACAGCTCCCCTCATGACGGCGAAATTATGCAAAACCTTTCTCAAAGGGATTTTTTTGTTGAGGCCTCCAGTCAAGGAGGTTGTACCACCTTGGGACTTGTCTTTAGTTCTGCAAGCCCTTACTGCTCCTCCCTTGAGCCTGCAGCTTCTACAGATCTAAAGTACCTTTCCTGGAAGACTGCCTTCTTGGTAGCTATCACTTCAGCCAGAAGAGTGTCTGAGCTTCAGGCTCTATGCGTCAAGCCGCCTTACCTTTCTTTCTTCCCTGATAGGGTGTGCCTCAGGACCAATCCATCTTTTCTTCGAAGGTCTCTTCTGAATCTAATATTACCCAATCAATCAATTTACCTGTGTTTTTCCCAAGTACTCAAACAAAGGAGAATACAAATTGCATTCCTTGGATGTTCATAGACAATTACGTTTTTATATTCACAGAACAGCTGGTCACAGGAAATCAGATCAGCTGTTCGTTTCCTTTGCTAAATTTGCTCTGGGTAAAGCAGTATCTAAAGTCACACTTTCTAAGTGGATTGCTAATTGTATTCTGCAGGCATATGACATTTCAGGTAGACCTGCTCCTCAGAGGGTTACGGCTCACTCTACTAGGGCAGTTTCCACGTCAGCCGCCTTTAAGTCCCGTGTATCATTGGATGATATTTGCGCGGCAGCTACTTGGGCCTCGCCTCATACTTTTATTTCTCATTATAAGGTGGATGTTGTTTCTAGAGGAAGAGCATCCTTTGGCTCAGCGGTGCTCCGAAACATCCTTCCATGATGGCCGCCCAAGATTCAGGTAGCTGGGGACTCTGTCCCACAGGTTGCAGACGAATGAAGTCTTCCTACTTCAGATTTAGAAGTTATGTACTCACCATAACGTTCCATCTGAGTAGGTGACTTCATTCGGATACAACTCATCCCCTCCATCCCCTGACCTTTATAGAGCGAGTATTTATGCTGTTTTTTCGTGTACTATTGTCAGTATTTTGAGGCAAACTCAATCTGAGGTCAGTCAGGGCTTGGCAAGGGGTTATGGGTAAGAGGGAGGAGCTAGGAGCTCGGAGCCTAAGCTTTTGAATTGCCGGCTCGGATCCGAGGTCGGATCCGATACCCACAGGTTGCATCCGAATGAAGTCACCTACTCAGATGGAACGTTATGGTGAGTACATAACTTCTAATTTTAGAAGTTATACATTTTTGAACATCTTTAATACAGTTTATGTAATTTGTAACTTCAGATCTGGAAGTATACAATTTATATATAAAAGTATACTTCAGCAATATCACTGCAGTAATGCTGATAATATTACAGTTATGCAGGTACTCAGGAAAATCAGTTTTTAAACAGAATCCTTACAGCAATGGTGAGAAGTCATAGCTTTAATATGAGAAAAATGTAGAAAAAGACCTGCTATTCTCATAAAAAGCAATACAATCCCTGTATGCAGAGGTAGCTTATTTAATCATCTTTCATCTACCAATGAGTCACTAGTGATGCAGCATATCTCTCATAGCATCTGACAAGACACTGAAGTGCTGTCTGTGCAAGCAGGTCCGCATGTGTTTCATTGCATTTTTTCAGTTCTGCTACAAGAAGCCCTAGTCCCAAGCTCTTGAAGACCACTGATTTGAACCCAAGGACTTGAGCAACATCTTGTAGATCATGTAGGCTGCCTCTCACACTCAGACTGGAATACGAGTTCAGGCAAGTAACTGTCACACCTTACCCAAGCACATTATTCAAGTTCAAATGAGGTAAGTACAGCATCTTAAGAAGGGAGTTGGAGATGGTGGGAGTGTAGATAGGGGCAATGATCAGGAAGGGGATTTAGGTTTTGGGGCATGAGGGGAGATTTAAGTTTAGGGAGCGGGAAGACAGTTTTAATTTTAGAGCACAGAAGGGGAGTTTTAGGGCTAGAGAACTAAGGGGATTTTTAGGGTTAGATAGAGGGAAGGACATTTTAGGTTTAGGGAGTGCAAGCGGAGTTTAGGTTTAATGAGCAATCACGGAATTTAGGTTTAGGGTGTGGGTTGGAGTTTTAGGTTGAAGGAGTGATTGAAGACTTTAAGGTTAGGAAGGGGAGTTTTAAGTTTAGGGAACAATCGGGGACTTTAGGGTTAGAGAGGGAGAGTGGAGTTTTTAGCTAAGGGAAAGATTTTTGGATTTTAAGGTCAGGAATGGGGAGGAAAGCTTTAGGGTAAGTGAACAAGGGCTCAGGTTAGAAAATGGGTGGAAGTTTTAAGGTTAGAGTTAGGGTTCTAGTAGGTCTATACAGTTTTATAAGGTTGGGCATTGGGATGATCAAGTACTTTGAGAACTTGAGGAAGATTGGATTAGTGGCAGTTAGGGCACTTGCTTTTTCAAACAAGTGGCAGCAAGCATTCATAGCAGGCCCATATTTTCCTTGGTCAAGCAAAGTTATTTTGTTACACAAAATTTAAACAAACTGACGAAACCAAACACTGGGTAGAGCGAAAGAAGACACACACTGAGACCAAAAAGTATAAATGAAGCGCTTTTCGTTTATGTGGGTTCATAAACTTCTTCAGACAATACAAAACATTTCGACAGTCCTTTAAATACATACAGTTTAAAATAATCAACCAATCCACAAACAGGTGCATTGAGTGAAAGAACTAGGTCACCACCCCCTAAAACATAAATAGAGCCAGTAATTAAGCTTTAAAAAGAACGCAAGGACTTTACTAAAACCACGATATTCTATACAAACTGTAAAAAATAAAATAAAAAGTATATATATGAAAAATAGTATGTATATAAAAAGTGAATTGTGAATGAATTATATCATGCAAAAAAATGTGTTTGAATTTCCATTAATGATAAATTCAACACAAATACTCAAACATTAACGTTTTAAACTTTTAAGCTTCAAAATGCTGTTAAGAACACAGCCCTCATTCAATCCAGGTTGGTTGTATGCATTCAACCTAATTTGCCAAGAAAGTTCTAATTCTTCCAATTTTAGGGAATCTGGGCTGCCTCTAACATTTTTGTTAACTTGGTCAACAATAATGAATTTAAATGTGTGGTCGGGGAATAAGTCAACATGTTTTGTTAATGCGTTCTCTACTTTGTGTTTTCTTATTGCGTAAAGATGTTCATAGACACGCTCGCGAAGCTTTCTTTCCGTTTTGCCCACATAAAATGCTGGGCAAAACTGGCACAATGCAAGATAGACCACCATCTTAGAGTTACAGTTGTTTCTCAGTTTCAAATTATGTAAGAAGTTGTTAACTGAAATTCTGTTAGATTCCAAGATGTAGCCGCAATAATTGCAAGCTTGGCATTTATACATGCCAGGAGTTCTAACAGAGTTAACTTTAATACTCTCACAGTAGTTTTTAAGGTTCCTGCCTTTCTTGTAGATCACTACAGGGTGGTCACCTACACGTGCGAACACGTTCGTGTCGCCTTTAAGGATATCCCAGTTTTTCATCAAGATTTTGAAACAGGAATTACTGTTTAAGTTGTAAGTAGTTATAAAAGACATGTCAAACCCTCTTAATTTAGACTGTTGTTCAAGAGGTAGCACAACATCCAAATTAAAGGACCCATTTAATATGGAAGAGGCATTAAACATATTGTTCAACAATGGTACATAAAAGGCAGACTGGCGTTTCAATGTGACTTCATCAATTAATTCATTAATCAATAACAGTGGGTAACCACGTGCCAAAAACATTTCCTTGATAAAGTCACATTCCTGGTCGAAAACAACGTCAAGTGTGATCATACGAGCTGCCCGGACCAATTGGCCTTTTACAATGGCACGCTTTTGGTGGTACGGGTGACAACTCATAAAATGTAACATTGAATTACAATATGTACTCTTCCTGTGTATTGAAGAAACAAATCTGTTCAACACACTGTCCTTCATAAGTGTAATGTCTAAGTAATCAATAGAGGTGTCCCCAAAGAATGTGTAAATTTTAAGAACTGTGTTGTTGAATTTAAATAGTTCACTAAAGATTCACCAACATCTACATTACCGTCAAGTAAAATAAAGATGTCGTCAAGGAACCGAGTGTAAAAAACTATTTTGTCTTTGAACTCACAATTATTTAATACAAACATGGCTTCCCAAAAAGCCATGACCATATTAACCACACTAAGCACAGGGTGACCCCATGGCGACACCAATTTTTTGGAGATAAAAATCCCCTTCAAAGACAAAAAAATTGTTGTTTAATATTAAATCCAACAGTTCTTCTACAAGAGAAATTTCATCACTGGGACACTCCAACTGCCTTAACATTTCACTAACCCATTCCAACGCTATCGTGTGGGGAATACATGTATATAAATCCTTTACATCGATGGTCAAAAAGTTGTAAGAGGATCTATATTCAAGAAGGTCGATGTTTTTTAAGAAGGACCATGAATCCTTACAAATCTGCTTTATGTTAACCAAGTATTTTTGCAGAATTACATCAACCACCTTTGCGACTGAGTAAGTAGGAGAACCACGACTGTCAACTAAAGGTCGCATTGGTGGGTTCTCAGTGTTTTTATGTATTTTGGGAATTCCAAATAGACAAGGGAACCTAGGGTAACTGGTAGTCATGTAGCAGTACATTTCTCGATCAATCCTATCCTCAATATATAAATCTTCCAGCACGTTCTTAATGATGTTATATGCCCTATTAGTCTCTGAAAGTGAACTCGAAACATAGGATTCGGAATTTAGTAAATTCACCATCCTAGTGACATAGTCCGAGTGGTCAAAGATAACCACCCCGCCACCTTTGTCAGGTTTACAAATTCTGATATTGTTGAATTTGATAAAGTTTAAACTATCCCTTTCATTCTGTAGTTCACCATATTTCTGTACCTTGTTAACTTCAAGGTGAGCGTGCTGTACTAAATTCCGTATGTCAAGTTCACAAAACTGTTCAAAAACTTTAATCAGTGGGTTAAGTGGTGGGTTAAAGGTGCTAGGGATGTAAAAATGGTTGGGTTCACTATTAGTAGATTCCCCAAACAAAACTTTAAAATTCAGTTTCCTAGTGTATAATTTTAAGTCAATTATTGTTTTGACTACATCAATTGTTTTAGGTGGAACATAGGTGTTCCCTTTGGAAAGCAAGTTCACTACATCCGATGGTATATCTACCTGGGAAAAGTTGTAGACTGTAAAGTCCCCTCTTTCATTAACAAGGATCACTGGTCCCTTATGTACCAAGTCACCCTCCGTAATAACTGTAGTGACATCTAAATTAACTAAACTATCCAAAGGTGCTCCACTAACCTCAGTTGTTAACATACATTCATGCACATAGGGTAAATTGCTGGAAACAGTAGTATCAGGAACAAACATGGTGTTGTTAGACAAATTGACATTGTATAGGGTAGGTAGAAAATTGTCCGCTACAATATTCAATTGTTCTTCTGTTTCCTTTTCTGGTTCCCTTGTACTGGTTGTTGTTGTTGCTTCTGCCTTGCCCCTAAAAAATGGGGATTTTTGGATCTAAGGTTGTAATGACCGGGTTGATTGCCCTCCTGGCCCAATACAATGTTGCTGTAACTAGGTTCAAATAGATCGTTTTGTGGTGTTCCATTAACCGGTGACTGGACTCTTTCGTTTGGGTCATTCCCTGAGGCATAATTGTTGGAATTCGCCGATCCATTAAGGCTAGGCTTATTAGCCTTTTGCCAAGTCTGAGACAAAGAAGGTTTAGGATAAGCTAAACCTTCATGATAGGCTTTCAGATCCCTATCCAACTTCTTAGCCTTGTTTAGTTTCAATTTGTTCAAATACAAGTCTATACTGGAAAAAATACGACTGTACTCGTATTTGTACCGAATGAACTCATTATTTAACCTAATTCTATTGTCCAGATCACACACTGCCTCAGTCAGTGATTCAACAGCGATACCATAATGTTTACTCATAAGCTCAATAAGTTCGAGACCCTGCCGGTCAAACAAAGCTATAATTTCCAAATGGAAGGATGAATTAGCTTCTAAACCGGTAGGGTACTGCCAACGCCGAAGTCCTTTTGGGACTATCTTATTTTTCATACATTCTTTAAAATAGGAAACCTCCAATTGAGTTTTCCTAAGTTTGACCAAAAGTCTGTCCAACTCCTTTAAGTCGGATGCAATGCAAGAAGCCTCGGTTCCAACATCTTCATTCATTTGTACAACGTTATTATTAGAGCCAAAAAATGAAGTGTCAGCAAGCCATGAGCTTAAATTAAAGTTATTACCTGTTAAACAATTGTTTTGCTGCAAAGGCTCGTTGTTACAGGACCTGGCGTTCAAAACGGTTCCCTGTTGCTGATAGTAAGAAGCAACGAGTCTTCCATTGTTGTTACTACCGGCGGCACCATTGTGGTTATCGAAACCCGGAAGTATGAGGCTCCGTGGTGAAACAGCAGCAGGAGTGATATTATTATTATTAGCCCCTGTGCGGCAAACTTGCCCACAGGGAAGGCTTGCAGAGATGTCCGCAATGTTACTGGTGTCACGGCACCCGTCTTGGGAAGCTGAATTAAAACCGGTCCCTTTCTCTACGTTGAGGGATGCCGGAAGTGGTACTTTCCCAGTATCGAGTCTGCGTTCAAGTACATCCATACGAGATAGTAGACTGTCCAAACGCAGGATAACGGACTCGAAATTGCTATTGTTTCCTCCTAAGGCATTAGGTGGTGGTAACTGTATAACATCCAAACAGTCTTTCAGAATAACTGGTGTTGAATCAAAAGGTGTGCCAATATCTTCACGCTCCACTCCAGAAGCCATGACTAACAATTGAAACACAAAATTTAAACAAACTGACGAAACCAAACACTGGGTAGAGCGAAAGAAGACACACACTGAGACCAAAAAGTATAAATGAAGCGCTTATCGTTTATGTGGGTTCATAAACTTCTTCAGACAATACAAAACATATCGACAGTCCTTTAAATACATACAGTTTAAAATAATCAACCAATCCACAAACAGGTGCATTGAGTGAAAGAACTAGGTCACCACCCCCTAAAACATAAATAGAGCCAGTAATTAAGCTTTAAAAAGAACGCAAGGACTTTACTAAAACCACGATATTCTATACAAACTGTAAAAAATAAAAAGTATATATATGAAAAATAGTATGTATATAAAAAGTGAATTGTGAATGAAGGTTAGGAAGGGGAGTTTTAAGTTTAGGGAACAATCGGGGACTTTAGGGTTAGAGAGGGAGAGTGGAGTTTTTAGCTAAGGAAAGATTTTTGGATTTTAAGGTCAGGAATGGGGAGGAAAGCTTTAGGGTAAGTGAACAAGGGCTCAGGTTAGAAAATGGGTGGAAGTTTTAAGGTTAGAGTTAGGGTTCTAGTAGGTCTATACAGTTTTATAAGGTTGGGCATTGGGATGATCAAGTACTTTGAGAACTTGAGGAAGATTGGATTAGTGGCAGTTAGGGCACTTGCTTTTTCAAACAAGTGGCAGCAAGCATTCATAGCAGGCCCATATTTTCCTTGGTCAAGCAAAGTTATTTTGTTACTAATCTATTAAAATTGGGCAAAGAAGTTCCATTTAGCTGTCGATGTACTACTCATGCATAGAAAGGTGCCTACGTCTTTGAATGAAATCATACATAAAGTAGCAGCAAATCCATTAGCTTTGCATGAATAATATATTTTAATAAATTAAATTTATATGACACAGTTATGAACTGGTATCAATAAACTGGAGTTGTTATGGACTTAAAAGGATTAGCTCTTTTGGTCGAAAGCCTGCTATAGCTGTAAGAATATCATATTGTATTGATAACAAAAAAGCAAAGGCCATTATTATAGCTAGAGCATACCTCTCAACTGTCCAGATTTTAACAGAATGTCCAGATTTTTACCTCCTATTTTTGGTCTTTTCCTCATAAAATTTGTAGTTTTCTGATAAATAACTGAAGACTGAAGTCACTAAATAAAGACAGACATTAGAGTTCCGGGTTTCATATCCATCAGAAAATGCATGCTATGCAAAATATTTTATTCTACCAACATTCTAGGTTAATAAGAGCAATATTTAAAATCTGTCCCTGTTTTTGGACCTTTGTCCCCCCATTATTTTTGGCTCTCGCCAGATTTCTTGCATTTACAGGTTGAGATGTATGGCTATAGGGGACTGCATGCTCAAACCATGAAGGCAGGATGTTTATTTATATGCTGTTTGATCAATATCTGATTTGGAAGGAAGAGGCAGAAATGTGTTTGATCAGACATGTACCGGAATTGTGGTCTAGATATTAGATTCCTTATCTATTTTTTTCAACTGTTAAGCACTTTGTGTGCCTACTTTCTTTATTTCTGTTTAATGCTGCAGTTATGTTCACTCTGCATGCTTTTCTATATGTCCAAGTTACATATCTTTCTATGATATGCCTGTGATTTGACATTTCACACCAGGGCCTGCAAAACTCTGATAACAGCATTGAAGTATTGGCCTTCTGTCAGTTTTCTGTTCTGACATGGTCTCTATCCTTTTGTCACTTGTAGGCTCTCAGTGTCTGTACTGATAATTTAGTTTTTTGCTGTAGTGCAAACATTTGTTTTGTACTTTTCATTACACTTGATGTTTTTTAGTTTTATACTGACTATTTTACTTTTGTTGTTTTGATGCTGTATCCCTGTAGTACAGTAGGGACAGAGACACATGAGGAGGTAACTCGTTTTATTTAGGACAGTAATGAGACAACTGAAGTGAAGGAGTGGTACTAATGAATACAAGTGTGGGAAAGTTTACAATATCT
>NC_056732.1:363261374-363278874 GCF_019279795.1 Protopterus annectens | reverse complement strand
CTGGTAGTTTTCCTACAATTCTAATGGAAGACATGCCACACAGCTTGTTAACAAACATTGTAATTAATGATCACCTTCTTCTTGGATAAATAGAAACACATAAACATTCTTATAAGTAAATAAATGCCAGCTGCAAGAGTTTAAGGCTAATAAATGAACTTTACTTAAATAATAAGGAAAAATATTGCAAACAAACAAATTAGAGAGGTGATCAAAGCTGTCAAAGCAAACTATGAGGCAAAGATAGACTCCCAGGTGAAATATAACCATAATGTATTTTGTAATTATGTTCAGAACCTCAGGGAAAATGGTTGGCAATGTGCAATGTGCCAAATTAATCATGAATTGCAAATTTACACCCAGCCTGAAACTATGGCCAACATGCTGGGCAACAAGTTCAGTTCAAACTTCTCCTCCCCCATCACCTCCTACCACACCCAAAGAAATACCCACAACCATCTCCCTACCAGTCATTATGAGGGCACAGGTCCTTACTGTGCTCACTAAAGCCAAAAACACAACCTCCACAGGTCCAGACCACATTCCAGGATGCTTTTAAATAGCTTAAAACTGAATCTATCAGGGCAACTAGAAACCCTAATAAACCACTGCATTCAAATAGGCTATGTCCCAGAAGAATGGAGAACTGCATCAGTCAGCCCTCTGCACAAGGGGTGCACATCAACTGACCCAGAAAACTAAGAACCAATAAGGTTGGCCAGTCTTATCTACAAGGCCATGGAGAGAATTATCATGGACCTGATCAATAATGACAGAAAATCTCCAAACACTGGACCAGACCCAATTTGGCTTTGTCAAAGGAAGACCTTGCCTGCTGAATCTATAGGACTTCCTCGAGAAAGTTACCAGGGTCATGATTGAGGGAAAAATGGTACACACCACTTATCTAGATCTAGCCAAAGCTTCCACACAATCCCCTACTCAGGGATCATAGATAAACTTACAGAGTTAGGAATAAACTGCTACATCATCAAATGGATAGTAAACTGGCTCTTTAACAGGGCACATTTATTTATTCATGTATTTATTTATTTATTTAGTTATTTATTTATTGACATTTGTTTACTGGAAATGTCCACTGGGCCATGCTAGCCCATTTTCAGTGGAGGCCCTGGGAGAAAAGCTCCAATGTAAAGGAAAGTACATAAAATTAAAAAGAATGCATACATAAAAAGTAATATGTAAAGAAATACATAACTACAAAAAGTAGTACATAAATGTGTAAGAAAGTTTAAGTAATTACATAGAATGAAATATGCCTGACTAAAAAAATTGAAATAATTACAAAAAACTTGAAAACAGTATAGACTATAAAACAGTTATTGCAGAAAAAAGAAATAGATAGTTGGAGGCATTATTTAGACCTAGAAATAGAAAAATAACAATGCAGAATTCTGAGAAAGGCATATAGGTAAGAATTTATAATGGCATTGTGGAAAGGCTGTAAGTAAAGGAGAAACAGAAGAGGGGGTATGAGGGGAAGATTAAAAATTAAAGATAGTAACTTAAACTTTGACTACAAGGTAGCTACGGTAATGAGGAAATTCTTCTGTGTGACTCAATTTATAAGTAAAGGCATGGGATCAAGATAAAAGGAAATCATAGAGCCATTGTACTCAGCCCTCATCAGGTCCATAACCAAGTACAATGCTTCCTACTGCATGTACCCTCTCAGGCATTTACACCAAACAGAGCAGCCTCAGAAGTTTCCCACTAAAAAATACAAAGCATAAGATCGAATAAAGGCCATATCTCTTTACTCCATCTCATATCGTTTATGGATAGGTGACTTATGCCTGACCTACAAGCATTCTCTGATCCATCCCTGATGAAAATGTTAAATGTTTACAAGAAATATTACAGGAGGGTTATGTATTCCATGGACCTGAACCTTATTTGTGACTCTAACAAAACTTGCTGGAGAGAGACAGATTCATATCCCAAAGGCTACCTTGTCTATGGAATAAACTTGCAATCTTCATAAAGCAAAATCCATCCCTCACTCTCTTCAAAAGGAATTTGGATAAATGGGTAGAGAACCTTAAATTTATTCCCAGGTATTGCACATGTCCCTTATGGATAGAGGCAGTCTTTAAAATGACTCTAGACTCCAGCCCCTAAAGACCCACTACCCTGATACTACCCCATCCCATATATGGGGAATTTAGATATAATATTGTCATATCCTGAGTATAATTGGCTAGGCTTGTAAAGACTCTTGTGCCAATAGCTTAGTAATTATCTATAAACCTATGCTGTCACACAGAGAAATAAAATAAAAGGCAATACAATAGAAATGATGCATACAGAAAAAGCTAAGCTCCAGATAATTAAGTTCTCTGATTAGAGTTTAATACAGAAATACTAGCCCTAACTGTTATAAATTAATAATTCATACTCACAGGTAGGTCCATGCAAACAAGAGAGAATCAACATCTAGCATCACCTCTTGCATAGCATGGTATACACAGTTATGCACAATGTCTCTTTCCCAGCCCTCAGTGGCCATGACATGGCATTAGTTTTCTGACACTGATGGAAATCAAGTAATAAAACTGGTTTATACTTGTTGTAGCTGTGACAATGTTTGGTATTGCCAGTTGTGCTAGGAGAAGAAGGGCAGTGGATATGTAACATATATCAGCACAGCTAACTGGAATTTTTGGAATTTTGTAAAGAATTATACGTCATTTGTATATCAAACTGATTTGTACAGATGCTTGTGTTGAAAATGTATTTGTAAAACTCCTTGTGTTAAAAATGTACCAACAGTAGTTCCTCACTGTATTGTAACTGATTAAATCTATATGTTTTAACAGAGGATATTGGAAGAGATTAAGCTCAGTTCAGCTAACTTTGAAAAATAGTAAGAAATTAAATTACTTAATTTAGGCCATAAAGATTATATCTTACAATTCTGACTGCAGCCAGAGATGTAATGTCTGCACCAGCGAATAGTTTATTAGCTCCTGTAGGAAGAATGGACATCTTTTATGGTTTTATAGTTTCCAGATGCTGTAACACATCTCAGCAAAGCTCTATCTGTGTGTATGGTAACACATATGTGCTAAATTCTGGTTCAATTTCTAGCAATAGGGGTGGTATGAGAACCAGAATTCAGGTGACCAGATGTGTGTGATGTCATTCTGTAATCCAGGACAAAAAATTATGTTTTAATATCAGATGAGGCTCAAGTCTCATTGTACTCTGTCTTTGGAACCTGATAAAGAAGGACCCCCTCATCTACTTCATTTTGCCTTGCTCTAGTAAGTGACCAGGGGATAGCAATTCTTTAGATCAGTCAGGAAAATATAGTGAGGGTAGTTAAATACTGTTTTTCTTTATCTATGAATCTGTTCATCTGTATTAGGTTCATAGGTTCATAGGTTTATACTAGGCTATCTGCCCTAAGGCATTTATAAGCCTAGCCCAGAGTTTTTGTGGCTTACGCCACCCCTTATGTTAAAAAATACTGTGCCCATTAGTTTGTTGTGCCTCTGTCCAGCAGTGACACAGAGATGATTCCCAGGGTAAACCTACGATCTCCCATCCACCGGTCAAGATTTCTCTTGAAAAGAGCCAGCGAGGTGCTCTGCCTCACATGGACCGGGATTTTATTCCACAACATAGGGAGTCTCTGGGTGACAAATCTATCCCTCCAGCATGTCCTATTTATATCCGTGCTAAGGTTTAAGTCGCTTGCTCTAGTGGATCTGGTAGATTTGGATTTTTTGAGGTGGAGCATGTCCATTAATTGCAGGTTGGACATGGCCTTCTATGTCAGGCACAGGTCACCTCTGAGCAGGCGGTATGCGACTGAATAGAGCTGGAGTTTCTTCAGTCTGGCAGCATATGACAGATTTTGGAGTCCCTTTATCCTTTTGGTGAGGAACTTTTGGGGTCTCTCCAATTGCTGCAGGTGTCGGGTGAGATACATCCCGAATGGGGCATTGTACTCGATCATTGGTCTGATAAGTGAAGAGTACAGGGGAACAATGACCTCACTTGATCTGGATGTGAATCCCTTCACGATCAGGTGGGCAATGTAGAAGGTTTATCTAACCACTTTAGCAATGTGAGTGTCAAAAGAAAGGACACTGTCAACCTGGGTCCCCAGGTCCCTGATAACCTCTTCTGTGCTTAGTGGATTGCCACCTATATGGTAGCTTGGGGTTACCTTGTTTTTCCCGAAGGGTATGACTATACATTTTTTGGCATTTAACTTCAGGCCATGGCTCTGGCACCAGCTATCAGTTTCCGTGAGACCCCTCTGAAGGATATCTGTGTCCGATGTACTTTCCACTATGGCTCCCAGTTTGCAGTCATCTGCAAACTTTGTCAGCCATAGTCCTCCTATGTTAGCCTGTACTTCTGAGTAGTAGATGCCGAACAACAGGGGGCCAAGGACTGAGCCCTGTGGGACACCACTTGTGACCGGCTTGGAGTCTGACATGGCACCATCTACTCTAACCCTGTGGGTTCTGTCCTTTAGCCAGTTTGCAACCCATCTTGTGACATATGGGTTTACATTTAAGCTGGTAGGTTTCTCTATAATACCCGAGTGGGGTATTGTGTCGAAAGCTTTTGCAAGGTCAAGGTAGGCTGTATGGACTGCCTTTCCCTCATCAATGGCCTTGGTGACTGTTTCGAAGAAGTCGACCAAGTTCAAAAGGCATGTTCTGCCCTTGACAAAGCCAAACTGGGTCGGGTCCAATGTCTGCAAGTCCCCTATGTCTTTGTTTATCAGTTCCATTATGATCCTCTCTATAGCTTTGCAGACCAGGCTTGTTAAGCTTATGGGGCGGTAATTACCAGGGTCTGTAGAGGCACCGCCTTTGTGGAGTGGGACCACAGTTGCCGTACACCACTCCTTGGGCACGTATCCTGTGGTAAGGCTAAGGTTAAACAGCTGCCTTATGTGCGGGTTTAGATCCTCATTGAGTTCGTGTAGCACACAGCCGGGGACACCATCCGGTCCCATTGATGCTGTGTTTTTAGCTTTAGAGAGAGCAGCTTTCACCTGCGCATTGGAGATGTCTGGGAGGCTGCACTCCGCTGGGATAGTTATCTCTCCTTTTGGGGGGGAGAGGGGGGTGAAGTTTGCACTGAACCTGTCTCCCAGTATGTTGGCAATGTCTGTGGGTTCAGTGATTTTTGTATCATTTTGGACTAATTCTGAGCATATCTGGGAGTTTCCACCCAGGTTTCTAACATAGCTGAAGAAGGCCTTATGATTGTCTTTTGAATCTATGGCAATTTTTCTCTCAAAGTTGGCCTTGGATGATTCTATGAGTGCCCGTATTTTTTTACTAATAATGATGAAAGGTGTCTTCTCTTTTATGGATTTTGCTCTATCATGTAACAGCTTTCTCCTCTTGTTGTAAAGTTTGTTTATGGCTGGGGTCCACCAGACTGGACATTTGCCCTTGGTGGAAAGAGTCTTGGTTTTATTAGGGATTGCCTGATCCATGCAGTCCTGGAGGTGTTCGTAGAAGGCATTTGTAAGGGCTTCCGCAGCTTGGGTTGTGGTTTCCACTGGCTCGGGGGCCTTGAAGGATACCACACCAGTCTTGAGTAGTGTGAAGTTTGCTTTAGAGAAGTTCTTCACTGTGGTCTTTTTTGTTTGGGGTGGGGACGGGATGTGGATATCCAGTGAGATTAGTTTATGATCTGATCTCACCAATGAGGGATATACTTCCGGTGTGGAGCATTTTGTCCCCATGTTTGTGATGATGAGATCTAGTATATTTTCTCCTCTTGTGGGAACGGTGACTAGTTGTTCCATGGCATTTGAATTTATGAACTCCAGGAACCTTTGGGCTAGAAAGTTTGGGCTTGAGTAATGTTCCCAGTCTATATTCAGGTAGTTGAAGTCACCCAATATAATGGTGTTTGGAGATACATTTATACCCTCCAGTGTCTTCAGGAAGGCTGTGTGGGGTTCCTGAGTTTGAGAGGGTGACCTGTAGCATGCTACAAATTGTAGAGCAGTTTTGTCTATGGTTAATTGCACCTGGATGGTTTCAGATGCTTCGTGCGTTGCCACCAAACTGGAGGTGTGGGTATCCTTGATGAATATGGCTACACCCCCTCCTTTTGTGGTGTGGTCCTGGTTTTGGGGCCGGAACGCATGATATGAGGTAAAACCTGATAGTGCCGGCGTGCTCTCAGGAGCCTTGAACCAGGTTTCAGTCACAGCACAGACATCGATGTTCTCCATACTGAGAAGGGCCTCGAGTGCGTGCATTTTGAGATTTAGACTTCTGGCATTGAGCAGCATTACCCTTAGTTTCTTCCCATTTTTGTTTTCTAGGGTGGTAGGTTTAGAATTTGAGCCTTGCCTAAAAAAGGCACTATTATATAAATTACATTACTTTATTATTTCCTGAGATTGAAACTCTGGTGTGTTTTGTAAATAGATGTTTAGTATTTTCACATTATTTTATTATTTACTTTTAAATATGCTAACCTTTTCATTGTGGCTGGTCCTTTAGAGAATATTTTAACCTTTTGAAGTACTGATATCTATTTGGTGATACTGTGGCCACTCCTGAAAACCTTATTGCATTGGTTAAAACACTACCATTTGTATTAATATTAATTTCACTCAATATAATTGGGTACCCCTGTAAGAGGCTTAGAGTAACTGGCTTTGGAGTGTCTGGTGGCAGTAACTACCTTATAGTCTGGGCAGAAGGGGGCATAGCTAGTAAATTTCTGACAGCCTTCCCAAGTGTGTGTTTGTGTGTGTGTGTGTGTGTGTGTGTGTGTGTGTGTGTGTGTGTGTGTGTGTGTGTGTGTGTGAAAATCACTGGGCTCCCTAGAGAGAGAGAGAGAGAGAGAGAGAGAGAAATCCAGTCCCTGGAGTGAGTGTGTTCCCTGTGTGCTCTTAAGGGAAATTGTGCTTGAAGCAGAGAGCTGAATCTGGAAATACTGTGTGTATGTATCTATTTTTGTTCCAAGTGAACGCCCCTCTCCAGTGTCACTTTGAGGATTCAGGCTGTTTGCTTACAGTTTCATAGAGAGGATGTCACAGTATTCACAAGAGCTTTGCCTATACACATCTGAGTCTGTTTCCTTCCCATTGAAGTCTCAGTTTATTCCAGACATTACATTCTTCAGTTATTATATCAATTTCACCCACAGAAGGAGAGTTCTTAGTCCTTTGTATTTGTTTGACAAGAAGAAACAGCAAGTCTTGAGATCCATCACACTTCAAAAGACATTCTCTATTTGATATTCAGAAAAACAAAAGTCGCACATTCCTCTAGCCAAGATAACAGTACCCTGATTGCAGCTGAACAGGAGAAAAGAGAAATAAAAATACAGAGTGCAGCTGAACCGGAGAAAAGAGAAATAAAAATATGTTACATTTTTACATTGCATTTTCAACTCATTTTCCTTTAGCCTGACTTTACCCCAGCTTCACAGTTGCTTTCTTTTAGCCTGGTGATACCCCTTCTTTTAGAGATGTTGTTAAAGAGACAGTATGGTTGGTTAGGTTTTGTAGAATTCCAAACAGACATCATACAAATGTGGAAGCATGACCAATTCTAGTTACGTTTATTTAATCTACTCACTGTGATTCCCTGTTGGCTGTGGCTATCAAGCAAAGGTGATAAAAGAGAGATGAAGCAGAGATTCCATATTTTTCTGATCTACCCTCTAAAATGGCAAAAACCTAAAAGTTACTTGTTATTGTCTGGAAATTATTATAGGAAGAAGGAGACATTATGGCATTGTCTCCCCTTATTAGCGGAAGATAATTTGAAAAAGTGAAACTTTAGATTTGGGTTTAGTACATGTGGTAAAGAGGGTAATGATTATTCTTGGTATTTTGCTTTGAAAATGGAGGAAGGCAAGATTCCCCTGGGATGACTCCAGGTGCTAAATTAGCAGTTATTTTTCCTTCCTTCTCCACTTTTTAGTTGTCTTTGGCCATCTCACATATAAAAAAATGTAATTATAAAATAGTATGTGTTTTACTGAGCTGAATATTTATTTATAGCTTATATTACAATAATTGATTGGAAGTAGCCAATGTTCAATCAGTGGATGCAAATGATATGCATCCTTGCTCCAAGCAAAAGAATAGTATTGTTTATATTAAAAGAAGAAAACAGAAGGCAATTCTGTTTTAATAATTACATTTAGACCATCAGGTTAAAGCTATTTAGGATAGCAATCAGTGTATTTGGTAAGTCCTGTTTAACAATTAGACTAAATGCACTGCTGAGGTTATATTAACAATAAAAGATAATTTATAATATTATTATACTAATATATGTAAATGTTTACCTGGTCATGTTTTTAGATTATAGTAAAAGGTCCAGCAAGTCAGGTAATTGTGGATTTAGTGTGGTCCTATTCAGACATATTCTAAGTTTTTGTTAGCTATTACTTTTGGTTTGCAGTATTTATAGGTTCATAGGAAAGTACTAGGCTAGCTGCCCTTGTGGGCCATTATAGGCTTAGACTATTTCCCTTTTTGTACTTGAGACAACCAGTCCCATTTGGTTAATGATTGGCCTTAGCTATCCCATGGTTGACAATTATATATTACTCCTAATAAGAATAACTAGGATTGTACTATAGATAATTTGAGGGAACCCATGTCCATTAGTAGTACAAGAGACAGTCCAGGAATAAATTTTCTATTTCCCATCCATAGATCTAGGTTGAGCCTGATTATGCACAGGATTGAACTTTGTTTTATGTGGGTGGGTAGTCTGTTCCATGGCAGTAGTATCTTTTGTAAGATATACTTATCCCTCCAAACCTTTCTGTTGATGTTGCAGAAGAGATTTAGATCCCTAGACTGAATATTTTTGATGCCATTTGATTTGCTGATGTTCTGTAACTCCATCAGTAATGGGTCAGAGGATGCCTTGCATGACAGACACAGGTCATCTCTTAGGAGTCTGTTGGATACTGAATATAGTGACACAGCTATGAGTTGGTCCATGTAGGACACGTTGCTTAGGCCTTGCATCCTTTTAGTAAAGTAACTCTGTGGGCATTCAAGTTGATGCATGTGCCTGGACAGATACATACAAAAGATGGCATTATATTCAATGACTGGCCTAATGAGGGCTGAATAAAGGGGGACAATGACATCCCTACATCTAGACACAATCCCTTTGTTTATAAGCTGTGCAACACAGAAGGACTTTCTTACAACAATAGAGAAATGTTGGTCAAAAGCTAAGTCACTGTCCACATAATTTCCCAAATCCTGAATAACTGAATCATCTATTAGAGATGTATTGCCAATGTAGTAGTTCTCTGGAGTAGGTGACTTCCCAAAAGATACAGTAATGCATTTTTTAGCATTTAGTTTCAGTACATGATTTTGGCAGAAGCTATTTATTTGAGACAAACCTTCCTGCAAAATGGCTATATCATTTGGGGATTCAATAACTTCTCCTAGATTAGAGTCATCTGCAGACTTAATCAGCCAGAGTACATTGGTATTGGCTTTTACTTCACAAAAGTAGATACCAAACAGGAGAGGTTGCAGCACAGAACCCTGAGGGACTCCAATGGTGGCTGTTTTTTTGGTCGAGCAAACTTCCCCTATTTTGATTATCTGTGTCCTAGGGTCCCTATTAAATAAACAAAAAGTGGAAATGTCAAATGGGCAAATAAACGAAAAGGCAGTTCCTCGAAATGAATATTGTGGGAGGCTGTGATCCCACATCCCCTCGCTAATTATATATACCAACTCAAGATCGGCCTACAGTGAAGAAAGGGAAAAATTTCCAGCCTTCACTGTACAGTGATCTTACAATAGTGATATCGAGGAATGGCCTTTTTATTTATTTGGCTGTTCAACATTTTCACTTTTCATTTATTTAATAGGGACCCGTGTCCTATCTGTGAGCCAGTAGGCAATCCAGTGGATGATTTAGGAGGCTGTTTGGTAGAGGGTGTAATATTAACCATTCTTCCCTTCTGGATACTTCCAATATATAGAATCAGTCCTCATAACTCGAGAAGCATGGCACTATGTTGTAAGATTTCATCATGAAAGAATTTTCAACAGGATAATTGCAAGTTATTGATTGTAGTTTGAAAAAAACATCAGGTTGGTGCTGCTGAGTACTAGAGGTTTAAAAAATAAAATGTCTGAACTTAAGGCCTTCCTGTCTCACAAAGGCATGAATTTTAGTGTAGTTACTAAAACATAATTCCATTGCAGTAGAAGCATTACTTTCTGACCAGAGTTTACAGTCTATCACTTGTTTAAGCCTTCTGGGAATTGTAGAAGAGTATCGTGATTTAGTCAAAAGACTATCATCGCATGATAAAGCCTGCATAATACAAAGCTGGAACTTGCAGAGGTCTTAGTGACTCTCAACAAATCTATAACTTCATTTCTTTCTATAAATCCCTGTCTATGTATCTGGTGGAATAGTTAGAAAACCTGAGTCAAACTGAAAAGCTATCCTTCCTTCCTATCACATTTCTTTTGGAAGAAACCAACCATCCCTCCATTAATCAGTCAGCTTATAAAATTAAAAACAATCACTATCAAAGATATTTGATTTTTGTTAATGCAAACTCCTTTGGCCAACTAGTCTCCCTCTACACCAGGAAATCTAGCCTACTAGACCTTATCATTACTGTTACAGTTCGAGTTTACTGTTACCCCGCTTGCCACCCCCTCCCTAGTGCAATATGGCCATGCAGTAGGTATTTTTTCCTTAAAAATCTGCTATATTCCCTATAATAATCCTTTTATATCCAGGGGCAATATGGCCATGCAGCATGGATTTTTTTCCTTAAAACCCTGCTTTACTCCCTATAATAATCCTATTATATCCAGGGACTTTTCCAAACCTACCACTTATTTACAAACCTACTAGACAATCATAAATGGTACAATCCCCCATACTGATGTCCCTGCATAAGTCTCAGAATTATTCTATACTGAAACATCTATCCGTATCAGACATAAACATGGTACTAAATTCAAAGTAAGCTATTGTGGTTATGTTCTCATACTAGTAAGCTTTATAATAAGTGTAGGAAGTTTCTAGTCACCTAAAAAAAACCTCAATATAAAATGAAATTAAGCCGGGTACACAAAACCCTCTAAAGTAACATCAGGAAAGAAAAATCCATATACGAACTCAAAAGGGACAGCATGTGGTATTGGACTGCTGGTCTACAGTACCCACAAAGTAAAATGAATCTTTACATATATATATATATATATATATATATATATATATATATATACACACACACACACACACACACACACACACACACACACACACACACACACACACACACACACACACATATACATATATGTGTGTATGTGTGTGTTTTATACTCAAAGAGAATTTTTTTCTTCCAAAATGTATTGCAGTAATTGGATTTTGTGTTCACATTTTCAGTTAAGTAATGATTACTTTAGGATGCTTATCCATCTAAAGCATATAACAGATTATAAAGTGACACATTGCTTTCCAAAGTTCATCATACATCAATGTCTGTGCAATGGTATGTCTACTAAAATGAATGTTTTCATAATTATTTACAAGAAAATAAAACAAAAATACTATTCTGTGCCCAACTTATTGTGAAGGATGTTTTCATCATTTTCTGCTTGATAAACAAAGAACAAAGCTGCCTTGTAACAAGTTTGCAGTCCTTTAATGATACCACTATATGAGAAAGTGTATTTATTTATTTACTCCAAGTATGTTTTATAATTTTTCTGATAAAAGAAAATAGAAATAGGTAGAAAAAGAAATCCCTCATTTAACATGAAAACTGAAGTACAGTCTGTTATGTTAGTCCAATACGTTCTTGGTTTAAGCTTTATTAGCCTCTAAAACTCACCTATGATCTTTTGGGGTTGAGGCTTTTGAATCACTTATCAAACTTCAGTGCAATCTCTGAAGGGAAGAAAAGATATCTAGAATAACCAAACTTGCTTCAGAGAGAATCTGATGATAACAGAAGGTTTCTAGATCTCAGCCAACATAAACATGGTTGTCAATGACAGACTGTGAGTGATTAAACATCATTTTTTCCATATTTTTTGCACAGATGCTTTAAAAATATATTGACAGTTTTTGTGTGAAAACACAATTTATTTGTAACTCTCTTTGTTTTCCCTTGGGATAAGAAGACCAGTTTCTCCTAAATAGCCAATTATATAAATTTTTTGGTATAATCCAAAGTCTGGATGAGTTACCTGAAGGGTTAAAGTCAAGAGATGTGTTAAATGCAGGTTTGCTGTCAGGGTTGAAATGCTAAATTAATTTAAACAGCTTGTAGTTTTTTCGCAGAACTACAAACCCTGTTAATTTTTCATGAGAATGCTTTATAGTGGTAGACTACAGTGAGGTTTTATAAATGATGCATATGTGATGTGTGGTTGTTTATAGTATAAAATAGATTGCAAACAATTCAGCTTTAAGCAAGAAAACTCTAAAAATGTAAGACAGCATTGTATGAAAGAGTGCATAGTATAAATGCACGCGGGCACACTCGCATACATGCACACACTTCTGTTAAACATTATTTCATAATGGCTTATTGTTTAAATGTTTTAATACTGACTACACATGCTGCGATTCCAAGCATAATTTTACCATTAACACAGGCCCTAAAATTTGTAGCAATCTAATAACCTTTAGCAGCAGTGACTGCATATATGAAGTTGTTACTGATGTGCTTGGCCATCTTGCTGTACAGTATATGCATGCCTAGTCTGAGGCAGGATTCATGAGCCATGGTATGTTCATAAATCCCAATTTCTATGATATGAAGTGAGTGCAAACTGGAACATCTTGGGAGAAGTAGCTCCACAGTGGAAGGATTGATTTCAATTTAATGAAAATTATTCACTCTGTCATGCAGACATCTTTTGTAAGAGTGCAACATTCTTATCCACCAAGAGCTCTTCTGCTTGCAACTAACTTGTCCAGTCCTTCTGCATTGTTCACAGCATGTGCACAGCAGCCTTTCTCAAAAGAAGGAAATCATTTTGTGCCTTAGACTCAGAGGTGAGTGTTCACTTCTCTCTGGCAAAGATTGAATGCATTTAGCATTTTAGTTATTCTTGTGTACCACTGCTGGGCTATTCAGTGATCAATTGTATCTGTAAATAGACTTTTCTTGGACATAATTTAGATATGTCACCACAGCAGCCACCAGAGTAAAAAATATCAACTCTTGTTAACAAAAAATGAAACAAATACTAGTTCCTTGGCATAACTGCCATCACAGTATATATGAACAGAAGGACTGCAATAGGTAGAAAAAGAAATCCCATCTTATGCAGAGCAAAATGAGCAGCACTGTAAATGGAATATCAGAATTTATTTTAGAAATAAGTCCAAATGATAATGCCTCCTTTACAGTAGAACTTTCATATTATGCCGTAAATATTTTGAAGCTAGAAAGTGGTGCAAGAGAGCATTTTTGTGAACTGTACTATTAATGAAAGAAAGGGATTATACTGAAGAAGGAGCATCTACTTCAGAAAGTTATAAATGTTTTAGGCATGTATGAGTGTCTTTGTCATCATATGAAATGTTTGTCCCAGCTTAAGTAATGATTTTTAACAGAATCTGACTAAATAATTTTGAACTAGATATATGGTTCTTTGTGGTTCTATATGGTTCCCTATAAGAAGGATAAACGCACACGAGAATGAACATCAAAAGACCGAACCAGGAACAATAAAAACCTTAAAGGTCAAACAGGAAGGGCCTTGACTGTGCAGGATTGCTGTACAATGGGGATTGGGGATTTGCTGTTTTCCCCCACTGTATTACCATCTCACAGTTTGTACGTATTTGAAGGGGGCATGTGGGGTGAAGACAAAGATTTTTTTTAACATTTCGACTTTTCAATGTTCCCAGTTCAATCTTTTGACGTTCACTCTTGAGCTTTCATTCTTCTGATAGGGACCCATATATATGTATGTGTGTGTCTGTGTGTGTGTGTGTGTGTGTGTGTGTGTGTGTGTGTGTGTGTGTGTGTGTGTGTGTCTCTGCATGTGTGCGAGTGTGTGTGTGTATATATATGTGTGTGTGCGTATATATATATATATATATATATATATATATATATATATATATATTTATATCTTATAGGTTCATAGGTAAGTACTAGGCTATTGGCTCAAGGGCCTAAGTAAGCCTAGCCAACAAGGTTCCCTGGCTTACGCCATGCAAGAAAGTTATTTTCCTGTGCCCCTGTTGAGCAGACCCACAGAAGTGATCACTGGGGTGTATTTCCTATTTCCCATCCACTCATCAAGATTTTTCTTGAAGAGTGCTAATGAGGAACTTTGCTTGACATAGATGGGTAGCTTGTTTCAGACTATGAGAAGTCTCTGGGACAGAAATATATCCCACCAGCATGTCCTGTTTATTGTGGTGACAAGGTTTAGGTCCCTAGAGCGTGTAGCTCGGAGGGATTGTGATTTCTTTAGGCGCAGCATGTCCAACACCTCTGAGTTTGACATAGCTTTATATGTTAGGCAGAGATCACCTCGGAGTAGGTGATATGCTATGGAGTAAAGCTGTATTTTTTTGAGATGGTCAGTGTAGGGCATCTGTTTGAGGCCAGTAATCCTTTTTGTGAGTTACTTTTGTGGCCTTTCCAGCTGCTGCAGATGTCATGTGAGGTACCTTCCAAAAGGGGAGTTGTACTCTATAATGGGTTTAATGAGTGTCGAGCAGAGGAGAACAATGACCTCTTTTTTCCTGGATGAGAACCCTTTTGTGATGAGGTGTGCCACGTAGAAGGATTTCATGACTACTGTGGTGATGTGATTATCAAAGGAGAGACTACTGTCCACCTGGGTCCCAAGGTCTCTTATCACACATTTGGAGTTAAGCAGACTGCCGCCTATGTGGTAGTTCATGAGTACAGAGTTTTTACCAAAGGGGATGACAATGCACTTTTTGGCACTGAGCTTGAGGCCATAGCTCTGACACCAGGCATCTTTCTCAGTGAGGCCCTTCTGTAGGATGTCCACATCATTTGGGGACTCGACTATGGCTTCTAGTTTGCAGTCATCTGTGAACTTCATTAGTCAAAGGCTTTCTGTGTTAGCCTGTACTTTAGAGAAGTAGATACCAAACAGGAGAGGTCCCAGGACTGAACCCTGTGGTACTTCACTTGTAACTGGTTTGAAGTCAGACTTAGAGTCTGCAACTTTTACAGTGTGGGTTCTGTCAGTGAGCCAGTTGGCAACCCATCTTGGGATGTAAGGATTTATACCTAGTTAAGTGAGTTTATCTATAATTTCAGAATGGGGGATGGTGTCAAAAGCCTTGGTGAGGTCAAGATAGGCTGTGTGAACCACCTTACCCTCATCTGCAGCTTTGCTGACTGCCTCAAAGAAGTCTATTGGGTTAAGATGGCATGATCTGCCTTTCACAAACTCAAATTGGGTGGAGTCCAGAGTTTGGAGGTTACCAATGTCTTTGTTTATGAGTTCCATGATGATATCTTTCAAAGCCTTACAGACCAGGCTCATCAGGCTAATAGGGTGATAGTTCCCAGGATCAGTGGTGGCTCCCCCTTTGTGGAGTGGGATAACGGATGCTGTGCCATTCAGTGGGCACAAAGCCTGATGTGAGGCTATGACTGAACATAGTGCTTAGGTGGGGAGCCAGTTCGTTCTGAAGTTCATGTAAAACACAGCCTAGAATGTTGTCTGGTCCCATGGATGCTGTGTTTTTGGCTTTAGAGAGTACAGCTTTTACCTGCATAGTTGTGATTACAGGGACTCTGCATTCTTCCTGTATAGATATGGGCCTTTTAGGGGGTGAGAGGGGAGTAAAGTTAACACTGAACCTATCTGCCAGGATGTTGGCAATATCAGTTGGTTCTGTAATTTTCATGCCATTGTGCTGTAACTCAGAGCAGATCTGGTTGTTGCCATTTAGACTCATGACATGGCTATAGAATGCTTTGTGGCTGTCTTTAGAAGCAGTGATGATTTTGTTTTCATAGCTAGCTTTGGAGGATCTTATAAGGGATCTTAGCTTCTTACTAAGGCTGACCAGGGTGCTCCTCCACTCATGGGATTTTACTCTCTTTTGCAACAGTTTCTTCCTTCTGTTGTAGAGTTTGTTTATGGCAGGGGACCACCAGATTGGCTTCCTTTTTTAGGAGGATAGCGTCTTGGTTCTGTTTGGCATAGCACGATCCATGCACTCGTGTAAATGCTTATAGAGGGCATTTGTGTAGGATTCAGCAGTCGTAACTGTATTGTCCATCTGCACGGGTGTCATGAAGTTCACCACTTCTGTCTTAAGAAGCATGAAGTTGGCTTTGGAGAAATTTTTTACCACTGTTTCCTTAATGGAGGTGGATATCTAGGGTGATTAGTTTATGGTCGGATCTGACCAACAAGGAGTTAACTTCAGGTGTGGAACACCAGTCACTCATGGTGGTAATGACTAGGTCTAGGATATTGTTGCCCCTGGTGGGGGTGAGGATAAGTTCATCCAGGGTAATGGAATTTATAAATTCCAGAAAGCATTGAGAGAAGGAGTTGGTACATGAGTAGTTTTCCCAGTTAATGGTGGGGTAGTTGAAATCACCCATTATTAGGGTCTTTGGTTGAACCCTAATATTTTCCAGTATATCAAGAAAAGAGGAGTGGGAATCCTGGGGCATGGTGGGGGGTCTGTAGCAAGCTACAATTTGGATTGCAGTTATGCCCAGAGTTAGTTGCACTTGAATAACCTCAAATGCATTATGCTGAGCAACTAACCTGGAGGTGTGGATATCCTTAATGAACATGGATACACCTCCACCTTTGGTGTTCCTGTCCAGGTTAGCTGGCCTAAAAGTGTGGTATGAGTTATAGCCTGGTAATGCAGGGGTGCACTCTGGTGCCTTCAACCAGGTCACTGCACAGATATTGATGTTCTCCATTTTAAGGAGTGCCTCGAAGGAGTGCATTTTGAGATTTAGACTTCTAGCATTGAGTAGCATTACCCTCAGTTTTTGCTTGCCTGTTCGTATTACGATGGTGAATTTGTCATTTGAACCATGCATAAAAAAGGCACTATAGGGATGGCAAGAGCCTTAGCTAGTATCCAGAATCCCAGGGGTGACAGGTGCAGGCCATCTCTGGTAAAGCATTGTGGTCTGTCGACCATGTCGTCCCAGGCAGACAGATATTGGATCCCCTTAGAATGACTCCAGAAGCTTAGCCAATTGTTGAAGTCAATCATTTTGTCCTTGTACTGTGGTATCATTCTGGGCAATGGCAGGATGCTACTCAGGGCTAGGGTCATACCTGCTTGGGCTACAAGATCGGAGAGCTCGTCCATGTTTCTTTTCATGTAGTCCAGCGAGGTACATCTCAGGTCGTTCACACCAACATGGAGAATGACAGAGTCATATTTGTACTTGTTTTGGAGTGACCTCAGTGCATGGGTTATGTGGCTGATCCTGGCACCCGACAGGCAGCTGACAGTAACCT
>NC_056732.1:363168874-363256374 GCF_019279795.1 Protopterus annectens | reverse complement strand
TGTAATCATCTGCAACTTTAGTTAGCCAGAGACCACTGACATTGGCCTTGACTTCAGAGAGGTAAATGCCAAAAAGGAGCAGTCCAAGGACTGATCCCTGAGGGACTCCACTTGTGACTGACCTCTTTGTAGAGGTGGATTCCCCAATTCTAACTTCCTGAGTCTTGTCTGTGAGCCAGTTCTCTATCCACTGGGTGACATATGAGTTTTTTCCTAACCTCCTGAGTTTGTCAACAATGCCCGAGTGGGGTATTATGTCAAATGCCTTGGCCAGGTCAAAGTAAGCAGTGTGAACAATTTTGCCCTCATCCATTGCTTTGGTGACCTTCTCAAAGAAGTCCACCAGGTTGGGTAGGCATGATCTGCCTGTGATGAATCCAAACTGGTTTGGATCCAGTGTCCAGAGGTTTACTGTATCTCTATTGATCATTTTCATGATAATTCTTTCCATAGTCTAAACCTCAAAATGCATTCCCTCAAGGCACTCATTAAAATGGAGAACATCAACATCTGCGCAGTGACAGAGACCTGGTTCAAGGATCCAGAGAGGGCCCCTGCACTACCAGGCTATAATTCATACCACACCTTTCAGCCACCTAACCTGGACTGAAACACTAAAGGTGGAGGCGTGTCCATATTCATTAAGGATATCCACACCTCCAGGCTAGTTGCTCAGCATAATACATCCGAGATTATCCAAGGGCCACTAACTCTGGGCAAGACCGCAATCCAAATTGTAACTTGCTACAGATCCCCCTCCATGCCCGAGGATTTGCACTCCTCATTTCTTGATAAACTAAAAAATATTAGGGTACAATCCAACACCCTAATAATGGGCGATTTCAACTACCCCACCATTAACTGGGAAAACTACTCATGTACTAACTATTTTGCTCAATGTTTCTGGAATTCATAAATTCCAGTGCCTTGGATCAACTTATCCACACCCCCACCAGGGGCAGCAATATCCTGGACCTGGTCATTACCAACATGGGTGACAGGTGTTCCACACCAGAGGTCACTTCCTCGTTGGTCAGATCCGACCACAAACTAATCACTGTAGACATCCACATCCTGCCCCCACCCCCATTAGGGAAACCACTGTAAAAAATTTCTCCAAAGCCAACTTCACGCTTCTTAAGACAGAAGTGGCAAACTTCACGACACCCATACAGATGGACAATAGAGGTATAACTGCTGAATCCTATGCAAATGCACTTTATAAGCACTTATACAAGTGCATGGATCATGCTATCCTTAACAGAACCAAGATGCTATCCTCCAAAAAAAGGAAGCCAATCTGGTGGTCCCCTGCCATAAACAAACTCTACAACAGAAGAAAGAAACTGTTGCAGCAAAGAGTAAAATCCCATGATTGGAGGAACTCCCTGTTCAGCCTCAGTAAAAAGCTGAGATCCCTCATAAAATCCTCCAAAGATGGTTATGAAAACAAAATCACCACTGATTCTAAAGGCAACACAAAGCATTCTATAGCTATGTCAAGAATCTCAATGGCAGCACTCAGATCCGCTCTGAGTTACAGCACAGTGGCACTAAATATACAGAACCAACTGATATTGCTAACATCCTGGCAGATAGGTTCAGTGCTAACTTTACCCCCCTCTCACCCTCTAAAGGGTCCATCTCTATACCAGAAGAATGCAAAGTTCCTGTAATCATGGCTGCTCAGATAAAAACCACACTCTCCAAAGCCAAGAACACAGCATCCATGGGATCTGGCAACATCCCAGGCTGCATTCTACATGAACTACAGAATGAACTGGCACCCCACCTAAGCACCATGTGCAGTCATAGCCACACCTCAGGCTTTGTGCCCACTGAATGGCACACAGCAATGGTCATCCCACTCCACTAAGGGGGAGCCACCATGGACTCTGGGAATTACCGCCCCATTAGCCTAACAAGCCTGGTCTGCAAGGCCATGGAACATATCATCATGGAACTTATAAACAAAGATATTGGTAATCTCTAAACTCTGGACCCCACCCAGTTCAGGTTTGTAAAAGGCAGATCATGTCTCCTAAACCTGATAGACTTCTTTGAAGCAGTCACCAAAGCCGTAGACGAGGGTAAGGTGGTTCACACAGCCTATCTAGATCTTGACAGGGCTTTTGACACCATACCCCATTCTGGAATTATAGATAAACTCACTAAACACAAGATGGGCTGCGAACTGGCTCACTGACAGAACCCAAACTGTGAAAGTAGCAGACTCCAAATCCGACTTCAGACCAGTGACAATTGGAGTACCACAGGGTTCAGTCCTGAGTCCTCTCCTGTTTGGTATCTACTTTTCTGAAGTACAGGCTAACACAGAAGGTCTTTGGCTAACGAAGTTCGCAGATGATTGCAAACTAGGAGCCATAATCGAAACTCCTAATGATGTAGACATCCTACAAAAGGGCCTCAATGAGACAGATGCCTGGTGTCAAAGCCATGGCCTCAAGCTCAATGCCAAAAAGTGCATTGTCATCCCCTTTGGTACAAACTCAGTACCCATGAGCTACCACATAGGTGGCAGTCTACTTAACACTGAAAGTGTGATGAGACCTTGGGACACAGGTGGACAGTAGTCTCTCCTTTGATAATCAAATCACCACAGTAGTCAGGAAGTCCTTCTACGTGACACACCTCATCACAAAAGCTTTCTCATCCAGGAAAAAAGAGATTGTTTTTTCCCCTCTACTCATCACTCATTAGCCCCATTATAGAGTACAATGCCCCTTTTGGTATGTACATCACAAGACATCTACAAGAATGGGAAAGGCCACAGAAATACCTCACAAAGAGGATTACTGGCCTCAAACAGATGCCCTATGCAAACCGTCTCAAAAAACTCCAGCTTTACTCCGTCGTATATCGCTTACTCAGAGGTGATCTCTGCCTAACATACAAAGCTATGTCAAACGCAGTGCTGTTGGTCATGCTCCACTTAAAGAAGTCCCAATCCTTCTGAGCTACATGCTCTAGGGACCTAAACCTTGTCACCACAATAAACAGAAGATGCTGAAGGGATAGACTCCTGTCCCAGAGACTTCCCATACTCTGGAACAAACTGCCTGTCTATATCAAACAAAGCTCCTCATTAGCACTCTTCAAGAAAAATCTTGATGGTTAAATGGGAAATAGGAAATTCACCACAGGGATCACCTCTGTAGCTCTGCTTGACAGGGACACAGGAAAATAATTTTCTTGGGTGGCGAAAGCCAGGGTACCTTTTCAGTTAGGCTTATATAGGCCCTTGGGCCAATAGCCAAGTACCTACCTATGAACCTATATAAGAGTAGGGAGACTTATGGGTCTGTAGTTTCCAGGGTTTGTAGATGGCCCACCATTGTGCAGAGAGATGACTCCTGCTGTTATACTGGCAAACTACTCATACTGTTAAATCCTGGATATTAGAGCACATATTAAGACGACATATGCAACTATTCTAGTAGCCCAGTATTTTTTTTAAGAAAGACAATGGTAATCCCAAAGGCTTAAAATATTTTGTTATGTATTGTTCTTTGAAGTCAGATTTATTTTTCATTGTATTACAGGTTTTACTCCAAAAGAAGGAGAATCAATTTAACATTCATTTTATACCCTCCAACCTAATGGTTTAAAGCAATAAACTGAAGAAAATATTTCTGTTTAGCTGCAATTTTCCTTAAAAGGAATCATAATGCTGGTTTTACTTAAAAAGGTGGGATGTCCTTGCCTTTTTGGTAACTTCCTTCATTTTCTTTGATTTTACCGGTGAGAAAATTACACTCTTATTGTTTAATGTTTTTTCCTGAAGAATTTGTCTGTAACCCTGAAAGCATAAGCTGCAGTGGCAGTCGCTGAATATTTTAATTGGAAGGTAAAAGTTATGTTTAATTTTTTGGTTCCAGTACTTTTGTGTGTTATTCAATTTTGTTTGCATTGGAACTTCCTTGGAAATTGTATCTAATGAATGGTATGACCTGTATTGGGATATGTTTGCCCACCTGGATGTGTGGGCACCCCATGGAGGAGAACCCGTTGTCCTGAATACTACTAATCTGATATCAGATGTTTCAAAAGATCACTCCTCAGGGTGGGCTGGTAGTTCATTTCCCTAAGCAAACCTTATTTTTCATATAACAATGAGATTTGATGCTTCTTCAAGTTATTATCTTCATGCAGGTCAGGTTCCTTTCTTTTAATCTTTCCTGAATTATGGAATGTCTTCATTGCACAGCTTACATAACAGGTGCATTTCAACAGTTTCTTCATTGATCTATTCTTTTTGTATATACTCCTCATGTACCCTGGTCAGTCATTGTGCAATATTAAATATTTTCAGGATACCCTTCATGAATTTTTTTATCAAATCCTTACAGTAAAGGTAATAGAAAAGAGGATCAGGTAATATTTAGTTACTAATGTCATATTTAAAACAAGAAAATACTATTTTCAGTCAAGCAGTATAATCAGTAAACGCTTCTTCGTTGAACCTTATTTGTTGAAACTTCATCCGTCGAATGATCATTTCAGCAAAACTGTTCCCATGGTAAGTACAAAGTCGGCCAACCTCCTGTCTGCAACAAAAACACTATTTTTAAAACCTTTCCTGGTGGGGGGCTGCACCCCCCACCCCCTAACTAAATATACCAACTCCGAGATTATAATACAGTGGGGAAAAGGGCAAATTCCTGACAATGGCCCACTGGTTACTTACCATGGGAAAAGTTTGCTGAAATGATCATTCAACAGATGAAGACTTTGAGAAATAGGGTTTGATGAAGAGGTGTTTGACATTTAGAGCATTTGACAATATTTTTTATTTATTTATTTTATTTTATTTTACATTTGTTGACCGGGCTAGTCTGGCTGGATACATGTCCATTTTCAGCAGAGGCCCGAGGAGAAAAGCTCCACTATAACTGGTACATTACATAAAAAACATTACTATACGATACAACTTATAAGGATTGATGAGCTAATTGAATGTAGGATATTAACAATACAGAAACATATTTACAGAATTGTACAGTTCTTGAATTACATCATTTTTACAGAATATGTATAATACTTAAAATACTAAATACTGAGTAGAAATTCCTAATCCCATGTTATTAGGAGAAGCAGGAGTAGTAAGTTTTGAAGAGAAAGGAAGAAAGAGGTAGCACATACAAAGGTCTATACTATATAGTATTGACAGCTAAGATAATACATTTGTGCCAGGGCACCAGTTCTAAGAAATAGAATTGCATGGCAGGGAGCAAAGTGTGAGTGTAAGTGAGAGGGTAGATGACAGGATCCAGAGGTGTATTGAGTAAAGAGAAAAGATGTTATAGGAAAAAGTAATATCTACGTGGATATAAGGTGAGCTACAGAGGAGGAGTGATACAAGTAGTAGAGACAAGCAGAGAAAGTAGAGAAGGGAGTTGTAAAGAGAGTTGGGCACTAAAGTCAGTCAGGATTAGAACAAGGGCATAGCCAGTTGGATTTGAAATGGTGCCTTAGTTGTTTCTTGAAAAGTTTTGATGAGCCTAGGGAGGTCAGTTCTATGGGAAGTTTATTCCAGTAAGAGCCAACAACATTTGTAAACAAGGAGTCGCCAGCTTTATTGTGTGATTTGAGAGTAGTGACTAGCAGTTTGTTTGCTGAGCGGAGGGAAGTAAGATTCTTGTAGGGGGTGACAAGGTTATTAAGTATTGGTGTATTATTAGGGTAATGGAGAATTTTATAGGTGATAACTAACTGGTGGAGAAGAATTAGATTTTGAAGTTCAAGCCAGCTGAGCTTTTTGAGATTATCACAATGATGAAATGGGGAACCTGTGGCAAATCTGGCAATGTTATGGTAGGTTGTGGCAAGTTTCTGAAGGTTTGATTTAGAAAGGTTGATAAAGGATGGGGAGGCATACAGTAATGTAGAGATGAGATGTGTTTGGGCTAGAGACACCCTGCTAGTCGGTGTAAGAAAGGGCTTAAGTCTATAGAGGGCACCTATCTTTTTATTTACAGCTTTGATGGTTAGGTTAATGTGGGAATCAAAGTTCAGTTGATTATCTATTGTAAAACCTAGCAGTTTAGTTGAAAGGTCAGGTGTAATGATAGTGCCATTATCAGAAACAATAGAGAAGGAGAAGGGGGTAGACTTAGGGGTAGGTGAAAAGAGTAATAATTTGGTTTTTTTGGGATTGAGGAGGAGACAGATATGTTGGAACCATTTTTCTGCTGCTGTAAAGACTTTTTGGGAAGAAGAATGGAGTTCAGATGGAGATCCAGCAGAGCAGATGAGAGTTGAATCGTCTGCATACTGAATACATGTGGATGTTGGGAGTGAAATAGATAGGTTATTGATGAATATGGAGAAAAGAAGGGGACCTAGGATGGATCCTTGAGGGACACCGATAGTGACTGGGAGCTGAGAAGATAGATGGCTGGCCCAAAGCACAGCTTGTTTTCTATCCTTCAAGTAAGAGTCAAACCAGTGCAATGTCATAGAGTCAAGTGAGAGAGATTTCAAAGTGTGTAGCAGAAGTTGATGATTCACCATATCAAAGGCTTTAGACAGGCCGAGAAATAAAGCAGAGGAGAAAAGGTTGTTATTGCGATTTTTGTTGATATTGTCTGTGAAGGAGAGAAGAGCAGTAGAAGTGCTATGGAAAGGTCTAAAGCCGTGTTGGGAGTCTGCTAGTAGGCTATTCTGTAAGAGATGATTTAAAAGTTGTTGGTGTATACAACGTTCCATAATTTTAGATAGAGGTGATAGAAGGGCTATGGGACGGAAATCCGTAAGCTCATTAGTGTTTCCTCCTTTATGCAGAGGAATGATGTGGGAGACCTTCCAGAGGGAAGGAATAGTCGATTCGGTTATTGTTCTATTAATTAAGATGGAGACTGGGTATGCTAGTTCTGCTGCTGCTAGTTGTAGATATTCGGCTGGTAGTTGGTCGGCTGATGGAGTGCATGGTTTCAGCTTTGAGAGTAATTCATTATGTAGGTAGTGGAGACTGTCTTAAATTTTAGTTTGGGGTTATCTATTTGAGTAGATGTCTTTTGTCTGGAAGTGCTGGGTGCCATGGTGTTTGCTAGTGAGGTGACTGTTTCAGAGAAAAAGTTGTTGAATGTATTGGCAATTATGTTGGGAGGGTTTGAGCTAGGTTAGTTGGAGTAGGTGTTTTGGTATTCCCTGGATGGAGCAATTTGTTGATTCCTGACCAGAATTTCTTAGGACTAAGATTTTGGTTTTGCTGATATTGAAGGTAATAATTTTTTTATCAAGATAGGTGAGTTTTTGTGCTGTTTCTAAGTTGTTTGAAGTTTTGATGGTCAGTTTGGTTTTGTTGTTCTCCATTTTGACCATAGTTTGTTCCTTAATAGCATGGTTTGCTTGGTTTCTTTAGAAAGCCAAGGGGCTGCTTTGGATCCTATTCTGATTAAGCGAGAGTCCGTGTGATGGTCAAGGATATTGAGAAATGTGTTGTTGAATAGGGTAACAGCTTCATCTAGGGGGAGGTATTTTAGAGCTGACCAGTTGTATTCTTTGAGTTCATTTCGGAAAGAAGGAAGGTTAAAGTTTTTTTTGCTACGTATAGTACGATAGCTAGCCTGTTTGAAATTGTTATTTTTATGTTTAGTGATGTAGGTGAGGAGATGGTCGCTGATTTTGTCTGGGAGTGTTCCTGTTTTATATAAGAGGTGATTATTGTTGACTAATATCCAGTCCAGGATGGCTTGTTTATTGGTCGTTTTGTTAATTCTAGTTGGGGAGTTTATGGTTTGTTGAAAATTGAAGAGGTTAAGGTGAGAGATGGGATTTGGTGTTTTGCAGGAGTTCCAATCAATATTAAAGTCTCCTAGTATTATGGTTTCCTGAGGAAAGTTTCCGGAGAGCCAGCTAAGAATGTTTTCAAGTGTATTTAAGTTGTTGCCAGGGGGGATATAGGAACATACTATATAGATGGCTTTGCTTTTATTTATTTGGAATTTGCTGAAGAGTATTTCAGCATTTGCAGGTAAGGGAAGCAGGGAGTTGATTGAGGACACCTGTAGTTCAGATTTATAGAGTAAGGCAACTCCTCCACCCTTTTTGTTTAGGCGATCCTGCCTTAAAATGTTATATCCAGGTGGGGTAATTTCGTTGTCTTTGGTCCCTGGTTTAAGCCAGGTTTCAGTAAGACAGAGGATATCAAATGCGTAGAGGTCAATTAAAGCATGCAGTTGTGTGATTTTGTTGTTAATGCTTCGAATGTTTAGGTGTGCTATTGTAAGTGAGTTAGGAGAGAAAGGAGTACTAAAGTGGTTGGTAGTTTGGTTAGTGAGGGAGTGGTTGATGGGATTATCAGGCCCAGGGTTGGGATGAATGTCCCTGTAACAGTAGGAGTGTTAGTGGGAGTGGACATGCTTTAGAGTTTTAGGGGTATAATTAGGTAGTACTTTTTGTTGTGAGATACTTGTTATGAAGTATTCTGTGATAGTGAGGTAAGGAAAGGACAGGTAGACAGGAGGTTAGTAAAGGTTTGTTCAGATTTAGGTAGGACAGTGGTAGTGTGTTTAGATAACTTAGGAGATTTGTTGAGAGTGAGATACTCATAGGAAGTGAGGGTGTAGTAGAAAAGAAGGATGTTAAGTAGTAGCAGTGAGAAAGGTAGTTTAAGAGTGAAAGGCATATTAAGTTTGTTGCTTAACTGGGTGGGAACTTAGTTGAAAGTGGGATGGTAGGGGATGGGTGTGGCTGTAATAAGTAATAGAGAGTTAGTCGGTAGGAATGAAGCTGGAAATGTGATTGGAGGTGAGAATATTGGGGGAGTGGCTAGGTGGGTATAAGTCTAGGGTCACTGGGGGTGGGTGGGAATTGGGGGTAGGGTAGGGGAGCGGAGTGAGCCCGTGGGAAGAGCCCAGAGAAGGAGAAGAAGTGGTGGAAATCAATCAGTAGAGAGAGAGAGAAAGAGCAGAAGGTACGTTTGCTGAGATGTGTGGTAGGTTAAGAGAGTGTCAGAGAAGTAGAGTTGTGGGTATGGAGATGGAAGAATGACAGTAGGAGAAGATAGTAGGTTGTGAGAAGGGATTGAGATGGGTGTTTGCTGAGTGGAAGACAAACTGTGGAAAGGTAGTCCAGTGAGAGATAGTAGGGGAGAGGGCAGCAGAAGGGGAGCAGTGGAACTAGGTAGGTGAGATGAGGAGGAGAGTGGCAGGAGAAGCAGGGACAGTAGGGAGGTAGAGGAGCACCACCTAGTGGGCAGTTAGTTAGAAGCAACACACTCTTAATATTCAGTAAGGGGGAGGCAGCTTATTGTGAGACAGTAAAAGTGTAGAAATAGATAGGGAGGGTTGGTCATAAGACACCAAAAGGGGTGGATAAGGGGAGGTTTGGCTGCAGGCTATCCTGGCAGGGAGGCACACTGTGACCTACTAGTAGGTATCTACTACTTGAAAGTTTTACAAGGTTGGGAATAACACATACTTCCAAGACAAGTTCCTTGCTGGGAGAAGAAGGGAGTCAAAATTGTTTTAAGAAATGTCCTTGGTTGAGGTTTCTTTAGTGTGGCCTTCCAGTAGGGAGCAATTCAGTAGGGTAAAGCAGCATGGGCTGGATCACAAGCTGGAAAATGCACAGGATAGAGAGATAAAACAGATTATGTGATTGAGTGAAATGTTATGCAGCAGGCAGACAACAGTCAGGTGTGCACAAGCATACAGTAATAACAGTACTAGATATTTTCTAAGTGGAAAGCAGAGATGAAAGAATGTTAGATTGTATCAAATATGATAAACTCTATAAGATTCCAGGTATAACTACATAGAATTTAACTAGTAATAACACAGGTTAGCAATTAATGAATAGGATAATGTAGCAATAGTGAGCATAAGGCAAAAAAAAAAAACTCTACCAAGTTCAAATGCATCTCAAACACAGGTTTTCACATAGTTAACATCCAAATGTCACTTTATAAGGTTGCACAGGTCTACTAAATAATGAATTTAGATAAAGCAGCAAAGAGGACTTAGGTTAGGAGTCTATCAACATATAAAACAGGAGTTGGGAAAAATAAAACGCCCCACAGAGCAATTGACAGGGACAGCGAGCAAACCCTAGGTAGCTGAGCAGTAATCAATGTATTCTATTAGGTTACAGTAATGTTGAAAATACATCTAGCATCAGCTCAGTTTAATGAGTTAGACTTGTAAATAAAAGTTATCACTGTTTAAGTATCAGCTGTGCATATTGCACTATCATAAACTTTGTTTAAATGCTAGGTAATAGGAACAGTGGAGTGTAGACTGTTGTCGTTAAAATTAAACAAACACAACAAATACAACAACGAGATATAGCTGTTAAGGTAACACACTAGAAATCAAATGAAGTAAGGTAACAAGCTCCTAACGGCTGAGCTAAAGCTCCACTAGCAGAGCTCTATGAATTCAGCGTCTGCAAGTTTATGCAATCGTGGCCGAACGACAAATAATACACTTAGTAATAATACAACCAAAATAAATGAAAGTAAGAAAAAAAGCTCCCAATGGCTAAATAAAGGCTCCGTAATGCTATTGCTCTATACAATTAGCGTTTGTAGCCATTGAGCGAGATTATCCGAAATGCCCAACTAAAAAAATCACAACAACATGTAACTCACAATGAAGGTATGTAGGCACTCAACTAATTGACTATTTTTGTCACTGACTGAAGCCCTCCTTTGCTTGGTTTGAAAATCTGATGATTCTGGTTTCTACTTTACAGTGGTATTTTTTTTCTAATTGCTTATTTTGTAGTTTTCTTGTTTCTGTTATTCTTAGTTACTGTCCAGCTTAATACTTTCCATCAGCTGTGCAGAAGCTGTTTTTAATGAGGTCAGTAGTCAGGGCACAATGAGCAAGGCTAGGTGCAGTGCTAATAGCGTATGTGAAATTTGTTGCTCATGGCTCCACAGACAGCCCATGTACATGGTTCCTGTGTTACTTTAAGGTACCGCATGTTGATATGCCCTATAGTGCTGCCTCCATCTTTTCTGGGGTTCCACACAGCTCTGTGGTTGGGCCTTTCCTATTTCTCTTTTGTCATTAACTAACTAACCATACACTGGAAATATCTGTTATCAGGAAGTTGATAGATTGCCTTTTAGAGAATTATCAACACAACTTTGCTAGTTTGTGTAGATGGTTCTCCTATAGATGCCTCATATCATTTTTTTTAATTGATGTACTGATTTCAGTAACCCAGAGTAGACTTATGAACCTTCTTTGTTAGCTTTGGATTACATTAAACCTCCTGCCACTAGAAAATGCACAGTTATACAGATATGTGGGTATGTGGTCATCTTCCATAAATTTTACATTATATTGAACAATTAGCCTAAAACTGATTGAGATGAAAATCTGCTGTAAGTTAATATTTCCTTACATAGGTTCTTAGGAATACAATTTTCATACCCCAAATCACCTTATAATTGTTGTCATAGCTAAACTCTTTGCTGGGCTACACCTTTCAGTAGGCAAAGCATGCCGTTTCATGTCCTTTGTGTGACTAGGGAACATCATTAATATATCTCTCTTCCCTTAGAAATGGTCTGTCCATAGTAGTAGTGCCCATCATACAAACACTCAGATTCCTAAATCATTGACCTTTTGTGGCTGATCATTTCATTCATTATCATATCCTGTGCCTTTTGCTGAAGTCTCATGGTGTCCTTTTTCTTGTTAAGGCTCTGTACAGCCTGAACACAGAATCAACTACCTAACATTATATGAAATGTTGACCACTTCATTATTTATTTATTTATTTATTTATTATTTATTTACATTTATTTACATTTGCTGATCTGGCTAGTCCAACTGGATATATGTCCATTTTCAGTAGAAGCCCAGGGAGATAAGTTCCACATTAAGCTAATAAAACAGGATGGCAAAAACTCAAAAAATATTTCAATACGTAATCATGACACTAAATCAGCCACAACTCATGCCAGAGACACACATTTTATTAAACTGATGTAGTTTGCATTCTTTAAAAATCTTTACATGATACAAATTGTGTAGCTGTACTTTTTTAGATTATTAATTCCTTACTGATTTATTCCACATTTATATTATGTGGTATTATGCATGACACTGTTATGTGTTTTTCTGTAACTTATGTTTATCTATGATGTAAACATAATAGTCTTAAGACTGATTAGTGTGCCTGCTATAATTACCTACTAGGTGTGGCATTCTTTGCAAACTACATCAATTTAATAAAATGTGTGTCTTTGGCATGAGTTGTGGCTGATTTAGTATCATAAGAACAAGTTCACATACTCGGATATCTTCTGAACTTATAAATTAATAAATACACGTGGGAATGAATCTGTAAAGGATGGCACAAGCTGGGGACTGGTTACCTGAGGTTAGTGGGGCTACTATGAGCCAAAAAGAAAAAAGTGTGTGAAGGACCATATGTGTCAATGCGTGTGTATGTCTGTGTGTGAGTGCATACATTAGGAATTTGTGGGTTCCAAGGGTACCCATTATGTTACATTGTAATCATACTGCTCTTCTGTTAGAATGGCAGTTATTGTATGCAGGTTCTTATTATTATTGTATAAATACATTTCATTTCCTTACCAAAGCTTATAATGCTGTGCATCATAATTTACTGTGTAAAGTGCAGAAGTAGGCCACCATCCATGGTATGAGCAATAAGAACATTCGCGGACTTTTATACTAGTAGAGGGAGAAATGATGTACTGAATGTGTTAACTGCATGTTGTTGCTTTGTTAACTTTTTAAGTGTAGCTGTTTGGCAGAGGTAAAGTTAACTATCTTGATTCACAATTCATGCACTAACTGGAGTTATGGTGCAAAGAGTAAGAGCTGTAAAGACACCTTGGGATGGGGCTAGGTATGTCCAATAAATGGTATGTTTGTTATAAAGATGGTTAGATTTACCAGATACAAAGTTAAGCTTTTTCAATCACTGTGTGCTTGGGGGGTAAAACAGATGTAGTATGTGGGAGCTGTGATTCCTCGGTCACTGGGGACCAGTGCCACTTATGTGACTTATGTGACACCCACACATTCCAGTTAACCTTTTTATACAGCAATTTTTGTGCTGTTTTGAATTTCACTTTGATTCTGGTTTGGTCTATGTTTTTATGTTTTTTTAATGGAAGGGTGCACCAACACTATCAGTACAATCATTAACACGTCATTATCTAATCATACAGGCATATGAAGTTACTTCAGATGAGCGTTTTTCACTTTCCTATGGATTTTTTATTTTAATTTTTTTGTAAGGGGGCGTTTTTTTCTTTTCAGTCATTAGGGTATTGTTTTGGTTTGATGCATTCTTACTGTATTCATCTTCATTTGAGCATTCACTACCATCAGAAGAAGGTAGCAAAGTAACAGCTTGCATGTTTTTTAAAACACAAAACCTTTATTAAAACACATTGTATACATTATCGTCCAATTCTAATTGATAAACAAAAGGCATAATGCAGACACTTCAACAACCAGTTATTAAACATTATCTAAAATTGTCTCACAATGGTGCGCAGAATTAGAAATCCAAATATGAGTCCTATCATGTAATATAATTCTCTTGTTCCAGATGAAATGAATCTCTCCATTACTTAATGTCATGTTGTCTTTTTTGGTTGTAATAGAAATGTTGAAGTTTGCAGTGGCATTCACATATAACTAAACTCATATTTCCAGTTTTTCAGAGGTAAACAGCCCTTTTTGCCTTAGAATAATTATCTGTACAATTGCCTTTCCCCTTCACTCTTTTTATCCCTATCTTTTTTCTTAATTCTCCTATCATGCCTTTATATACAGTTTCATCTTAACAAAAGTTTTCCAACTATTTGCAATAAATCAGCAATATATATTGGACAAACGATGTACAAAGAAAGACAGTAAAAGGCCAAACACTATTTTCTTTTAGTTTTCATGTATAGTATAAGGATATATAACTGATTCAGTTTATTCTCATTTCAACAAATGTGTCACAGCATTGCCAGATCTAGTAGGTTTGCATTTCCCAACACAAATTTCCAAAGAGGATGTCCTCCAGATACTCCATTTTTGCTATCTACTACTTTGCTATACATATCATCATATAGGCACATACTGTATATTATCTAGCTGCGTACACTACTGACTGTTTGTGTCATGGAATAATTAACTTTATATAAATCAGTAAATTAACTAGTTGCCTGTGATGTACTACTTGTTTTAGTTTGTCCTTATCTGTAATGTTAATGGCTGACTTTGTCTCATATATTTTAATATATTTTATGGCAAAACTAACAGTGTCTGCAATTTTATATAGTGTATGTATGTTACCTTTCACAGTGGCTCCTGTGAAAAAAAGGGGCTTATAATAGGTAATCAGGTGTCAAAATATAAATGAAGAAATAAAATACAAAACAAGTGAACAAAGAAACAATAACCATTAGACCTGCGTGCTTGTCATGACCTTGTTCTCTATCCCATGGCCTGCCCCAACCTGCATATGCACATCAAGCTGCACCTGACTAATTAGTAAACAGCTTCTGTTCTGACTTCCTGTTTCTGTTCTTTCAGCAGCTACCTATGTTTGTGAGTTGTGTACTTTTACATGATGCAATATAATATTTTGTAAACTCACTAATACTAGTGTGTAAGTATAAGACTTCCTAGGTTACTCATGAAATGTAGAAATTCTAACCACAAAAGCTTGTACACTTCTACATACAACTCACTACCTTATGTACATGTAAGATCTAAACATAAGTGATGAGGGGCATGGGTATTTCATACAAGTACACTGACAATCAAAATTAGATTTTGCAGTTAGGTATACTTTGCTCTTTTCACATATTGTTATTCCAAAATCTACCCAAGTTAGAGAAAGCACAGACATGTTTGATATGTTTTAACAATGACTGCTATGTTTTAACAATTGTTTCTCTGCAGGCAAACAGACCCAGAGTTGAAAGAATAGTTATGTGCTGAGCTACGTATCTCACTATAATATATAGCAATCATGTACAGTATTGGTAATGAGCATAGTGAGGTGATCTGCTCAAGTAAATAGAGCTTAAACAAGTCAAGCTAAACCACCAGTATATCCTATGTCGGAATGACTGATTCCAGTTTGATTGACAAAGGCATTTCAAAAAATGATGGCATCATATGTGGAAATAATACATCTGTACTCTTCATGTAAGTGGAGCTGTTTTCATTTTGTTAGAGATGGAACTGTTGTGAGATCATTGTGAGCTGTCTATCAGACATGATATCATTCCTGCACACGTACAAGTGGCATAGTGGTTCCCAAGTCATAATGCTGCCATTTTGGTTGTATCTGAATGTAAACAGTGCCATCATAATAAAATGTGGACTCTATGGGAGTCTATGAGGAAAACCATACTATCAAAAGTATAATGTTTAAAAACTGTAAATTATAAATATAGTTAAACATTCTAATTTTCATCTAAAATGCCCCAACTATAAATGTCATAATTCAAATAATTTTAGTACCATCAAAGGTACAAACATGATTAATGCTATGTTATGAAGGACACTTCTTCATTTTAAAACCCAAAATAGTATCCATTCAAACAGATGAAACCCACATTGGTCATCAAGGTGATAAGACGCTTTATATTGTAACCTCCCCAAGAAGAAGAATGTCTTACTACATAAGAGCACCATATATAAGTGCATACTCCCCTCTCATGCAGTTTTACACTAAAAGTAAATATATTTTTGATAAGACTCATGTCAACTGTGATGTCCTTGCTCTAGACCAGTAATTAAGGAGCCTGAATCCTCACCTCTGACACCAGTGATGGATGCTCACTTTTGACTAAAATAGATGCACACAGTATTTCCAGATGCAGCTCTCTGCACCATGCACAATTTCCTTTAAGAGCACACAGGGAACACACTCAGTCCGGGGACTGGGTTTCCCCTCTATCTCTCTCCAGACCCCCAGTAAGACTCCCCACTGGCACAGCTGTAGAGTTGAGTCCTCAGCCGAGTATTCTAAGTCAAGGCCTCTACCACCCTTTCTGTGAAACCAGTGCTGTGTGTCCTTGCTCCAAGTAGCTGACACATACACACACACACACACACACACACACACACACACACACACACACACACACACACACACACACACACACACACACACACACACACCTGGGAAATGCTGGCACAGATTTACTAGCTATTACTTTTGCCCAGAATATAATGTAGTTACACTGCCACCAGCCAGCTGCTCTATGGCTCATACAATAGTACCCAATTATACTGAGTAAAATTAATATAAATGGTAGTCTTTGGCCAATGTAGCAAGGCTTTCAGGAGCAGCCACAGTGTCATCAAATAAATATAAGTACTCTCAAAAGTTAAAATATTCTTTAATAGACCAGCCACAATGAAAGGTTTAAATATATTTTATAATAAATAATAAAAGAACATGAAAATACTAAATATCTGTTTACAATAAACACCAGAGTTTCTGATATTAAAAATAATACAGATAGATAGATTCAAACAGATACAGAAAGATAGTACTTACTAATCTCACCGCGTTTTCCTGACTGATGTAAAGAATTATTATTCCCTGATTACTTACTAAAGCAAGGCAAGATGAAGTGGGTCAGTGGTATTCCTTCTTTGTCAGGTTTCAAAAACAGACTGTTCTGAGACTTCTGTCTCATCAAGTGGTAAAACATCATTTCAGTGCTTGGTTACAGAATGACATCACATACATCTGGTCAACTGACTTCTGGTTCCCATACTACCCCTTTCACTAGAAACTAAACTCTAATTTAGCACATATGTGTCACCATACTTACAGACAGAGCTTTACTAAGATGTGCTATAGCATCTGGAAGCTATAAAACCATTTCAAAAACTTGTACCCTTCTAGGGTACCAATTAGTTCACCCCTAAGGACAACACAGTAGGATTCCTAGTCCTGGTTTTCATAGACATTTTGTCTTTGGCTGCAATCAGAACTGTAAGGTACAATCTTTATGACCTAAGCCAGGCAATTTAATTTCAGACTATTTTTAAAAGTTAGCTGGATTGAGATTAACCTCTTCCAGTATCCTCTGTTATAATATATTCATTTTAACAGTTACAATAAAATCTGACATACAGGTATATTTATTTTCTGTCCGGCAGGACCCACTGCTGGTACATTTTTAACACAAGTAGCTTTAAAAATACATTGTTAATCCAAGCACCTGTACAAATCAGTTTGATATACAAATGACATATAATTCTTTACAAATCTCCAACTAGCTATGCTGGCATATGTTACACATCCACTGTTGTACTTCTCCTGGTATAGCTGGCAATACATCATCGCATCAGCTATACTTGATTTTAAAGTAAAAGATTTTATATAAAAGACTACACTTAAAATGCTCTAGTATGTCCTTTCATCCTGTAATTCTACAGAAAAGTTTGCACTGTAGGACTTCTGTAGGACTATGCAAGTAGCATGCCTTATCTTCTGAAAAGCTAATGAATGTGAGTTTTGGAGAATAAAATGTCTGCAATGTATTTCAAACTGATGAACAGAGTATAAACATCATTCTGAAATCATGAATGCTACAGCTGTTTTGCAGATCCAACTTCTGAGAGTCTGAGATTCATTCAACAACACTGAATTAAACAAGAGGTCCAGGTAAATACAGTTGACTCATGAAACTTTTTTTCAGTATCAGTTGCCTTTTTGAATGACTGCTTGTGTTTTTTAGAATTTAACACAGACGCAACCTTTTTTCCAAAACAAGTAATGATAAATCACTGTTCAGCAATAGAGATAGGAGAAGCTTCCAAGTTAAAATCTCTGGCAAAAAGCATTTAATAAACAGATTAAAATCATAATATAGTTGTTAGAGGACAAGCACTTTCAGCAAACTGCCTTCTTTAGATCCATAGATTCATAGGTTCATAGGTAGGTACTAGGCTATTGGCCCAAGGGCCTATGTAAGCCTAGCCAGCAAGGTTCCATAGCTTACGCCACCCAAGAAAGTTATTTTCCTGTGCCACTGTCCAGCAGAGACACAGAAGTGATCCCCGGGGTGTATTTCATATTTCCTCAGAATTGGTGAGTGGGATATGCATGCACATGACATAGTAAAGCATTTGTTCTGGTATCCAGTCTAATACCACTATAGTGCCTCAAAATCCTGCCTTTAAATATTCTGTTTGTCTTCCCTACATAGAATGCTAAGCAACTGTCACATCTAGCTACATAAATCAGGTCCTTTGTGTTACAGTCCACATATTTGTTAGTGCCATATTTCCATTTACTTACAGGATGTAAAAATCGATAGTGATATCAGACTGGATTTCAAAACAAATACTTTAGCATGTCATGTGCATGTACATCCCATCCCACTCTCCAATGCTTATTTTCATAGATTCATAGATTATTCATAGATTATTACTAGGCTAGATGCCCTCATGGGCCATTTTTAAGCCTAGCCAATTACCCCCTGTGAGAATCAAACCCTGCACTTTGTGCTTGTAAGGTAAACACCTTAACCATTACGCCACCCTCCCATAAAGTTCCTGTTTAGAAAAAGTGGATTTTAGCAATAGAGGTGGGATATTAAAAATCAAACTGAAGTAATAAAACTGAGGTGGATAGCAGACCTGCGAGCAGATAAGCACTCTGGACTTAATGGCATGGTCCCTTTAAAACCCTTACTTAAGGGTAGAAGCCTCAGGAAATGTTGTAATAACTTAATTGGATGAAAAGATCTATTTATTCTCCTGTTTCTAAAGGCTGTTTATGGATCTGAAGAAGGCAGTTTGCCGAAAGCGGTTGTCCTCTAACAGCTATTTTGTGATTTTGTGAAGCTTCTCCCACCTCCGCGGCTGAACAGTGATTTTATCAGTACTCATTTACCTTGTGTATCATCTGTTCTCTTGGTGAGCTGACATTTTTATTTCTTTGCTTTTTTTCCCAAAATGTGTTTCTTAAATGTATCAATTAGACTATAGTAATAAGAAATTGGCTTCAGTTACTAGCCAGTACGTAGACAACATAATAGAATATTTTTATTTTATTTCGATATTAGTTATTTAAACTTTATGGTCAGTACAGTAAACAGATAATTTCAAAGTTGTTTACCAAGAGAAGATGTTTTGAAGATAGCAGAAGTAAAGCAGAAACCAGTAATGAATTAGGAGGGGCACCTGCTATGCAGTCAGCACCCAAGTCAGTCTCCCTGTCCTGAGAAGCAGTCATAGTCAAAGATGAATGGGACAGAAGCAGTCCTCGGAAATTAAAGGATGTAGGCATATTGGTACATTTTATGCTGACATGACAATAGCGTACCAGCTACACTGTGGAAAAGCAATCCGTAGTTTTGCTTTACAGAAAATATCATTCAGTTTGGTAGTGAGTCCTCAGATCCTAAAAAGGCAGCATAAACCTCAGAAGGCCCTAGGATGGATTCATATGACTACAATATAGAACAACTGATTAGGACTTAGTGCAGGTCATTTCATAACGTTATGGACGTTTATGGAATCTCTTAGGCTTAGAGATGTACAGCATCATCCAGTCGACCCTGTTCTTCAAAGCAGTCACGATCAAGAAGGAAATGAAGTGTAAGAACCCTTGGGGGTGAACTAGGCAGGCATAATGGCACAACAGTGGCATGCAGTCAGTTCAGAATTCACAGGGTGTTAGAAGACACGTACACTGGACAGTGACACAGCAATAGCTCCACAAATTAATATGCATATTGACAGCAAGCTAAAATTTGAAATTATTTAAAAAAAATCCTTCAATGGGAATTAAACCTGTAGCCAATATGATGAATATAATACTGTATTCAGAAAATGTTGGCATGGTAACAAATAGCTATGTTACTGAACTGCTCTTTAAAATGTAGCGTAATTGATTTCATGCCATTATAGACAAACACAATACTTTGATGTATGAAATTACGAGCAACAAATTTTACGTTATCGTTTACCCCGGTCATGACTGTCATAGATAGGTATATTTTGAATTATTAAGTCAGCATCCCATTACCCTAATTAATTAAAAAGCTATACATTTAAACATAATACATGCTGTTCATAATGCAATGAGCATGCAACCAAGATAGTAATTGGCTATATTAGTTTATTAGTTGCTGAACATTATGGGCAAAAAGTTCCTAATCAGAAGTGTGAAACCCACTAGTGTAAGCTGTGAGACTTCAAGAAATTAATTGTGGTTCAAACAGAAAAACAACTGCAGACTCGCTGTTAACATCTTTCAAATATCTCTGCAGACAGGGGATGGGGTGGGTTCCCTCCTACTACTTACTTTTTCTGTCTCCAAGACTGCTGCATGTCAGAGAAATGCAAATACTCCAAGATGCCACAATTTCAAATTTACAAATATCCCCTCAATCACATTTTTAATTGCAGTGATCTGAGCCTAGAAGTTGTGGTTGTGACATTTTCAACAGGCACCCCTTGTCAAAAATAACTAAATTCATATGTACATAAATACATACTTGCATACATAAATACATTTGTATACATAGGCAGAGGGGTGGGAAAACAGAGGGGCATCTTCAAGCAGATAACAGACATATAGATGTAGCTGTGCATGCTGAATTTCATCAAGGGATGAGATACTTTTTTCAACAGGACTCTGATTACTTAGTCTAGAATGAAAGAAATCTGTTTGAAGGTAGTATAAGTGTGCCAAGCAGATTCTGCAGAGTAAAAGAAGCCTAGATGAAAGAAGTGCAAATATTTATTTTAACAAGATCTGTTCCTATATTCTGTGGTGTGAATGCATTATACATAAAAATAATGCCATCTATGATACTTACACTGTGGATGTCCAAACAAATGGGAGTGAATGAACAGAAGACCCTAACAATGGCTTTAAATGTGACAGGCCTTCCTAGTCTTTGGAAATTCCAAAAGAAGAGGTAGTCTACCCAGAATTCATCAATGAATTTATGGAACTGAGACAGCATTTTAATGGGACTGAGTGTCATCTGAGGTTTTGTGTTACCACTGCAGACTTCGAAATGACAGCGCAAAGTTAACAGCCTGCTACATGCATTTCTAACATCAAGTGCTATATGGAATATGGCTAGCATTAAGGTTTGCTTGATTTTACACAGCTGTACCTTAACTGTAACAGCTCAAATAATCCAGTATACTCACTCTGCAAAATTCCTAGAAATTTTTATTTTATTTTTATTTATTTTACATTTGTTTACTGTGATAGTCTGACTGGACCAGGTCCATTTACAGTGAAAGCCCTGGGAGAAAAGCTCCGCATTTGCATAACAATCAGACAAAATAAGACAAAAATATAAGACAGACAAAATACATATCATAGGTTCATAGGTTCATAGGTTGATAGTAGGCTATCTGCCCTAGGGCATTTATAACTTGATATACAAAACAGGAACACGATCACTGTACGTTTGAAATAATTCTTTTAATTCTGGTACCTCGGCCTTCGCCTTCTCCTGGAATACAATTTACAAAATCAAACACCACCCTTTTTATATTACATCTAATTGAATTATTGGTGCACCATCCCTTTTTCCATGATTTAATTGCCTTCACTGTTAACACAACCATGTAACTTGCATCTGAAAAAACATTTTCTAACTTCACTCACTTTGATTGTTTCTGACTTCATTAAATATCAAATTTGTGTGAACACTTTTATACAAATATAATTACATTCATATACATACTTTTATATAAATAATACTGATGATAAATCACTTATATAAATATTCTAAATTTTTTATAAAACAAATATTATTGTTATTACATAATACATTCTACATGTTTTTGTTTTCCACTGAATTCTTCCAACAAACATCTATCATTCCTAAGAGGTATGTGAAAAAATTATAACTTTAAACTTCCATGTTCATTCCATTAGGAAACAAGGTTTTGTAATTAAGAATAAACCTAGATTCCATTTGTAACAATCTTTCACGAAATACAGCCTCATTTCCAAATACATTGGGCTTGCCCAACACACAAAATACAAATCCCTCCGGAAACCCCCTATGTTCTTCACAAAAATGTTTTCCTACCGGGCTTTCCATTCTTTTATGTTTTATATCACCTAAATGTTCAAGAATCCTAAGCTTGACCTTTCTTGTTGTTTGTCCTATGTACCATTTCTGTTTCACACATCCACATCCTATGATGTATACTACCCCTGTGTAATTGCAGTCGTAGTATTCAAGGGCCCTGTATGTGACATCATTAATTTTGGTGCCATCCAAACTTTTGACCCGACTACAAATCTTGCAATTTCCACATCTGAATGTTCCCTTCCTAATGTTCTTTCTAAATCTACTATTGTTTCTGAAGTTCAATATTTCCTTTAAATTAGGGTATCTACTGTAGGAAAAAATAACTCTTGATGGGAAAAGTTTTCCTATTCTGTCATCCTCACTAATAATAGGCCAAAATCTCATCACTGCCTCCCTTATTGTATCTGAAAATTGTGAATATCTGGTGACAAAAAACATATTGTCACCAGACCTAGCTTCCCCAAAATCACAAAAACTGGAATTCTCATCTCTATCATACCAAGACTTACCCCTAGTTTTGAATGACTTCCCAACTCCTAACTCACATTCTGCCCTCTCTCTAGCTGATCTAATATTTGCTCCAGAATAACCCCTTCCTCTCAATTTTTCTTCGACCTTATTAAATTCACTGGAAATCATATTACTCTCTGAAGTGTGCATTCCTATGCGTTTAAATTCGCCAAATGGTAGAGACTTGAGCAGAGAATCACTGTGCATACTGGATGCATGTAAAAAATTCTCGGCTGCTGTCCTCTTCTGGAATGCTTTATATTGTATTTTATTATCTAAACTCAAATAAATCTCCACATCTAAGTATTGGATGCTTTATCCCCCAATGGTATAGGTAAAATCTAACCCCCAAGAGTTTTCCTTGATCTCTGAGACAAATTTTCCAAAATCTTCAGAATTGCCCTTACACAGGAACAGCAGATCATCAATGAATCTCACATATTTTATTACCTTGTTCTTGTAAAATTCTGAGGGATAAATAAAACAATTCTCAAAGTGGGCCATAAACAAAATAGCATATGAGGGCGCGAATGCTGCCCCCATAGCTGTGCCTTCTTTTTGCAAAAAATGTCTCCCTTCAAATTCAAAACAATTATGTGTTAGACAAAAATCCAACAGACTAAGAATAAAATATGTTTTAGGTTCATAGGTTCATAGGTTGATAGTAGGCTATCTGCCCTAGGGCATTTATAAGCCTAGCCAGAGTGTGTTTGTCTTTCGCCACACTTTTAGATTAGTTGATTGTGCCTCTGTATAGTAGGTCACAGAAGATAGCCCTTTTAAGGTTAGTTTACTGTGCCTTTGTCAAGTAGGGACACAGAAGAGATCCCAGGGGTAAACCTACGATCTCCCATCCACTCGTCAAGATTTCTCTTGAAGAGGGTCATTGAGGAGCTCTGCCTAACATGGATTGGGATTTTGTTCCAGAGTGAGGGGAGCCTCTGGGATATGAATCTGTCCCTCCAGCATGTCCTATTTATTTCTGTGCTGAGGTTTAAGTCCATGGAGCGTGTAGCTCTAAGGGATTTGTATTTCCTGAGGTGGAGCATGTCCATTAATCCTGGTTTGGACATGGCTTTATACATCAGGCACAGATCGCCTCTAAGTAGGCGGTAAGCAACTGAGTAGAGCTGGAGTTTCTTTAGCCTAACTGCATAGGGCATCTGTTTGAGTCCCTTGATCCTCCTGGTGAGGTATTTTTGGTGTCTTTCTATTTGCTGTAGGTGTCGGGTAAGGTACATCCCAAATGGGGCATTGTATTCAATTATGGGCCTGATGAGTGATGAGTAGAGGGGCACAATGACCTCTCTTGATCTAGATGTGAACCCTTTTGTGATAAGGTGGGCTATATAGAAGGTCTTTCTAACCACTTTGGCAATGTGATTGTCAAAGGAGAGATTGCTATCTACTTGGGTCCCCAAATCCCTAATTACTTCTTCCGTACTTAATGGATTACCACCTATGTGGTAATTTGTGGGCACTTTGTTTTCCCAAAAGGGATAACTATGCACTTTTTGGCATTTAGCTTTAGGTCATGGCTCTGGCACCAGTTATCCGTCTCTGTGAGACCCTTTTGGAGGATGCTTGTGTCAGTCGGTGAGTCGATTATGGTACCCAGTTTGTAGTCATCTGCGAACTTGGTCAGCCATAGTCCTCCCATGTTCGCCTGTACCTCAGAGAAATATATACCGAACAAGAGAGGTCCCAGGACTGAGCCTTGTGGGATGCCACTTGTAACTGGTTTAGAGTCTGACATGGAACCTGCAATTCTGACCATGTGGGTTCTATCCCTGAGCTAGTTTGCAACCCATCTTGTGACATAAAGGTTGATATTTAAGCTGGTGAGCTTATATATGATGCCCGAGTGGGGTATTGTGTCAAAGGCTTTTGCGAGGTCCAGGTAGGCTGTGTGGACTACCTTCCCTTCATCTATGGTCTTGGTGACTGTTTCAAAAAAGTCAACCAGATTCAAGAGGCAAGATCTACCCTTAACAAAGCTGAATTGGGTAGTATCCAGTGTTTGGAGGTTCCCAATGTCTTTGTTTATGAGTTCCATGATGATACGCACCATAGCTTTGTAGACCAGGCTAGTCAGGCTTATAGGGCGATAGTTTCCGGGGTCCGTTGTGGCACCACCTTTGTGGAGTGGGACCACTGTTGCTGTACGCCATTCCTTAGGTACATATCCTGTAGTAAGGCTGAAATTGAACAGTGACTTTATGTTAGGGTTCAGTTCTTCTTGGACCTCATGTAAGACGCAGCCTGGGACACCGTCCGGTCCCATTGATGCTGTGTTTTTTGCTTTGGAGAGGGCAGCTCTCACCTGTGCATCTGTGGTGTCAGGGAGGCTACACTCTGTTGGGATAGACATTTGTTCTTTTGGGTGGGGAAGGGGGGGGGAGAAGTTTGCACTGAACCTGTCTGCCAGGATGTTGGCAATGTCTGTGGGTTCAGTGTATTTTTTGTCATTTTGCACTAACTCAGAGCATATCTGGGAGTTGCCACCCAGGTTCCTGACATAACTAAAGAAGGCCTTGTGATTATCTTTAGCGTCTTGTGCAATTTTTCTTTTGAAGCTGGCCTTAGATAATTTTATGAGGGATCGTAGTTTCTTGCTAGTACTGATCAGAGATGCCTTCCCTTTTTGGGATTTTGCTCTATCATGTAGTAGCTTCCTCCTTCTGTTGTATAGCTTATTTATGGCTGGGGTCCACCAGACAGGTCTCCTGCCTTTGGAGGAGTGAGTCTTGGTTTTATTTGGGATAGCATGATCCATGCATTCCTGTAGGTGTCCATAGAATGTGTTTGTAAAGGATTCTGCGGTTTGGGCCGTATTTTCCACTGGCCCAGGAGCTTTGAAGGATCCCACCTCACTTTTGAGAAATGTGAAGTTTGCTTTTGAGAAGTTCTTCACCGTGGTTTCCTTGGCTGGAGGTGGGGATGGGATATGAATGTCCAGTGAGATTAATTTATGGTCCGATCTTACCAATGAGGGGTATACCTCTGGTATGGAACATAGAGTCCCATGTTGGTGATGATCAGGACCAATATGTTTTCCCCTCTTGTGGGAGTGGTGACCGGTTGTTCCATAGCATTTGAGCTTATAAATTCTAGGAACCATTGGGCGAGGGTGTTAGGGCTTGAGTAGTGCTCCCAGTTTATGTTTGGGTAGTTGAAGTCACCCAATATGATGGTGTTTGGAGAGACCTTCATATTCTCCAGTGTTCTCAGGAAAGCTGAGTGGGGTTCCTGAGTTTGGAAGGGTGGTCTGTAGCAGGCTACAAACTGAAAGGCAGTTTTACCCACTGTTAGTTGCACATGGATGGTCTCTGATGCTTCATGCAGTGCCACTAACCTGGAGGTGTGGGTATCTTTGATGAATATGGATACTCCCCCTCCTTTTGTGGTTCGGTCCGAGTTTTGGGGCCGAAAAGCATGGTATGAGGTATAACCTGTTAGTGCTGGGGTGCTCTCAGGAGCCTTGAGCCAGGTTTCTTTTACTGCACAGATATCGATATTCTCCATACTGGGGAGAGCCTCGAGTGCATGCATCTTGAGGTTTAGACTTCTGGCGCTGAGCAGCATTACCCTTAGTTTCTTTTTCCCTGTGTTGTCTATGGAGGTGGGTTTGTCTTTTGAGCCTTGCCTAAAAAAGGCACTATGGGGGTGGCAAGAGCCTTAGCCAATAATTGAAAGCCCAGGGGTGACAGGTGTAAGCCGTCCCTAGTGAAGCAGCGTTGCTTGTCGAGCATGTCATCCTAGGCTGACAGACACTGGATCCCCTTTGAATGAGACCAATACTTTAGCCAATTGTTAAAATTGATCATTTTGTCTTTATACTGTGGCATCATTCTTGGTGAGGGTAAGATGCTACTCAAGGTCAGGGTCATACCAGCCTGGGCTACATGATCAGAGTGCTCCTCTATGTCTCTTTTCATGTAGTCCAGGGAGGTACATCTCATGTCATTCACACCAGCATGGACAATGACGGAGTCATATTTGTACTTGCTTTGGAGTGACCTGAGTGCTTGTGTTATGTGGTGAACCCTGGCACCCAACAGGCAGCTTACAGTGGCCTACTCCTTGTTCAGCCTGGTGAGTGGGACGTCAGTGTGTCTGACAATACAGTCACCTATTACAAGTGTATTAAGTGTGTTGTTTAGCCTTAAGGGCTGTGACTGTGTGGCACACTGACTTTGTGAACTATGTGATACATGGGTATTGTTGTGGGGTAGCGGTTGCTTGGATGTCTGTTTTGGAGGTCTCTGCTGCTTGGGCAGATTTTTATTTAGAGCCTCCGAGTATGTTTTTGTGTGTTTATGTGTTTGGTTTGCTGTTGCAATAGGTCTATGTGAGACTGGATTTGTGGTGTGTGTGGTTACCTTCTCCTCCTGACTGACTGCGCCAGTACTGGGTTGAGAGAGCTCAGCCTCCAGTTTGGCTATATAGTTGCATCTCTCACATATATTTGAGCTTGTTGGGAGGAGGAGAGGGTGGTCTGTGTACATAAGGCAGTTGTAACATTGCCTCAACATTCCCAGATTCACCAGCTGGACTGGAGAGTAAACCCGAAACTGACTTTTGGACATGCCAGAATAGTATAAGGAACTACTTTTTGACTGATCAAAAAGGACCAATAAGGAGCCAAGTACTTAAAGGGAGTATAAGAGGGTGTAGTGCTTTAGTTTATTAGTGCTTACTTATAAGATTACTTATACGAACAACTGCAGGGCTTTAGAATGAAAATAGAGTGCTTACTTTGAGATTTAGAACAGTTCTAAGGGAAAAAGTGAAGAGCAGACTTTGTGGAGCCAGGAATAGTTTAAACCCGTTTAAGCGGCTCTGTCCGATGCTGCTCTATGTGCAAAATCATGCAAAACTGCGCAAATGCGGGTTTCAAAGCAGGGAAACTGAGAGAGATAGGAATTGACCCAAAACAGCCAATAAGCTACTAGTTTCAGGGCTGAGACCACTCCTCCAGGGAGAGATAGGCTGCTCAAAGCTTTCCACTCTCACTGGTGAACAGAGTAGCTTCCTCCTATCCAAGTAAGGATATGGGCAACACAGGAAACTATACCACAGTCCGGAATTCAGCAAAACCTGAAATCTGGACTAATCTATTTCAGCAAAGGCAGGAAAAGAGAAAATTTTTTTTTCAGGAAACAGCAGAAAAACACACAGAAAACACTGTAAATGCTATAAACAGGCTAGTGCATTTTAGTGTGTAGCCTACAACAGTTATACAATACAAAAACAACTTAAATTGATATAAAACAAGTGCAAAAACTGTAAAAAGCAGAAGGCAAATGCAATTTAAACTTTTTAAAGCACAGATCAGTTAGAAATTCACTTTTTAGGCGGGAAAAGGCAGTCGGACCAAGAAAACAGAGAAAAAAATACTTAAATCTGGAAAAGTCTCTCTTGGGTCTCTCTGCTGCCTGTATCACTCTGCAGGAAACCACGAGGAGCTGTGCAGAGCTATATACTGGCGCAAAACCATGCAAATGCAGGTTTTACAGCAGGGAAACTGAAAGAGATTGGAATTGACCCAAAACTACTAGTACTAGTTTCAGGGCTGAGACCACTCCTCCAGGGACAGATAGGCTTCTCAAAGCTCCCCAATCTCACTGGTGAACAGAGAAACTTCCTCCTATCCAAGTAAGGATATGGGCAACACAGGAAGCTATACCACAGTCCGGAATTCAGCAAAACCTGAAATCTGGACTAATGTAGGTCAGCAAAGGAGGGAGGGAAAAGAGAATTTTTTTTTTTCAGGAAACAGCAGAAAAACACACAGAAAACACTGTAAATGCTATAAACACTACAACAGTCATACAATACAAAAACGACTTAAACTGATATAAAACAAGTGCAAAAACTGTAAAAAGCAGAAGGCAAATGCAATTTAAACTTTTTAAAGCACAGATCAGTTAGAAATCTGCTTTTTAGGCAGGAAAAGGCAGTCGGAACAAAAAAACAGAGAAAAAAAATACTTAAATCTGGAAAAGTCTCTCATTGCGTCTTTCTGTTGCCTGTATCACTCTGCAGGACACGACAAGGAGCTGTGCGGAGTTGTATACAATAACAAACTTTTTAAATCACAGATTCGCTAAAAAAACTGGTGTTTTAGGTGGAATTAGTTAAGACAGCAAGAAAAGCAGAAAAGTGATACTTAATCACTCCAAAGTCACTCTTTTGTCTCTCTGCTGCTGTAGACTCTGCAGAACACCTGGAAGGTACTTGCTGAGTGGAATACAAGTGTAAAAACTGTGCAAATTAGGTTTTTATAGCAGGGAAGTGAAAGAGATAGAAATTAGCCCCAAATGGCCAATAATCTACTAACTTCTGGGCTGAAACCACTCCTCCAGGGACAGATAGCCTGCTCAAAGCTCCCCTCTCTCACAGGTGAACAGAGAAACTTCCTTCTATCCAAGTAAGGTAATGGCAACACAGTAACTTGTAACACAGCCCTGGATTCAGCAATAACCTGAAAACTGGACTATACCAGTTCAGAAAGGCGGGAAACAAGTATATCATTTTTTTTTTCAGGAAATAGAGCACATACAATCAAAATTAGCCCAAAAAGGCCAATAAACTACTAACTTCTGGGCTGAAACCACTCCTCCAGGGACATAGCCTGCTCAAAGCTCCCCTCTCTCACAGGTGAACAGAGAAACGTCCTTTTATCCAAGTAAGGTATGGCAACACAGAAACTTGTAACACAGCCCTGGATCCAGCAATAACATGAAAACTGGACTATACTAGTTCATAAAGGCGAGAAACAAGTATATATATATATATATATATATATATATATATATATATATATATATATATATATATATTTTTTTTTTTTTTTTTAATCAAGTAAAGAAAAACAACATGGTTCCCAAGAGAAATGTCATGCTGGAGATAAAGTATTAGAGTTGTAGTACTGCAGCATATTTACAGTAAGTATACTAGGAAGGAAGGTATATGAAGAAGAAAAGTCAATGTTATGTAATACATGGACATAACCAGGACATAGCCAAAATAAACACTAAAAAGTTCTTAGAACTTACTGAACATTAACTTTGAAATATACTATAGTAATGTTAAACTTATTTTGATGGACACCAGTCTCTGCAATATTTATGATGGTGGATCTAGTGATATCAGAAAGGATCTACTAAGTCATTTAGAAAACAGCAAGACATCAGGTTACTTTAATGAATGAAAAAACTGTATGCTCTTCTCTCTAGAAAACCTTCTGAAATCCATTGTAAGTAATTCACAGACAGAAGCACACGTTAGATGTTACACAATCTTATGGGTTTGTTAGAAGAATGGCTGATTTAAGCCATAGTCATCGATATGAGGCAGTCCTAAACATTAAAATGCTTTTTTATAAACAAAGAAGTACAAGGAAAAGATGTGTAGCTTTGTCTAATAATAACAAACTTTCCTGTTTTTCTTTTTCTTGAACTTCGTTACTGGATAATTACAATTGGAAAGTTATTTTTCATGGTGCCTGAAATGTTCCCCTCCACTGCTTAATAATTTTTTCCGAACTAGTGTCTTTCATTTACATTCCCTGGGATGTGTAGTGGCTGCCAGTTAACGAACTATACAACAGTACTGGACGAAGAATTTTCTTGTCCATTCTTGCACATGTTTGTTTGCCTTGTAACACACAACATAAACTGACTTATGCTCTCTGATAACTGTCTAAGCCATACACAAGTGTGGAGAACTCCAGGGTAAACACCATGTTTCCAAGCAAAGTGTCTTAACTGCTGTAATATTGTAAATTTTGTGTCCCCGATTTCAGCTACATATAACCTCTAAAATCACTAAGTCACCCATCTAGTTATATTTTATGTTTTCATTCAGATGCATGTTATTTCCACAGGCCTCAGACACATGCTAAATTATATTCGTGCTCATGAAAATAGTCAACAGAGGCCTTTTGGAAGACTTGACTATGTGGATATGTTTGTAGAAACATTTATATGGAAGAGATTGTAGAAGTATGCATTTCTAATGCACAGTTCTAGTAGCTAAGATAAATGTTTACTTTAAATCAGATAGTCAAGAAAAAAAGATCTGTCATTAAAAACAAGCTTGTAAAATAATATGCATAACAGTTTAGCTGCTAAAAGTAATTTTATATGCAGCTTAAATTTTTTCCCTTTTTTTCTACTATTTATGCCAGAAGCTTTGGTGTTTAATTAAAAAATACAATTGTATTCATTGTAATAATCCTGAAAATCACAAAAACATAGGAACTATGCTATGCCTAAAGTCATGCAGTACAATTTATATGTTGAAAAAATGAAAGTGTTTTAAAATGATATGAAGTGCAAAAAATGATTATCTCAAATTAAAAAAAATAATTACTGTACTCGTGTAGTTCAGGAGAGATTTTAAAGAAGGGCTGTGAACTCAGAAGAATGACCTGAGACGTACATAGCACCCTAGACTATATGAAGAGAGACATCATGGAACTCTTGGTATATGTATCCCAGGCTGGTATGAGCCTAGCATTCAGCAGCATTTTACCTTCTCCAACATGATGCCACGATACAAACAAAAGATGACTGTCTCTAAAAATTGGCTTAGTTTCTGGTGTCATCCTAGGGAGGTGCAACATTTGTCGGTATGGAGAAGGAGATGCTCAACAGACCAAGCTGCTTTGCTAGAGTTGGTCTGCACCTCTCCCCTCTAGGCTTTTGAATATTAGCTAAAACACTGTCTTTCCCCATAGTGACTTTTTAGGCAACGCCAAACTGAAAGTACTTCTGACATAGCCAATCAAAACCAAGAAAATGTAAAGATATTACTGCTCAGTTCTAGGACACTAACAAAAAACTTCACTCACTAGAAGCTATCTATACCCTAGAGAATGCTGATGTCTGTGCAGCCACTGAGAAATAGTTTAAAGCTGTAGAGAGCACACCAACAGTACAAAGTTATAATGGCTTCCACATATTTAGACCAGCTATTACAGACAGGGACTAAAGGTGAAGGTGTCTAGATTTACATAAAAAATAAATATACCTCAAGAATGGTCAAACAGGACAATGTAATTGAGCTACTCCATGTTCAAATCACCATAGAAAAAATCCAATACCACTTCCTTGCAAGCTATAGGTTCCCCTCTATGACCCAGGAAACCCATACCCCATATTTAAACTTATTGGAAACACTCACCATCCAACCCAATACCATATTCATGGTTGACATTAATTACTCCACAATTAGCTGGGAATCCTATATGACACCAAATGTACAGGCACAGAGAATCCTGGACTTTGTAAACACAAACTCCCTGGAACAGATTATCAATGCACCAAGCAGGGGTGCAACCATACTGGATCTGGTTGTCACTAATATGGGAGAGTGATGTACAACCCCTAGTGTAATGTCTTCCCTGGTAAGGTCAGACCACAAAATGGTCTTCTTTGAAGTAAAAATAAAATCTGGACCTCCAGCTAACCCTGAATTTCAGACCCCCATAAACCCTGAGAACACTGCTGCCTATGCAGAACTGTTGACAGAAATGTTTTACAAGCATGTTAATAGCTGCATAGAGGCAGTTGTGCCCACCAGGAAGAAATACAGAACTAACTTAAAAACAAGCCACCCTGGCAGAATCACAAAATCAATAGGCTGTATTACAGAAGGAAAAAAATCATGGCAAAAATTAGGATGTGCAGCACCCAGCAGGATAAAAGCACTCTCATCAAACTAAATAAACAACTCAGAGGAGAAATAAAGTCTGACAAAGCCAAATTTGAGGTAAATTTGGCCTCCCAGGTCAAGAACAACCACAAGGTATTCTTTGGTTATGTCTGCAACCTCAAAGGCAATACACAGTTGTCTGCAGAGCTCTTTGTAAGTGGAGGCACCTATTCTGAGCCAGAAGATATGGCAAACCTACTGGCCGACAAATTCATCTCAAATATTAGCCCTGTCTCCCTGCAACCTTCTCTCAGGAAATACCATCAAATTTAACTCCCCCTGCTATCACTAGGGAACAGGTCCTTAATGTTCTTTCTAAGGCCAAGAAAACTGCATCAGTTGGCCCAGACAGTATCCCAGGATGCCTTCCAAATAGCATGAAACATGACTTATCAGGCCATCAGGAATTGCTTTTTAACTGTAGCCTCCAAAATGGCTTCATACCTCATGAATGGAGAACAGCAACAGTCATCCCTCTGCACAAAGATGAGCCATCTACAGACCCTGGAAACTACAGACTCATAAGTTTCACTAGTCTTATATGCAAAGCCATGGAAATAATTATCATGGAAATGATCTATAATGATATAGTAAACATCCAGACACTGGACCAAACCTAATTTGGTTTCATCAAGGGAAGGTCATACCTACTCAACCTGGTGGACTTTGAGAAAGTCACCAATGCAATGGATGAAAGCAGAATGGTTCACACTGCCAACCTTTATCTGACCAAGGCATTTAACACAATACCGCACTCAGGCATTGTTGACAAACTCAGGAGATTAGGTACAAACCCATATGTCACCCAGTGGACCGCTCCTTTTTGGCATTTACTTCTCTGAAGTCAAAACCAATGTCAATGGTCTCTAGCTGACTAAATTTTCAGATGATTGGAAATTAGGAGTTGTCATTGAATCCTACACCAACACAAATTTTCTCCAGGAAGGGCTGACACAGACAAACAACTGATGTCAGAGCCATGGGCTAAAACTAATTGTCTAGAAATGCATAATAGTATTCTTCAGGAAGTCATCCACCCCTGGTAGCTATCATATTTACAACACACCCCTTAAAGTTGACCCAGTCTTCAGTGGCTTACGGACACACATAGACAGTAATCTAGTCTTTGACTATCATGTGTCTATAGTTGTGAGGAAATCATTCTATGTTGTGCAACTTATAAACAAAGGTATGGCATCTAGGTCCAAGGAAGTCATTGTTCTACTGTATTCTGCATTCATCAGACCTATCATTCAGCACAATGCCCCTTTTGGTAGGTACCTAACCAGGCATATCCAACAGTGGGAATGTCCACAGAGGTTCCTCACTAAAAGAATACAGGCATGAGTAAAATATCCTATGCAGACCAAATCAAGGCCCTATCCCTGTAATCTGTCACCTGCAAGCTGTTGAGGGGAGATCTATGCCTGGCATACAGGACATTGTCAGACCCCACTCTGATGGATCTCCTGCATATCCACAAAACAAATAGCACCAGAATTACCTGTTCTAAAGACTTAAACCTTGCCTGTGATATAAATAGGACCTGCTGGTGTGACACATATTTATCCCAGAGACTACCCCATCTCTGGAAGCAGAGTTCCTCCCTAACCCAATTCAAGTATAACTTGGACAATTGGATGAAGAACAGGAAATTCAGCCCTGGCTTGGCACCTATTTCTCTAATGCACACAGGCAACCAGTAAATGGTTCATCTCTCAGGCCCCTACTCGTAAATGTTTCATCTCCCAAGCCCCTGCTTGCACTTATCAAGGCTACCAGAACTTGTTAGAGATTGGGGATGTATGGCTAGGCTTAAAAGGCCCTTGTGGTTGTTAACTTAGTAAACGCCTATGAACCTATGAACCTATGAACCTATAAGAGCATGTTAAGTCAGTGTTTCACAATTTGGGGATGGAATGTAGTTTTAATGACCCATTTATTGTGTTATAGTAGTATATGCCTGCACGTTTCATGGTCTGTTTTCAGATTTTAGAACCAGACTCCATTGGTATTATACCCACGTGTAACAATCATTGTCAGTGCTAGTTCTACTCCACTGCTGTGCTATAGTAAAGTTTTAAAAATAAAAATATAGCTGTTTGGTACATACTAAATTGTAGGGAAGAACAGGTCAGCAATTATTATCTACATGGTTATGACATAATAGATGTTGTCCCCCAAAGCATTTGAGATTTTAGGTTGCTTTTATCCTGGCAGTCAACAAACTAAACATCCTCATGCTTAATGACACATGGTGATTTAACTTATTTAACCATGAAAAACTAAATACCTCGAGCAAGAATAAAATATTTATGTGAGAAGTATGTTGGAACATGAATGGACATAACTGCAATCTTTTTCAAAAATGGCTAATTTCCAGAATCAATACAACCTAGAGATTCCCTGTATAGTCTATGGATTCATTCTTACTAAGCTTACAGCTAAAGAGACCATTGTGAAAATCAGCCAAATCATCCAAAACTGTTGGAGGACTAGTCATATCCTCCATTAAGTAGACTTTCTCCACATATCCCCAGTAAAAGTTTATGATCACCCATTCAGATATCTAGACTGGTTTTAAAAGTAAGTAGGGAAGTTTTTTGCTTGATAGGTAAGAAAATCCCATTACAGAAAAGGAGGATATATTAAGTTAGGTATCTGTAGTGCCATCTGGTGTTGTTGATGTGGTCGCATATGTTTTAAGTCTCTGCACTGGATGTTTGCTTTATCACTGGTTCTGTTCTGGCAAAGGAATTCAAAGAGTGCTGAGTCATTCATAACACTGAAGGCTAAGCAAAAAATCAATCTTCAGGAGTCTATTTGACACTAAGTAGGGATCCTGGGTTTTAGTCTAATGGTACTGAGACTTGAGATCTTTTTGATAAGGGAACATTAAGGTCTCTCAAGATGGTTTAGGTGCTTAGGAAGGTGTGTGGTGAAGTCACACAAATGCCCTACATCTAGATTTCCCCCTTAACCCGGTGAAAAAAGTCCATTTTTTTAATAGTTTGCAAGCATTTAGTAATATGTGAACATGAACATTTCATACCTCATGGGTGTTCTATTATTATGTACAGCAACACTGGGCATCTCCAGCTTTATTGTCTACCAGTAACAAGCAGAGACACTTCTCAATGAACTCTTCTAATTTTCAAAATTAACAATTAATTTTGCCTGCTATTAACAAAGAAAGTAAAAATAAAACATTATCATACTCTCCTGGTAATTTAAAAGGGTTCCTTTTATTTAGACTGGCATTTAATCTAACTAGTGCAGAGACAGCTTTTCAAAGTTAGTACTGCCTAGCTGGAATCCATTATCCTAGATATCAAGAAGTACAAAAGTTATCACTAATTCAAAAGTCAACTCAACTCCTATCTAACTGAGACCAATAAATGCATATGTTTAAAGACCATTAGCACCCCTCCCTCCCTCACTTCCTGGGTACTACCATCATGATGCTTCTGCCCAATCTTATCATTGTAGGTATTTGCTAATTATTTGGACATACCCTGTGTAATGATGCCTGTTAGTTATAAACGAGGCTGTAAAATGCTCATGTATATGCTTACTTTGGTACATTGTTTGTGTTGTAATAATCATTCAGATATGTAGTATCAATATTAAAAGATGTGTACATTGTTTGTATTGCAGATTTCTAATAATATTACTATATTTAAATTAGTATTCAGACCACCTTACATCTCCTGTTAATAAATGCTAATAAATGATAAATAAAAATAAATAAGTAATATTGAACTTACTAAAGCTGAAGTTTGGCCAACAAAGGTATTTGTTTTTTTTCATCTTACCTTATAGAATAGATAGAAGACTTGTTTTTCCTCAGAGCTGCACAAGAATAGAGCCACAGATGTGATGTATGTGCTTTGGTCAATGCATGGTGTTTACATGAGCTTGTACAAGCACGGGAGAAGGGATACGTTAGGCAGCCTTTTCAAACCATGTCTTAGATGAGGGCAAGAAGTTTCACATTATCCAGCTTTGCCACTTTCATACTTTCATAGTATATATGTGTGTGTGTGTGTGTGTGTGTGTGTGTGTGTGTGTGTGTATATATATATATATATATATATATATATATATATATATATATATATATATATATATATATATATATAGATATATATATATATATATATATGGGTCTACTTCATTTCACCTAACTTCCAATTCACTGACTTTCATTTCACTGACCCCATTTCACTGAAATTTCATTTGACTGACACTTCATTTCACTGACAGTTCATTTGACTGACAAGTATTATTAGCAAGAAAATGGAATATGCCCCTTCCCCACTGTAGTGCGACCCTGGAGTTAGAATATATAGTTGGGGTTGGGGCACAACCCTCCACATCGGGGGTGTGGGCGCAGCCCCACTTCATTTCATATGATATTGTTAAGTTTTGATATAATATTGCTTAGTAATAGAAAAGTAAGTATATATATATATTTTTTTTTTTTTATTTTTTTCAGAAACTGTATTTTTAGAATCATTGTTTTATCTTCAACTCCACCACAGCAACTGATAACTGAAAACACTGTGTCAGGTGCCTTATGAATAAATGTTGTGGCTGCCTAGAATCTGGCCAGCTGTTGAACTGTTAGGTGATGGAAGCCATTTCATTAAATCTAAATTTTCCACAAATTCTTACTAATAATGGATGCCTTCCCTTCAAACCCCACTAGGCCCCTAAGATCAAGCAACAAAAATCAACTGACTGTTATCAAACCCAAAAGTGCAGCAGGAGAAGCCATATTTTCATATATCATATCTTGACTTTGGAACAATCTTCCCCCCTCTATAATTACTCTACCTTCCAGCAGCCTTTTCAAGACTGCACTCAAATTCCACTTAAATTTGCACTGGCTTTGTCCTTGTTCTAATCTGGACTAACACCCCCACCCTTATCTCCCACCCCCACCTAGACTCTTAACTCAACTATACTACCGCCACTACTAACCACAGTCAGAAATAGCTAGTTGTATTTACATACTTTAAAATCTTGTCTGACAACTTTATTACTAATATTATAAATGACAAGAAACTATCTTAACTTGCAACACTTTCTGTATAAACTGTTGATAATCAATATGTTGTTATTGTATTAAAGCCAACAATCTGTAATGTTGTTTACTATTGCTGCAACTTTGTATCTCTATCATGTATGATGTAAACAAATGTAAACAAATAAAAATAAATAAAATAAATAAACATGGTTTTGGCAAACATTCTGAAAGTATTAAAATTTCATTTGTAAATTTAATTAACAGGCTTTTGCAAATTCTAGCCTAACATATTGCATATGCGCATGATCCTTGTCTGAAGTCCTATGATTTTTCACCTCTTTGGGAATATGACCTTTGTCTAGAATTTTTTAATGATTAAAGAACTGGAAAATGTGACATTGACAGGTTTCATTGAGTTGAATAGTGTTAAACATGTTTATTAGATCATCATTAGCCATTCTTGATAGCTCACCATATGACTATCATTGCAACTCAACCCCTTTCACAATCACTTAGGAAGAAAAAGATGAAACAACTTGTACTACATTCAAACACACACACACACAGACATACACTCAAACTATCAGGCTCTAGAAAAACAATAGCCACATAAATGAAACCATTAAGAAACTAAATTTACCAATATTACAATGAATAATGCTAAAGCAAAGTAATGAAACTAAAATAAAGCACAAATCAGCCAGCTAATTCTAAAATAGAATTATATGCAAAACAAAGCAAAATCTGAAAAGCTACACTAAGTAAGATTAAACCAAGGTAAAATATAACTAAACTATAAACATAAAATACTGGAGTAATTCTTTCATGAAAAGAGTCCTGCTACATTGTGACACAAAATATCACAACTGAAACATCAAAAATGCAAATTATTGCAAGCACAATTCGCAAAGAAACATAGTGTACAAACCAGCAAACTTGCCCTCAAAATGAAGAGTGTATTTTCATACCTGCTGATCTTTGGTTGTTCTAAGGTTGTACAAATTCAAACAGAAGGGAAATAGTACAAAAAAACCCCTAATTTCCTAGACTCAAGAGTCATCATTAAACTCCATTGGCATCAATTTATCAGCAGATGCAATGCATCATTGTGACTATAACTATTTACTTAAAGATAAATGGCACTTTAAATGTCAACAGCATGAGACATAGAAAAAGGTAAAATTCCTACTTGAAGAAAGTCTCACTATATTGCTACAGTGAGTGTTGTCAAGAGAAAGGTTTTGCCATTTTTTTGTTAATAGAGTGTGATTAAATCTGTCTCTCCACCATGCATAGCTTGAGTTTAATTGCCATTGCAAAATTACAAATGTTTTGATTTTTGAATTGTGCCTAGAAGAAAGCATTTCAAAATCAGAGCTTCCTCTTTTTATAATTTCTTATACCTCTGGCCTTCACTATAAATTACTTTGAATGTCTTTTTTGCAGTTTTGGAAGTGCATTGACCACTATTAAAATGAACATCATCATTGTCTTAAAAACACAGAAATACCTCCTAATATATTACTTTCCTGCAGGTTTATACATTACATGAGCAACTTGTAAAGACAGACACTTTACTGTTTGCTTGTAAGCCCCTCCCCATTTCATACCTGAATTATACAATACTTATAAGCCAGCAAAACTTCTTGGATGCTTTAGGTTATAATAAAGTTTTAGCGATAAGTTATTTAACATGGTTTAAGCACTATAACAAAATTAGTCTTTCTACAAAATACTAATTTTTTTTTTTACAAAAACATTACACCCTTTTATATACTTAGATATAGAAACCCTGAAATATCAGTGAAATAATTATAATATCATCTACCTTAAGTGGAGCAACAAAATAAGCATGCAATATTTCACCATGTAACATGAAAATCAAAATGTTCACCATTTTAATGCAGCTTTTTTCCCAAAAGATTATATATGCTACATATTGTGCTACTGGCATGGCACCATCTCTATAGGTAATTTGGTGTAGTACGTGTGATGCCCGTGCACTGCCCAGCAATCAAGGAGCCTCAATCCTCACCACTAACACCAGGGAGTGGCATTCACATAGGGGAGGATAACAAATACAAAGTAAAGTACAATTTCTCCTAAAAGCACACAGAGATCACAGCCATTCTGGGGCTGGTTTCTCCCCTTCTCTCCAGATCCCCAATAAGACTCCCCCTGGCACAGCTATAGGGTCCAGATCTCAGCCTCATGGACAAGCTAAAACCTCCAGCACCTTCTCTGTCCAACCAGTGCTTCATGTCCCTGCCCAAGTATCTGACAAACACACACTTTGAGATATGAGTTATACACACACACACACACACACACACACACACACACACACACACACACACACACACACACACACACACACACACACTCCTGGGGAAGTCTGGCACAGGTTCTCCAGCTGTGCCCCCTTTCTGCCAGACTATAAGGTAGAAATCACTGCCACCAACCACTAATATCAACTACTAAAAAGGCCCTTATCAAAGGGTGTCCAAATATTACTGTGCAATATTATTATCCAAATGGTAAGTGTAACTGAACAGCAAGGCTTATTTGGAGTGGCTTTGTACAGTATCACTATATACATGCAATGGGGTCTATATTAAAAGACCGAAGAGGTGTTTCAGTGAACACCTCTTGGTCGACACGTAATGAGCAAATGCAATAAAGCCCGAATGCTCAAAACTGCAGTTTCTTTCCCACAAACTGCTAGCACACACACACACACACACACACACACACACACACACACACACACACACACACACACACACACACACACACACACACACACACACACACACACACACACACACACACACACACACACACACACACACACACACACACTTTAAAACATAACAACTTGGGGGGCTTCACCTCCCACACCTCCCAACATGGGGGCTGTGCCCCCACACCACCCTAACTAAATATACCAACTCCGACATCGCACTACAGTGAGGAAAGGGGCAAACACATGGTGATGGCCAAGAGATTTCTTTATCAGGGAAAGAAATTACTGTTTTGAGCATTCACGCTTTAGTGCATTCGCTTATTACATGCTGACCAAGAAGTGTTCACTGAAACACCTCCTTGGACCTTTAATATAGACCCCATGCAATGTACTCTAGAGCTGAAATTATCTCTACACAAAACAGCCACATTTGAAAGGTTTAAAAATATTTAATAATAAATAATAAAAACACAAAACAATACTTCTTACTACACAGTGCTACTCAAGAGTTCAGAGGTCACAGGAAAATGCTTAAAATAATACAGTAGAATAGTTCTGGCATCAATACAGAAAAACAGCTAGTCTAATCTTCCTATTTTCTAGCTATATCTAAGAGCAAACACAGTTCTAAAACATACATATAGAGCAAAGCAGTGCTGGTGATGTTGGATGTTCTGAAGACAAATGCAAAATGCCCTGAGTCTCTCTGTCCTTAAATTGATAACACAGTACCACTGACTCATTTCAGATTACATCATTTTTTCTCTGGTTCTCAGGCTAACAGAAACTCAGGGTTTAGCAGCCCTTTTGATCTTGCACCTGGTCAGGAATCTACAGCAATAAAAGACATTATACATGCAAATTCTAGCAATTAACTCTGGTCACAAAACAAAAGAAAGAATCTGCTAGTTCAGACACCACATCTCTAAGTCTGAGATCAAAGTCATACAAGGCTTGACTTATCAGCTTTCTTCCAGCAGAGTGCACTGTTGTTACATTTTTGACATTCAACATTTAACACCATTTTCTTCCATTTAAGAGAACAAGCCTGTGGCTTATATTAATATTTACAAATAACAGAATTATCTACAAAGTTCTATCTGTCTAGGCTGGCAGCCTTCACATATCTTCACATACCCCCCGGAGAACTCAAGCTAGATTTTCAAGTGACCCTTGAGAAATGTTGCTTGAGAGGGCTAGGTGTATCTTAGTATACCTTACCCCATTCCCTATCTTGAGAGCCTATCTGCGTTGCCATTGCTAACCCCACTGCGGTGCTGCACTGACATATCATATGTTTGCAACCCTAGACTCCATCTTAGCAACTTGACATTTTGCTGGCTGGCTCTGTTTAACCATGTTAGAGGATTGTGATCTGTCACTACAGTGAATTTTCTTCCATACAGATAAGGATGAAGTTTCTGCAGTGCCCACACTATGGCTAGACATTCCTTTTCTACAGCTGCATAGCATTCGACCCTGGGTTGGAGCCTACAACTGAGATAAACCACTCTGTGCTCTTCTTCCTCTGAAGAAATCTGGCTAAGTACAGCCCCCATCCCATGGTTTGAAGCATCCACCTGCACAACAAATTCTTTGCTGTACTCGGGACTGGCTAACACAGGGGGTCCTCCCAAAGCTTCTTTAAGCTTCTGGAATGCCTGCTCACATGCTGGGGTCCACACTACCTTATCTGGACTGTTTTTCCTTGTCAGGTCTGTGAAGGGAGCAGCTATGGTACTATACTTGGGGATGAACTTTCTGTAGCACCCTGCTATCCCTAAGAATGCCCTCACATGCTTTTTGGTAAAAGGTGCAAGCCATGCCTGAATGGCTTCCACTTTGGCAGGTTCTGGCCTGATCTTACCACTCCCCACTCTATGTCCCAGGTAGGAGATCTCTGCCATACCCACCTGACATTTGCTGGGATTAATGGTCAGCCCTGCCCTCTGTAGTCTGCCCAGCACCTCCCTGACATGTTGAAGGTGCTCTTGCCAGGAATGGCTGTAGACAGCAATATCATCTAGGAAAGCAGCAAACCCTCCTGCTTGGATATGATCTATTAGCCTCTGCTGGGGCATTTTTCACTTCAAAGGGCATCTTTGTGAAGTCAGACAAGCCAAAAGGAGTCACAAAGGCTGACTTCTTTCTAGCACTGGGAGTCAAGGGCACCTGCCAGTAACCCTTGGTAAGATCAATAGTTGTAAGATACTTAGCCCCACCCTGCTGCTCTAGGGCCTCATCTGTCCTAGACATGGGGTAAGCATCTGACTCTGTGTGACTATTTAATTTCCTGTAGTCCACACAGAACCTGGTGCTGCCATCCTTCTTTGGCACCAGCACCACTGGGGAGGCCTAGGGATTGTTGAATGTTTGAATTACCCCTAGTTCCAACATTTCCTGTATCTCCTCCCCCAGAGTCTGTTAGACTCTCTCATGCACCCTATAAAGGCCCTGCCTAATAGGCCTTTGGGGTCCTGCATCCACCTAGTGCTGCACCAGTTGGGTGCACCCTTGTTTCCCAGTGAACACGCCCCCAGACTCCTGTAGCACTGCTTGGATTTCTTGAACCTGGGTTGGAGATAGCAGCTGGGCCATTGCTACCCCTTCCACTGAGGTGTCACTCCGAGCCTCACTGAGGAGATCAGTCACCAGATCTCTCTCAGACTCCTCCTGCAACCCACTGCAAATACTCAGCACAAGGGCTTCCCTGTCATGGTAAGGTTTCATCATGTTAACTTGGTATAATTTGTGCCCCTGTCTTCTGCCTAGCAGTTCCTACAATGTAGTTAACATCACTTACCTTTCTTACCACCTTGTAGGGTCCCTCCCAAGCTGCTTGCAGCTGGTTATGTCTGACAGGAATGAGAACCATTACCTGCTGCCCTAAAGCATACTCTCTAGCTCGAGCATTCCTGTCATACCATACCTTTTTCCTTTTGTTGGGCTTCTGTCAGGTTCTCCTGGGCCAAGCCCATGAGTTTCCTGAGTCTTGTCCTGATGTTTAGGACATATGCCACAACAGACTCCCTAAGCGGTTCACACTCACCTTCCCACTTATCATGAATTAAATCTAGAGGTCCCCTCACCCTATGCCCATACAACAACTCAAAGGTGGAAAAGCCTGTTGATTCTTGGGTAACCTCTCTGTAAGCAAAAAACAGATGGGGCAAATATTTGTCCCACTCCCTCTTAAACTGGTCTGCAAATGCCCATAGCATGGACTTGTGTGTAGAGTTTAACCTCTCAACAAGACCATTAGTCTGGGGATGGTAGGGGGTGGTCTTCATGTGCTTCACCTCACAGTCCTTTCAGAAGCAAGCCAGCAGGTCTGACATGAAATTGGCACCTCTGTCAGTCAGTATTTCTTTTGGGAAATCTACCCACTGAAAATCTCTAACAAAGCATTTGCCACCTTTTCTGCCTCAAAAGAGGACAAAGCCATTGCCTCAGGGTATCTTGTAACATAATCTACTACCACTAGGATATACTTTTTCCCTGTGGAACTTGGGGTACTCAAAGGCCCCATAATATCCATAGCTACCCTCTGAAATGGCTACTCAATCACAGGCAAAGGCATCAAAGGAACTCTCACCTTGTCTCCTGCTTTGCCTACCTTTTGACACTACTCACAGGTCCTGCAGTACCCTGTTACATGTTTGGAAATTCCAGGCCAGTAGAAATTCTGCATAATATGTCTCTTTGTACATTTTATGCCCATATGACCTGCAAAGGAAATATCATTGGCTATGGCTAGAAGTGCCAGATGGTAGGATCTTGACACTACCAACTGCTGTTTTCTCTCACCTTCTAGCCCTCCCTCAGTGGTCTACTCTCTATACAGTAACCCATTGTCCCAGTATACAGATTCCCCCTTCCCTTGAGAATCAGGTGCCTCCCTAGCTACCTGTCTCAGGACTTGCAATGTAGGGTCTGAGAGCTGAGCCTTTCTCAACTCTCCTTTGTAACCCTTTCCAGCTCCCATTCCACATGAAGTCTGGCATCCTCTGACAGTGGTGCCTCACAGTCAGCCCAGATATTACTACTCACCTCTACCTTTGCGGTCACTCTGTCCAAGGGAACATCAGTACCCACAAGCAGCTGTGGCTCACCTTCAGTCTCACTGCTACAGATTAGCTCCCTCCCTGAAGTAACCACCTCCCCAGTCCTGGCTGCAAGAATGTGGTCTGACTGGGTCTCCCCTAGACTACCAGACCCACATGCTTGTTTCGAAGTCTGACTGCATGTAACTGCATAAGCACATGGTACTGCACTATCAAAATCATTTCCTATCAGGACATCTGCAGGATGGTAGTTTGGTACCCCAGTTGTCTTGAGACAACCTACTATTGGCATTTTGTCTTCCCCACTTACTGGCTCTCTCACCTTTTGTTTCCCACCTTGCCTCTGTGGACATCTGTATGCCACATGGCCCCACTGGTTACATTCAAAACATTTAACCCTAGCTCCTGAATGTGTACCTGGACTAGTGGCTTTCCCTGCTACTGCCAGATTCTGTTGGGGCAGTCTGGGCTGCCCACCATGGGTTCCTTTAGACCCTTGAGCAGTACTGGGGGTCCCTTTCCTGTGCAAGGATGCCCTACTTGCTAGGTATTGGTCTCCCTTTTTCCCTAACTCATCTGAAGTAGCACATTGTCTATCAGCTAACCAGATCCTCATGTCCTCAGGCAAAGTGCTAAGGGCTTGTTCCCTCACCAAAAGGTCTGCCAGCCCTTCAAAAGTGGTGACCTGACATCTACTCACCCACCTATGAAAATAAGTGCTCATGTCAGCAACATATTCACACACACTTTCATTTGCCTTGTGTCTATGCTCACAAAACATTTTCATATATGTTTCAGGTGTTAGCGTAAAAAATTCTAACAAGCAATTCTTAACAGCAGTATAATCAAAACAGTCAACGTCAGACATTTTGGACAAAATAGTTACAGCTTTACCATGGAGTAAGGATGGTCAGGAACTGTACCCAGAGCCTTTGGTCAACATCATACTGTTTACATACCCTCTCAAACATATGAATGAAACTATCAAAATTATCCCGCTCTGTAAACTGCGGAAGAAATTTACTGGCCTTTTGTGCTTCTGGGGTCCAGTTCCTCCCTTCCCATTACCTCCATGACTCTGGCAAAGTGTCAGCATCTCCTTTTCATGCTGCCTTTGCCACTCCTTTTCCACAGCATCCATTTCCAAACACCTGGCCTCCAACTCAAGTCTCTTTAGCTCCAGATGGATTTTTAAGTCCTCTGCACAAAGGTTGAGCAGTCCATTCCCTGAGTGTTGTACATCTCCACGGCTAGTCTGATCATCCTCTTGGTTGCTGTTTTCTGAAGCAGCTGTGACCAAAGCTGCAATCATGTCTGCCTTAGTCAGGTTTCCATGCACCAGTCCCCTAGCCTGGTACATTTCAGCCAGCTGTCTCCATGTCAGCTTTCTGTACTCTTCTGCTGACATGCCTTGCCTTACCTTCCTGACTAATTAAGCTAACAAACGAAATAAAACAATTATGATCTGAACTCTGAGTATTCACTGCATGGCTGATTTAGAGTACAAAAACACCTTCAGAGATCACTGTACACAAGCTACAGGAATTCACGCTACCCACACCACTACAAGCCAATTAGTATGTGCCAACCAATTAATATGTGGTGTGGATATCCCACCACTGCCAAACAATTAATATGTGATGCCCGTGCACTGGCCAAGCAATCAGGGAGCCTCAATTCTCACCACTAACACCAGTGAGGGGAGTCCACATGGGGGAGGATAACAAATACACACACAGTAAAGTACAATTTCCCCTAACAGCACACAGAGATCACAGTCAGTCTGGGGCTGGTTTCTCCCCTTCTCTCCAGATCCCCAATAAGGCTGCCCACTAGCACAGCTATACAGTCCAGATCTCAGTCTAGTGGTCAAGCTAAAACCTCCGGCACCCTCTCTGTCCAACCAGTGCTTTGTGTCCCTGCCCAAGTAGCTGACACACACACACTTTGAGATATGAATTACATATACGCACACATAGACACTCCTGGGGAAGGCTGGCACAGGTTCTCCAGCTGTGCCCCCTTTCTGCCAGGCTATAAGGTAGAAATCACTGTCACCAACCACTAATATCAGCTACTAAAAAGGCCCTTATCAATGGGTGTCCAATTATTACTGTGCAATATTATTATCCAAATGGTAAATGTAACTGAACTGCAAGACTTATTTGGAGTGGCTTGGTACAGTATCACTATATACATGTAATGTACTCTAGAGCTTAAATTATCTCTACACAAAACAGCCACAGTTGAAAGGTTTAATAAATAAAACACAAGGCAATACTTCTTACTGCACATTGCTAGTCAAGAGTTCAGAGATCACAGGAAAATGCTTAAAATAATACAGTAGAATAGATCTGACATCAATACAGAAAAGCAACTAGTCTAATCTTCCTATTTCCTAGCTATATCTAACAGCAAACGCAGTTCTAAAACTTACATATAGAGCAAAGCAGTGCTGGTGATGTTGGATGTTCTGAAGTCAAATGCAAAATGCCCTGAGTCTCTCTGTCCTTAATTTGATAACACAGTACCACTGACTCATTTCAGATTACATAATTTTTTTCTCTGGTTCCCAGGCTAACAGAAACACAGGGTTTAGCAGCCCTTTTGATATTGCACCTGGTCAGGAATCTATCTTCGCAGTCAACTGCCAATCATTAGCGGACCGGAGTTCCGCCGTGGCGACCCCTAACCGGGAAAAGCCAAACGACACAAACTTGGTCAGGAATCTACAGCAATAAAAGACATTATACATGCAAATTCTAGCAATTAACTCTGGTCTCAAAACAAAAGAAAAAATCTGCTGGTTTAGGCACCATGCCTCCGAATTTGAGATCAAAGTCATACAAGGCTTGACTTATCAGCTTTCTTCCAGCAGAGTACACTGTTGTTACATTTTTGACGTTCAACATTTAACACCATTTTCTTCCATTTAAGAGAACAAGCCTGTGGCTTATATTAATATTTACAAATGACAGAATTATCTACAAAATTCTATCTGGATAGGCTGGCAACCTGCACATATCTTCACAGCATGTATTATTTTAGTTACCTCTCTTCAGCCTTCAAATAAAACTTAATGTCTGACATTCTGTGATAATGTACAGATTTGAGATCAAGTACCAGTCTGAAATTTGTGGCTTTTTAGTTCTCAGTCCCTGTTTGATACTTTGTTTACTGGTTATACATTTCACCACATTATGCTACTGTTTTCCTCATACCAATATTGTACAAATATATAAAATAGGGTACAGACCTAGAACCTGTTCAACAGAGCTTTGCAGTGTCCCACTCAGCTATTTTTAGTCAGCCAGAGAACTGCTTAAATGCTGTCCAGGAGTCAGTTAAAAATGTGTCAAAAAAGGGATTTTCACAAGTTCCTAGGCTATAGATTCAACCAGCAGTTTGGATGTACTGATATTTGAGTACTTCTGGAAAATACGTTTCCTAATTTTTAAGTGTAGTTTTAACTATTCTCCTGTGAAATGTCATGCTGGTTGGTATTGTATTGTATTGTTTTCATATATGTTTTGTATGTGGGCTCAAGCACTCAGATTAATAAAGAGTAAATATATAGTTTCAGAATGGCTACATGAAGTAGGACAGTTTTATAAACATTTATTAATCATGTATTTATTTACATTTTTGACTATGTGAGTCCTACTTGACCCGTAGCCTATTTTCAGGGGATACCTAATGCAGTAATGCACATGGGTGGCTCTACATATTTTTCTGTTTTTCTCCTTTCATGTCTTGTTATCAATTTTCTATCACATTTTGACATGTTTATTAGCACCTTTTACAAAAACAAAATAAACAAAAAATATCTGTACAATAAAGTGAAAAGCAAGGATAGCACCCACCATCTACTCAAGAATTCCTCCTTCCATTTTGGTGAAAGACACACTACCAAAGGTGGAGTGTATTACTGGTGCAGTGGTCCAGTGGAGTGTGTGTGTGTGTGTGTGTGTGTGTGTGTGTGTGTGTGTGTGTGTGTGTGTGTGTGTGTGTGTGTGTGTGTGTGTGTGTGTGACACAGAGGTAGAAAGAAAGACTCTGGCTATATCACCTCATGAAGTGTACTGCCTGGACCTTTTTCTTACTGCATGTTAACCAGGTTGAAGCCGCACACTATAATGCATAGATTATCCCCACAGCAGACTACTTCTGTGCTCACAGTCACTAGTTGCCCTCACTTTCTACAGTTACACTCAGGACTTCATCCCTCTGTGTCACAGACCAAGCTTCATCCGGGAATACAGCAATGAAAAATCCATAATAAGAAAGGGTAACCATTTGAAGTGCTGGAACCCACTACCGAGAGTCCTGAATCACACAGACAAAGGTTGAAAGATGAACTTACATCTACTAAATCTGAGATGGCCATTTCATGGAATATTCCCTTATTTCTGAGGTGTGGCAATCTCAGAGTTGGTGTATATAAGTTTTGAGGGGAGGGCTTGCCCCCAGCATTGCAAGGCATGCAGGGGAGGCTTGCCTCTACAAAAAAAAAGTTTAAAGGAAAAAACAATGTTCAAGATTTGCTCTTCCCCTGCAGATTTGTTTTTTTTTAGGTACATAATAGAGGGAAAGGAGCACAAACTAACTATATAACATATTCAGAACTGCCTAGTAAGATATAGAAGCATTAATCAGATAAGTACACTGACCCAGCCACCCTTTTCAGTCATGATCCAGCGTAGCATATACAGTGAGAGAGTTTGAATAGAAAGCTGGGATAATGGAATCTCAGTTCCTCATCTAAACAAAGGAGAAATCACTTATAACTTGAATAGGGTCCTACTCAGAAGAATGTGGAATTTTAAATGCTCTGTCTGCACATATTTAAGGAGTGTCCTGTACTGTGTAACTTGTAGCAGCAGGCCTGGTCACACCTTTTGCAGCACAAATTTACAGACAGAAAGTTTATTATTGAATGAACTCTCATTATACAGATGCTGACAATGTGGGGCAACATTTTTTACTGCTTGCAGCACTATGTACATAGATTATTTCAAAGCTTCAAGTACATCTAATTATTGGGAGTGGTTAGCAGATACTGTACAGACATACCAGCCTGATTATCTATGTATGGGACTAAGCTGTGGGAAAAGATAGTTGCAGACAGGTGGTATAAATGTCTGGTGCACACACACACACACACACACACACACACACACACACACACACACACATACATACATACATATATACATTAGTGTGTATATTCACATCAACCCTTTCAACTTCTTAGCTGAAGAAAACTGGACAAGTCAAAAATAATGAGGGAACAAATGCCTAAAAAGAGGGATAGAGTTTAAACATTCCTTTTACAGACAAAGAAAATTGATAGAATATCAGGTTTTGTGTTAACATGCATTAAATGAGAATATGAAGTCTAAAATTTAAATGTCTGTCATTGTCTAGTGACTTCAGTCCCCATTTGTTTTCCAGAAAAACAAAAATGTTATGAGGAACAGATCAGAATTATGAGGCAAAAATCTGGACATTCTGCGAAAATCTTGACAGTTGAGAGGTATGAAATACTATATGTATGTATAAAAGCTTGATATATTTGTGTATCTGTGTGCATGGGTATTTATATATAAACAATATGAAAGGACAGCAGATGACTTCAAAAGACTCAGAATCTAAGAGCTGTAACTGAAGAGAATTAGCACAGATAATAGGTAAGAATATAACTAGCACAACTGGTTTTGCATTATACAAAAAGTGAACTCGGGAGCAGAGTAGAATTTTCCAGACACATTTTTGTATATGTGATATTGAAGCAAACTAAAATGAATTAAAAAAAATTAAGCAGGTATATAAAAATATCTAACAGCTACTAAATTTTAAAATAAAGATATTGTTGTCTTTATATTTAACATATCATATTTAATCATAGACACTATAAGGAGCAACTCATGTATTAAATGCTTCTGTTGTGTCCATATATGAATTAAAAATAAAACAAAATAAAAGACAGGTATTAAATACAATTTCAAAGCTAATTAAATACAATTTTAATCTGTATGACCCACAAAAATCTGTAATCTAATGCTAAGAAATTTACTGCAGATGAATGAAGTGCTTTGAGTTATACTGCCTGATTCAGAAATACCACAGCAGAGGCCTTTCCCTAGTGTGTTTCTAAGCATGCACCACATATGTCATATGTAACACATGGCAAGTGTAGCACGAGGAAAGGAATTCTGCATCATAGCATGGGGCCTGTCACGTTACACATATGTCTATGAGTGCCTCTTACCAAAGTGCAGCTCTGTACTGTACTGAAGAAGCATAGAAAGGCAATAACATCATGCAATGCTATGGCACCACACTGTGGAATGAAGCTAATCAAATGAGAGAAGACCACTGGATGTTAATCTGACAAGCACGACACACAGGGTGGATTTGTGACAGCATGCTCACCATGGTGGTCTACGGTACACAGAGAGGTGCAAGAGCAAAAGACACAGTCAAGTCTAACACTCTGAGGCTAAGCACATTTGTAGGAAAAATAGCTAATTACAATTTACAAATGTGGCACAGGACTTGGTCTCTCACTTCTATTAAGGAGTCAGATGATCAAAACTATTTTCTTGAATTCCATTGTGCCAAATACAAAAATAAGATGGCACTTCAGATTCAACTACACTTCGGGGCAACACTACAGACTGCAAAATGTGTTGTTATGCCACACACACCTGCAACATAATATAATTATCTCTGAGATTGTCGCACTTTTGTGTAAAACAAAAAACTTGACTTATAATTGACTTTTGGGTATTTTGGCTAAATATTCAGTAAACTATCATTGTAATACAGCAAAGAAGCATCATCACACAGGTGAATTTTGCTAGCTATAACAATTGGACATGCTTCCCTCTCTGAGTACCATTCTAGAACATATGATCCATTCTAGAAGCATATAAACATACCTAATGCTTTATTCAAGATACAAAGGCATCACATGCTCATGACAGAGCATTGCTGCACAAACGTGGGTGTGATCTTAGAATGATGAGGTTGTGATGAAGGTTCCCTTACATATAGATGGATGAAGAAATAAGGTCATTACAGGCTTGTTGGCTTCATTTCATTCTAGGGAAGATGGTAATAACTGTTCTGGGTTCATCCGAGTTGGGAAACACACATGAAGGGCTTTGAGCATAGTTGTTTACTGGTCAGTGGGCTTATTAGTCATTTTTCCGTGTTTTTAGTGCCTGTATAAATCTGATGCATTTGCATGTCTCATGGCTCATTTCCACAGCTCTCAGCAATACTCAGAGTCCTCATCTGTGTTTCAGAAGAGATTTTCTTGCATCTATTGCCATCTAGGCAGAGCTAAGTACTTTTTCACAAAATTGCACTTGTTTTGAATTTATTTAGTGAACTGCTGTTGATTCATTTAATTATTTATTGCTTTTTCTGTATTTTAAACTGCTCAGCATTGATATAGACTTGAAGTGCCTTATTTTGCCTTGCTGTTGATTTACCTTGCCGTAAATCACCTTATTAGCAGTAACTAGCTAGCTGTTTAAAGAACTGGGACAGCATTGCACTTAATACACATTTTGTTGTGTTTTTACATTAAGAGGACTGAGCTTATTCCCCTAGTGGTAGTAGATGATAGCCTGGCCTATCTGAGATGGGAAAGACATAGAAAGGGCTCTAAGTATAGTCATTTATTGGCCAGCGGGCTTATTAGTCATTAATCTGTGTTTTAGTGCTGGTATAAATTTGGCACATTTGCACAGAGCTGCTCATCATACAATGGCAGCTAGCTTTGACCTGTTTAGTAGCAGAAAACTAGAAGGTAGAATTGCCTATAGGAAGTATAAGATGCAGCCATAATGATTGAGATGGCTTATGCTACAGGGATAGCGGCATATCATTATATAGAGATGTATGCAGACATTAGAAGAGGCAAATGCAACTTAGGAACTATTCCAAGGTAAACAACCTTTCATTAAGGGATAACCTCTCAAAATTCAAGCCCCTCCAAACCTAGATACCATGCAGCCTATATGGAATTGTTCACAGAAACTTTGTACAACCATGTGCATAGAGGCTGCTGTACCTACCTGAAGTAAGCCTAAAACAAACTCTAAAAACAAATCATCCTAGTGGAATACAAAATTAAACAGGTTATACAATAAACAAAAAAATGTCAAAGCTAAAATTAGGAATAGTAACACCTAAAAAAGAGATTAAAACTCTCTCGGCAACTAAATAGACAACTATGAGAGCTAATTAAGTCCAAGACAGCCAATTTTGAGGTAAAGGTAGCTTCCCAAACCAAGGAAAATCATAAGGCCTTTTTTAGTTATGTCAGAAACCTTAAAGGCAGCACACAACAGTGTGGTGAACTGACTGGCTGACAGATTCAGCTCCCACATTACCTCTGACTGACCCCAGTCACCTCCCAGAAAGTACCATCTAATATAACCACTCCAACTATCAACAAAGAACAGGTCCTAACTGGGCTCTCTAAGGCCAAGAACACAGCATTTATGGGCATGGATAACATCCCAGGATGTCTCCTAAATAGTCTGAAATATGACCTGTCAGGGCCAATGTAGTCACTATTCAACTATATCCTCCAAAAAGACTTTTTGCCGTATGAATGAAGGACTAACACAGTCACCCCTCTGCACAACGGCAGACCATAAAAAGATCCTAGGAACTACAGTCCCATTAGTCTGATTGGTCTCATATGCAAAGCTGTGGAAAGAATTATCATAGAAATGATTAACAATGACATAGAAAATCTAAAGCCACGGGACACCTCCCAGTTTGGTTTTGTCAAAGGCAGTTTATGCCTACTAAATTTAATAGACTTCTTTGAGAAGGTCACCAAGGCAATGGATAAGGTCAAAATGGTGCATACTGCCTATCTTGACTTGGCCAAGGAATTTGATACAATATCCCACTCAGGCATTGTAAACAAACTCATGGAATTAGGCATAAACCCCTATGTAACATGCTGGATAGTCAGCTGGCTCACAGACAGAACCCAGGAAGTTACAGCCAGTCACTACCAGAGTCCCACAGGGCTCTCTGCTGCTCTGCTCTCTTCATAGGTTCATAGATAGGTACTAGGCTATTGGCCCTAGGGCCTATATAAGCCTAGCCAAAAAGGTACCCTGGCTTTCGCCACCCAAGAAAATTATTTTCCTATGCTCTTGTCGAGCAGAGCCACAGAAGTGATCCCTGAGGTGAATTTCCTATTTCCCATCCAATCATCAAGATTTTTCTTGAAGAGTGCTAATGAGGAGCTTTGTTTGATATAGCTAGGTAGTTTGTTCCAGAGTGTGAGAAGTCTCTGGGACAGGAATCTATCCCTCCAGCAAGTTCTGCTTATTGTGGTGACGAGGTTTAGGTCCCTAGAGCATGTAGCTCAGAGGGATTGGGATTTCTTTAAGTGGAGCATGTCCAACAGCTCTTGGTTTGACATAGCTTTGTATGTTAGGCAGAGATTGTTCCTGAGTAGGTGATATGCAACAGAGTAAAGCTGGAGTTTTTTGAGACAGTCTGTGTAGGGCATCTGTATGAGGCCAGTAATCCTCTTTGGGAGGTATTTCTGTGGCCTTTCCAGTTGTTGTAGATGTCTTGTGAGGTACATACCAAAAGGGGCATTGTACTCTATAATGGGTCTAATGAGTGCCAAGTAGAGGGGAACAATGACCTCTTTCTTCCTAGATGAGAACCCTTTTGTGATGAGGTGTGCCACGTAGAAGGATTTCCTGACTACTGTGACAATGTGATTATCAAAGGAGACACTACTGTCCATCTGGGTCCCAAGGTCTCTTATCATACTTTTGGTGTTAAGTAGACTACTGCCTATGTGGTAGTTCATGGGTACAGAGTTTTTACTAAAGGGGATGACAATGCATTTTTTGGCATTGAGCTTGAGGCCATGGCTTTGACACCAGGCATCTGTCTCAGGGAGGCCCTTTTGTAGGATGTCCACATCATTAGGAGTTTCAGTTATGGCTCCTAGTTTGCAGTCATCTGCGAACTTCATTAGTCAAAGACCTTCTGTGTTAGCCTGTACTTCAGAGAAGTAGATACAAAACAGGACAGGACCCAGGACTGAACCCTGTGGTACTCCACTTGTCACTGGTCTGAAGTCAGATTTGGAGTCTGCTACTTTCACAGTGTGAATTCTGTCAGTGAGCCAGTTTGCAACCCATCTTGTGACATAGGGATTTATACCTAATTTAGTGAGTTTATCTATAATGCCAGAGTGGGGGATGGTGTCGAAAGCCTTGGCGAGATCTAGATAGGCTGTGTGAACCACCTTACCCTCATCTATGGCTTTGGTGACTGCTTCAAAGAAGTCTGTCAGGTTTAGGAGACAAGATCTGCCTTTTACAAATCTGAACTGGTTGGGGTCCAGAGTTTGGAGATTACCAATGTCTTCATTTATAAGTTCCATGATGACACATTCCATGGCCTTGCAGACCAGGCTCGTTAGGCTAATGGGGCGGTAGTTCCTGGGGTCCGTGGTGGCATCCCCTTTGTGGAGTGGGATAATCGCTGCTGTGCACCATTCAGTGGGCACAAAACCTGAGGTGAGGCTATGCTTGAACATGGTACTTAGGTGGGGAGTTGGTTCATTCTGTAGTTTGTGCAGTATGCAGCCTGGGATGTTGTCAGGTACCATAGATGCTGTGTTCTTGGCTTTGGAGTGTGTGGTTTTTATCTGTGCAGCCGTGATTACAGGAACGTTTCATTCTTCCAGTATAAAGATGGCCCTTTAGGGGGTGAGAGGGGAGTAAAGTTAGCACTGAGCCTGTCTGCCAGGATGTTGGCAATATCAGTTGGTTCTGTATATTTAGTGCCATTGTGCTGTAACTCAGAGCAGATCTGAGTGTTGCCATTGAGGTTCCTGACATAGCTATAGAATGCTTTGTGCTTGTCTTTAGAATCAGTGGTGATTTTGTTTTTGTAACTAGCTTTGGAGGAATTCATGAAGGATCTCAGCTTCTTACTGAGGCTGACCAGGGAGTTCCTCCAATCATGGGATTTTACTCTTATTTGCAACAGTTTCTTTCTTCTGTTGTAGAGTTTGTTTATGACAGGGGACCACCAGATTTGCTTTCTTTTTTTGGAGGATAGCATCTTGGTTCTGTTAGGGATAGCACGATCCATGCACTCGTGTAAGTGCTTATAAAGTGCATTTGTGTCAGATTCAGCAGTCATACCTCTATTGCATGTCTGCATGGGTGTCGTGAAGTTTGCCACTTCTGTCTTGAGAAGCGTGAAGTTGGCTTTGAAGAAATTTTTTATGGTGGTTTCCCTAATGGGGGTGGGGGCAGAATGTGGATGTCTAGGGTGATTAGCTTGTGGTCAGATCTGACCAACAAAGAATTGACCTCTGGTGTGGAACACTGGTCACTCATGTTGGTAATGACCAGGTCTAGGATATTGCTGCCCCTGGTGAGGGTGTGGATAAGTTGATCCAAGGCATTGGAATTTATGAATTCCAGAAAATGTTGAGCAAAAGAGTTGGTACATGAGTAGTTTTCCCAGTTAATGGTGGGGTAGTTGAAATCACCCACTATTAGGGTGTTGGGTTGTACCCTAGTATTTTTCAGTGTATCAAAAAATGAGGAGTGGAATACTTGGGCAAGGTGGGGGATCTGTAGCAAGCTACAATCTGGATTGCGGTCTTGCCCATAGTTAGTTGCACTTGGATAATCTTGGATGCATTATGCTGAACAACTAGCCTGGAGGTGTGGATATCCTTAATGAATATGGACACGCCTCCGCCTTTAGTGTTTCAGTCCAGGTTAGTTGGTCAAAAGGCGTCGTATGAATTATAGCCTGGTAATGCAGGGGTGCTCTCTGGAGCCTTGAACCAGGTCTCTGTCACTGCACAGATGTCGATGTTCTCTATTTTAAGGAGTGCCTTGAGTGAGTGCATTTTGAGGTTTAGACTTCTAGCATTGAGTAGCATTACCCTCAGATTTTGCTTGTTTGTACCTGTTATGGTGGTGAATTTGTCATTTGAACCTTTCCTAAAAAGGCACTATAGGGGTGACAAGAGCCTTAGCCAGTATCTGTAATCCCAAGGGTGACAGGTGCAGGCCATGTCTGGCAAAGCATCATGGTCTGTTGATCATGTCATCCCAAGCAGACAAATACTGGATTCCCTTAAAATGACACCAGAAGCTTACCCAATTGTTGAAGTCAGTCATTTTGTCCTTGTACTGTGGTATCATTCTGGGTGATGGCAGGATGCTACTCAGGGCTAGGGTCATACCTGCCTTGGCTACAAGATTTGAGACCTCCTCCTTGCCTCTTTTCATGTAGTCCAGGGAGGTCCATCTCAGGTCATTCACACCAACATGGACAATGACAGAGTTATATTTGTACATGTTGTGGAGTGAAATGACTGGGTGCATTATGTGGCAGATCCTGCCACCTGACAGGCAGCTGACAGTAACTTTCTCCTTGTTTAGCCTGGTGAGTGGAACATCAGTATGTGTGACTATAGAGTCACCTATGACTAGAGTGTTGGGTACGTTGTTATGCCTTATGGGCTGTGGTTGAGTGGCACTCTGAGTTTGTGGGCTATGTGTCATTTGGGTGTATTGGGGGTGGGGGTTGCTTGCGTTTCTGCTTTGGAGGTCTCTGTTACTTGCAAAGATTTTTTTATTGAGAGTCTCGCAAATATATGTGTGTGCTTTGGTGGTGTAGGTTTTGAGGGACTATGTGATGAGTGTGGTGTGGTGCAAGTGTTTACCTTCTCCTCTTGACTGTCTAGTCCAGTCTTGGTTGGAGATAGTTTTGCTTCCAGTTTGGCTATATAAGTGCATCTCTCACAGGTTGTAGTGTTGGATGGTAGGAGGAGAGGCTTGTCTGTGTACATGAGGCAATTGCTGCATTGCCCCAAGATGCCCAGATTCATCAGGTAGACAGGAGAGAACATCAGGAGCTGACCCTTAGACATGCCTGGATAGGTGCTTATTTATTAAGTACTAAAAACTACTTTCCTCTAGACAAGTGAGGAATGTTGAGTGCTGTAGTAATTTGTAGCTTATTTAGTGCTTACAATGAGTTCTGAATAAGTGCTGAGCTCAAAGAAACAGATTTGAGTGCTAAAACTAATAACCTCTAAATCTTAAAAACTCATAGGATACATTTGGGTTTAATGGCTAGGCCCTAGTGTTCGTCAGCCTAGAATGCATGTTATCAAAATATTCTGGATATTTGCTAATGAAGATTCTGAAGACTAATTCTCTGGCAGATGGTCAGCACTATGGCTTCTTGCCTGTCCAACATGATTCATTTTTATGATTTCATTGTCACCAAATTGGACAAGAGAAACCTCGTGGATGTAGCACACTTGATATTCTGACACTGACCTTCACCAGAAGCTGTTGGAAACACTGAACTGTGTGTGTGTGGGGGTGGAATATAAATGCTGAAACTGACTTGAAACAGTCTGATGAAAAGCAGAGGATAGCTGTTAGAAGGGCACTATCCTAAAAGAAATCATTAAACAAACAGAGTTCCTGTCTAGCTAGTCTGCTTGAAAAATGTCCCAACCCCTCCACCGTTTTGCCATGGTAATTTTATAAGGATGTGTCTCTGGCCACCACCACTTATGGGAATCTGATTTCCAAAGTCCCTCCCTCCCCTTTATATATATATATATATATATATATATATATATATATATATATATACTCTTCCCACCCATTGTTTTCCATAGATCCATGATAATGAGTGCCCACCCAACAAACCAGTGTTACTCTTGAGTAAACCTCTTTTACTACATATTGCCTCCTGATCATTTTCCCAGAGCTCAGCAAAGCTTGGAGTGCTAGCCTGTGTTCCAGAAGAGATTTTTTTGTATCCAGTGCCAGCCAGGTAAAGTTACGTACCATTGATTGCTAGATTGCACTTGCTTACGTTATTTAAGGGATCTCTGCTGTTATCTCCTTTTATGTGTGTGTTTCACTGTAATTTGTGTAAAAAATGCTCTTCCTCTCACTGTTACTGCTGTAATACTGTCTTGAAATCACCTTCAGCAAGGGATTTCCAGCTGGCTGTTTAATTGGTGTGTGGTAACACTGCACTTGTGGGTCTCTTTTATTGTGTTTTTTCAGTAAGAGGACTGGGTTTATTCATCTTGTGGCAGGTAGTCTTTGCCTGGTGTATCTGTGTTAGGAAATACACAAAAGGACTCATAGTGTGATTATTTAATTGGCCAGAGGGCTCATTAGCTAGTTTTCTGGGAGGTTTTCTGTGCTGCTATAAATTTTGCACTTTTGCGTGTGTTAGTGGTGCCTTGTACTGTAGCAAACAACTAGAAAACAAATTTTCCCTATAGAATTGTCGATAAAACTATATTCTGTAAAGCAGCAATATAGAGCAAATACCTTGTGAGCTGACAAGCTCAGAGCAACTAGCTGAGCGTCAAGTAGCAATATCTACTGATTTTGTAGAATTTAGTATTGTGTAAATATTAAAATTAGTAGATTTTAGTACTCTTTAGCATGATCTGCTCCAATAAAGCACCCTTATTAGTCTGCACCAACAAAGCACGCAATAGCTTTTTAACCACAATATACCACCCCCTTGTAGCTTACCAGTCAAAGGACTGGACAGCATGTTAGTTGCTTATCTGGAGCCTGGGTGTGACAAATCGCACACACACACTCAAATCATTATGCTGCAGTTAACAATATGATTTAATCATAGTTCATAAAGGTGTAAGTGACCTGAGAGACACCTCCCTGGTCTATATCAAGAGAGGTATTCTAGAGCTTTCAGACTACATCTCAGGCTGATATGAGTCTAGCACTGAGCAACAAATTACCATCACTGAGGATGATGTCTCATTATGAGCAAAACAAATTATTAATAACTGAGCATCTTTTTGGTGTCGTTTTATAGGGATGCAAAGTTTGTCAGCTTGAGAAGACATGGTTAAAAACCACGTTGCTTTGCTTCGGGTGGTCTGTACCTTTCCTATCTAGGCTTTCAAATACTAGATAAACCTTTATCCACCCCATCATGCTTTTTAGGCAATGCAAATCAATAAACCTACTAACATAGCAAATTCAACTCAACTGAACCACAAGGTGTTACTGCTTGATGCCAGGAGCATAAATAAAAAACTATACTCCTTCCAGGCCCTCCTCAGACTTGAGAATATAGACATCTGTACACTTAACGAGACATGGAACAGAGACAGAGAGTACCCCAGTGGTCCTAGTTTTCAGTGCCTTCCACACTTTTAGACCAGTAGATGCACAGACAAGAGCTAAAGGTAGAGGTGTCTCAATATACATCAGTAACAAGCATACCTCTAAGGTGGCCAAACAGGATGACATTCTTGGAGTTCCTCTATATGCAGATCACCATAGACAAAATCCTGTACCATATCCTAGCCAGCTATAAGTCACCATGTATGTCCCAAGAACCTCACAATGCATACCTGGACCTATTGGAGACACTTACCATTCAACCTATTACCCTATTCATGGGAGAGTTTAATTACCCTGCTATAGACTGGGAATCCTACACAGGCTCAAATCTATAGACAGAGAAATTCCTGGACTTCATAAATGCAAACATCCTTGATAAAATAGTGAATATAATCACTAGAGGCTCCACCATACTGGACCTTATACTCACAAATATAGGAGAATGCTGCCCACTCCCCTCAATGTCTTTTCCTCCCTGGAAAGGTCCAACCATAAAGGTGACTCCTTCAAAAACAAAATCAACTCTGTAATCCCATTAAAATCAGTAATCGTTAGGAATGGTTCAAAGGCAAATTGCCTTTTATTAAGTGATGGCCTGTCAAAATTCAGTGTCTGTCAATACCCTGAGAATATAGAAGCCTGTACTGAATGTCTCTCAGAAACTCTCTACAACTATGTCAGTGGCTGCATAGAGGCTGCCATAACTACCAGAAGTAAGCCCAAGACTAGGCCCAGAAACAAACAATCCTGGTGGCATCTCAAATTAAACGGAGTATACAACAAAAGGAAAAAATATTGTAATAATCAGGGTAAAAGGGTAATTCACATAAAGATAAAAAACTGTCTCATCAAACTAAATAGGCAACTAAGAGGGTTAATTAGGTCAAGCAAAGACAACTTTGAGGTTAAGATAGCCTCCCAGGTGAAATCTAACCATAATGCCTTCTTCAGCTATGTTAGAAACCTCAAGGGCCACTAATAAAGTACTAATGATAGAACAAGTTATAAGTGAGTTCAACCTTGAAAATAAAATGTGGTTAACACTGCAGGGATTAAGACAAACAGTTTTAAACCCACAGGCAATAATGCAAAAGTCTGTTAGGGAAAAGGTTCCTAAGTTCATAGAGTAGTTAATAACGCTAATATAATTTTCCACAAATGGGAAGGAAATTTTATCAATATTGTACAAATTAGTTAAAGAAACAATATTTCATAATAAACAAAATATATGGAAATACTATGAAATAGTCAATGGTAAAATGCCAGTTGATAAAGATGAAAAACTAATTCTTACATCTCCAAAACTAACATCTTTATCACTATACTGGCAAGTTTTCACATGGCAATTTATACACAGAAATATACTGAACACCACACAAATTAGAACTAATATATAATAAAGAAAATAGATGTTGGAGATGTAAATCACAATCAGTAGCTTATTAGCAACACATATTCTATGAATGCCATTTACTTAAACAACATTGGGAAAGTATTTTCAACTTACAAAATCTCTAGTTTTCTTGAATACACCTGAGCCTTCTTGTGTTCCAAGGCAAAAATATGTAATTTAGTGGACTCTCCTTGCTATTGCAAGGAAAATATTACACAGAACTGGAAAACTGTAACTCCTCCCAATTTTAAACATTTCAAGAACATGTTTTTATCAGTCTCACAGTTGGAATTGAAAACAATCAAGGGAAGAACAGAACAACCTATTTCCTTAAGCATTGCGTAGCAGAATGTAAATCAAGTGCTGGAAACAGAAGCCTGTGATAAATTACAATCTTATTCAAAGATACATTCAAGAAAATGTTTTTCAAGAATAGACTTCCTATGTAAATAGTTGGTTTTGTAATGTTTGTTTCTATAATTGTTTATCCACTTTAAGCTTTGAATATGTAAATATTTCCTTGATATACATACTGTATATATGTTTATGTTTGTGAAAAATCAATAAAAATTTATTCAGTAAAAAAAAAGAAACCTCAATGGCAACACACAGCAATGTGCTGAGCTGGTTGTTAGTCGTGCCACGTTCATTGAACCTAGTGATATAGCGAACCTGTCAGTGGACAAATTCAGTTCCAAATTTACCCTCCTCTGACCCCAACCATCCCCCTCAAATACCCTCAAACATAACCCCTGTAACTATAACTAGGGAGCATGTACTGTCAGTGTTCACTAAAGCCAAGGACATGGCCTCAGTGGGCCCCGATAACATCCCTGGATGCCTCCTGAGCAGTCTAAAACATGACTTATCAGGACCCCTGGTGTCATTATTTAACTATAGTCTTAAAACAGGATTTGTGTCCTATGAATGGATTACCTTCAAACAGATCTTGGAAACTACAGACCCATTAGTTTGACTAGTCTTATTTGCAAAGCCATGGGAAGAATTATCATGGAACGTATCAACAAGAACATAGGAGTCCTTCAGGCAGGTATCCATCTCACTTTGGCTTTGCCAAAGGAAGGTCATGCTTACTGAATTTGGTGGATTTCTTTGAAAAGGTCACTAAGGCACTGGATGAGTGAATAACCTGCATACTACCTACCTAGATCTGGCTAAAGCATTTGATACAATTGTCAACAAACTTATGTAACACACTGGAAAGATACCTGGCTCACTGATAGGACCCAAGAGGTTGGAATCAGTGAGACCACCTCCACAGAGAGGCTGGTCACCAGTGAAGTCTCCCAGGGCTCTGTGCTAAGCCCACTCCTCTTTGGTACCTACTTCTTGGACGTAAAAGCCAATGTCAAAGGCATCTGGCTAAACAAGTTCACAGATGATTGCAAACAGTGTGCAGCCATTGTATCCCCGCAAAGATGAGAACACTCTTCAGGAGGGTTTAATGCAGACAAATGCTTGTTACCAAAGCCATGGCTTAAAACTCAATACCAAGACATGCATTATAATACCTTTTGGGAAGCTGGCTACTCCAAGTAACTATGAAACACTCCTAAAAGTTGATTCATTAGTAAGGGATCTGGGAACTCATATAAACAGTAGCCTAGCATTTGACTAACATGTGTACAAGGTAGTAAAGAAGTCCTTCTACACTGTTCAACTTATAAGCAAGGGCATGGCATCTAGGTCCAAAGAAGCCATCATACCACTGTACATGACCCTCATCAGTCCCAGCACAGACTGTAATGCCCCTTTGGTATGTACTTGACCAGAACACTTGCAGCAGCTGGAATATTCCCAAAGGTTCCTTACAAAAACAATAAAAGACTTTCGGCTTTTCCCGGTTAGGGGGTCGCCACAGCAGAACTCCGGTCATGATTGGCAATGGATTTTTAAGGTGCCGAGTTGCCTGCCAGACACCCACCCTTCAACGAAGGCATGCCCATTCACACTCACACCTACATGTATGTCTTTAACGTCACTCGACCATGAGTTGGACATGCAGACTCCACACAGAAGGTGCTCCAGCCAAGAATCGAATGGGAGAGCCTCTTGCTGTGAGGCAGCAATGATAACCACTGCACCACTGTGGCTTTCCTTACAAAAAGAATACAGGGAGTAAATGCAATGTCCTACACTGGTCACCTCACAGCCCTTTCTCTTTACTCATTATCATACAAACTTCTAAGAGGTGATCTTTATCTGACATACAAGGCATCCCTGGACCCTGTTTTGATGAACCTTTTGCACATCTACATAATAAACAGCATCACAACTATTAGATTAAAAGACCTAAATTTTGCTTGCAACATAAATAGGACATTTTGGAGAGCAGTCTCCCCATCCACGTGAAGCAGAATTCCTCCCTATCTCTATTTAACATCAGCTTGGACCAATGGATGGGTAATCCAAAATTCACCCCTGGTCTGGTGCCTATGTCTTTGATGGACAGAGGCAGTCAGTAAATCACCTCCTCTAGTAATCAAATTTGTGGGTCACATTTGGGTTGCATGGCTAGGCTTAAAAGGTCACTAGTGTTCTTTAGTCTAGTATACACCTATGAATCTATGAGTAGCACATGGACAACTGCTGGGACCTGTCATGTTTAGTATATTTGCATTTGATATTCCTTTGTTTTGGAGAAAAAGATCAAGTTGTATGCTCAAAATAAGAAAATTGCTCACAGAAAGAAAGGAATGGGGAGTCCTTCAGATACCTGTGGCAACTGGCATTGTGGACAAACAGGTATGAGCTGCAATTTAATGTAAGCAAGTGCAAAAAAATTAATTTTTGCAATTTTAAAATCATTTGGGGAAAACTAAGAAAAGTCAGTTAAAAATATTGTTCTATGGAAGTTAATGTTTCTTTGTCGCATTGTTCTATAGATAGTTAAGGATTCCCTGTTAATTGTCTTTAGGTTAAAATAATAATACATGGGAACAAAGATGGCTGCCGTTCTATAAGCACTGCAGTACTTCAGCTCTTCAAATACCTGAGAAAAAAATCAACCCTGTGGAGTTATACTTAGAGTAAACAAACTAATTGGCAGTTATTACTAATTGACCAGAAGTCACTTTTGGTTCTGAGAAAGAAAAATCGAAAAAAAAAACTTGGTAATAGCAGGATTGGATCTGATTGTCAGGTTGACTCTGAACAGAGCACCAAACAAAGGACTGACTGATCTCACTTTTGTAACTTTTCTTTGGGAAATAAATCTTCGTGCAGAATTTCGAAATGTCAAAGGAGGACAAAAATATGGAAACTACAACTTCCAAAACCAAGCTGTCAGCTTTGCAATCACCGGAGAAAGAATCTTTAATCAAGAGACAGAAAACTATCAAACAGCAAGAGACTGCAAAAACAGGGCCATCAACAAAATCTGATCAACAGGTCACAATGGAAGAAATCAAATCAGCATTGTTACCTATACAGGATGCCTTAAAAGAGCTAACATCTCAAACACTTTCATTTAGTGACACATGTAGTCGTATTCTCGAAAGAATGGAGAAAGCAGAAACTAGAATTGCTACCAATGAATACAACATATTAATGCTCACTAAAAGAACAGAGACACATGGAACTGACATTCAAATGATGTAAAATAAAATTCTGGACTTGGAAGCAAGATCCAGACGTAACAATATAATCATCAGAGGGATCCCAGAATCTATTCAATATAATGACCTGATCACTTCGATTACACAAATATTTGAAATACTGCTCAAGGACTCTGAGGTTGTTAAGCAGATGGTCATAGAAAGGGCGCATAGAGCATACAGAGAATCTCAAGCTTCAAATATACCCAGACCTGTTTATGTTAAAATATTGAACTACCAAGATGTGAGCAAAGTACTGTTAACTATTAAAAAATCTGGTGGATCTATAATGTGGCAAAATAATAAAATTTCTATAGCACAGGATTTACCAACACAAATAAGGCAATCTAGACAAATGCTGGCTCCATATTGTAAGTTTCTGATTGACAAAAATATCAGATTTCAAATGAAATATCCTAATAACTTAATATTTACTGTGGATGGCATTAAATACTCTGTAAGCACAAGGAAAGAAGCAAGACCTACTTTTTTGAAGATTTTTAAGGCTCTCCCATCTTCAGAAATGTGAACAGTCCATTTTGGCTTTCTGCAGCACCAGGGAGAATGGGATGTTTCATTTACGACAATCTGAGGCTTTAAAATCCTTTGTCTGTTCTGTTTCTTGTAGCAGGCCTGGAATTTTATTTTTTTATCTTCTTATCTCGTAGTTCCAGTTTCAACACAAAGTTCCCACGAAGTTTTATGGCTGTAGCGAGTGTTTCTGATCCACGAGGCAACAGGAAATGCATTAGAGGAAGCAGAGGGACTGTTTTTAGCATGGTGCAGCCAGGAGGTCCGTTCGCGAATTGGGTCCCCTGTCGGGAGAGGAAAGGAAAGGATTTGAACTGCCTTTACAGTTTAAATAGCTGAGAAGAAAGAGGAACTGCTGGCGAAGTAAAAAGAAACCTGTTTGGACTTATTTTGCAGGAAAAGGACTGTAAGATAGTGTGTGAAGTCAAAGTGATGCAGGTAAATGCTGTGGAAATGCATTGTGTATTAAAAAAGGAGATGGTTATGTGTAGTGGCAGAATAAGGTACTGTAGTTTTTTTTATATTTGTTTTCTCTTTTTTTTCCCCTATATCTCCCTTCTCTTTTACTCCTTTCCTTTATTCCTGTATTTAGTTGGTATTATTTCTAACTGATAAATGATGTAAAAATGGTTAGTTGATCAGATTTAAACAATGTGCATATAATAATAAAAGAACATAAAAGAAGTTATTTTTTTTATGTGTAAATTTAAGGTATTTTTTCTTATTTCTTCTCCTTTTGCTGTGCTCCCTTCATGCTTTTTTTTTTTTTTTTTTATTTTTTATTTTAACCCCTTGGTTCCTCTCTTATACACATATGGTTATTACAAATGAAAGTGCCATTATAGTTTTATTTTGAACTGCATTGATTTTCAATATTAATATGTTAGTAGGTAAGTTGTAGGGGAAGAACAAAGCAGATTAAAGTAGTTAGATCATTTTATTCAGTAGATACAGGATGTTGGGAAATGTTAAATAACTGTCTGCTTTCTATGTCAACTAATATTTAATACTGTATAGAACAACAAATTAGAATGTTATTTGCTATTGCTGAATATAAAGCTGAAGTGAATTGAAGTACATTAGAATCTCAGGGTACAATTAGTTTATTTGTATATCCATAAATATGTACAGAGCTGTAGTTACCTATAAGTAGTGTTTAGTAGGGAATGTCAGAATTAGGCTTTGTAGACGAGAAGTAGTTGTTGTAGTTTTTTGCATGGGGTTTCATTGTTAAATAATAGAATTAGTAGATTAGTTACTCAGATGGTTTCCAGTAATGTAAAAAACCTATGTTCATCCTGGTCCAGAGGAATAGTGGGTAGGCACTGGGTAGGGATAGGATGGCAGTTTTGCTTCCATACAATTGATGATATGCCAACTTATGTTATTCTATGGTTGCTCAAAGAGATTAGATATCGAGTTATATTTCTAATGAACGTTAAATGTGGATAATAGAATCTTGGAATGTCAAAGGACTCCAGAACATGAAATAAAGAAAGCTGTTTTTTCATTTGTTTCTCAAATCATCAGCATGTTGTATTTTATTACAAGAAATGCATATGACTAATGATCAGTGGGAGTCAGTGAAGGATAAGAAATGGGTTAGGAAGATTGTGACGGTGGAAGGAACAACAAATAGTGCAGGGGTGGCAATTTTAGTTAAGAATCACTTTCAGGGAGATATTAGGGATGTGAAAATGGATCAGGAGGGTAGATGGTGTTTGATCCTTCTCACATCCAAATGTTATGATAAACCTATAGTACTAATATGTGTATATGCCCCTAATGTTAATCAGCATCATTTCATAGCTTCAATCTATTCCATTTTACAGTCATACAATAATTGCTATATAGTGTTGGGAGGTGACTGGAACTCTTATCAAGATCCTAAATTAGACAAGTTGGGTGCTTCTTCAGCATTCAATAAACAGGCAATGGTAGCATTGAAAGAATTGAAAATGGATTTCAAACTCTATGACCCTTTTAAACACATACACTCACAAGGGAAAGCAGAGAATTTTACTTATTATTCAACCTGCCATAAAATGTGGTCGAGAATTGACTTTTTCTTAATTTCAGAGGTGTTGATCTCAGCTGACCCTAGTGTTTCTAATCAAGTCAGACAACTCTCAGACCATTCAAAGATAACTTTAACCTTAAACAGTAGTAATATGGATACTAAGAGGCTTCGAGGGTATAATTGGTCCTTGAACCCATATTTACTAACCAAGGAAGATATATTAATGGAAGTCAAGGAGATACTTAAACAGTCACTAAATAATATTTCCCAAAATAGACACCCAATAGATATAGAATGGGCTACAACTAAAACACAGTTAAGAGGACTATTTATACAAAAAGCTACATATTATAAAAAATTGCAAAAGAAGACTCAATTGGATTTAAAAACTAAAATTCAATTACTGGACCAAGATTTGATGAGGAACTATAATGAACATACAGAAACTGAGCTATTAAGATGTCAAAAAGAACTATTTTTACTTCATAATAGAAATTTGTCACTTTATGAACAAAGAAATTTAGTTAAATATGCAAATCATATTCAAACTCCCTCGAAAGCATTAGCTCGTATTATTAACCAGATGAAATCAACACGATTAATTACTGAAATACACTATAACAATACTACATATACTGACAAGGCAGATATCATGAAGACCTTTGAAAAAATTTTTAATCAGATTTACGGTGAGAAACAGACACTCTTGCAGAATAAAGACATAAAAGATTTTTTACAGAGAATCACTTTCCCTAATATTGACAAGGAATTTCATAGAGATTTAATCAAACCGATTACAGTTGAGGAGGTGTCCGAAACAATCAAGAAACTGAAGCCTCACAAAGCCCCAGGCCCAGATGGTTTGACCTCGGAATTTTACAAATCTTTTAGTGAGATTTTGAGCAGTGTATTGTCACAGACTTTTAATTATATCACTCTAAATAGAATTAATGATCCTCGTTTTAATGCCTCAAGGACAGTTCTGATATTAAAGGAGAAAGGTGATTCCAAAAATCCTGATAATTACAGGCCTATATCACTTTTGAATATGGACATGAAAATCATGACATCCATTCTGGTGAGTAGGCTGAAAAAGGTAATAAACCCAATAATATCAGAGGAACAGGCGGGGTTTATGGATGGGAGGCAGACCATGGATAATACCTTAACGCTCCATACCTTAATCTCTTATGCGAAATATAAAAACCTGAATTTGTACGCCCTAATTATTGATGCTCAGAAAGCATTTGATAGGGTTAATTTGGATTATTTATTTGATACATTACCTTATTTTAATATACCGCAGGAGTTTATCTCAATGTTAAGGATACTATATAGAAATGCATACACAAATTTATTTATAAATCACGAATGCTCGAATAGGATAAAAATCAAAAATGGTACCCGACAAGGCTGCCCATTATCTCCCATCTTATTTAATCTTTACTTGGAGCCTTTATTTTTACACCTTAAGCAAAATGTTTTTTATAATTCTCCTGTACTTTATGGAATAAAGGTTAGGATGGCTGCCTATGCAGATGATTTAAACATATATTGTACCACACCTGTTTCCGATACTGAAAAAATATTAGCTGCAATAGAAATCTTTGAGAAAATTTCCAATTACAAGCTAAATTTTAAAAAATCTAAAATATTCCCATTAAAGACACCCACACCCTTTTCAATGCTACCATTAATAGGACAAGTATTGATGGAAGAAAAGATAAAATATCTGGGAATTGTCTTCTCAACTGAAAATAGAGATTTTTTTATTAACAATGTAAAGTCAACTACAGATCAAATAACATTGGATCTTGAAAGATGGAGTAGATTGAAGTTACCATAAGAATGAATGTTCTTCCTAGAATGTTATATATTTTTAGAGCTGCACAACTCAGAATTACCAAAACATTCTTCAAACAGTTTCATATAAGATTGGGAAGATTTCTTTGGGAACCTAGGAAGACGAGAATTTCATATGAAAAATTGATGGCTCCAAAAAATAAGGGGGGGCTGGAATTACCGGATTTCGAAATGTGCTATTTAGTGATTCAGGCCAATAGGATTTTAAAGACGTCTTACTTCGATAGTGATAATAGAAAATGGACACCCAAATGGGTGCTCTTAACGTACAAGTATATAAATGAAGTGGGAGTCAATGCTAAAGCATTACCCTTTTTAAATAATTGGACAATGAGTAAATATAAGTTAATGGAGCACATCAAAAGCTATGTAACGGCAATTCAAACTCTTTTCGCTTCCTTAAATTTACTAAAATATATGATGGTTTTCCAACCGTTTCATAGGAACCCAAATTTAACAATTGGTGGGCAATTGATTGATCTAAAGAAATTCCCTTTAATCATGGAGTTAACTGTACTCGATTTATATCCTTTTCTAGGAGTACCAGTACATGATATTTTAAAAGAAATAGAACTCCCTATTTCCTATTTAATTATAGTAAGACAGCTAAAAGACTTGGTTATAAACTATTTTAACAACTTTGAAATGAAAGGGGAAAATTTAATCATTTCTCGTAATCTATGGGAAGCGCTGTTGCAGGATAGAAAATATATAACCGCAGCATATAAATTGATAAAAGAGAGGAAATATAATAATTATATTCTTTTATCGAGTTACTGGAGAGAGAAATTGATATTGCCAGACGACAATAAGATATTGGAGGCATTTAAATTAACATTAAAGTCCGTATCCCTTCAGAAATTGGTATTTACGCAGCTGATGATATTTAACAATGCATACTATACTCGTCTCACTTTGCACAAATTTGATGCGAAGAATTCACCCATATGCCCACATTGCTTTGATCAGACAGCAGATTTGCTTCACATGTTCTGGAGTTGTAAGTGCATTTATAAATTGTGGAATTCATTAAAATTGCAGTTACAAAAAATGGGTTACCAAAATTCAACACTCTCTTGGGAGTTTATGATTCTTCATATTCCCCCGGAGAATCTAAATAAATCAAAAACTATTGTAATTATGAATATTTGCCTATTAATGAAATTATATATAGCCACAAATCGGTTGAACCCAGCCCAGACATCGTGGGAAAATTTCAGATTGTTGGCAATAAAACACATCTTAGTGCATAAACTGTTAATTAGTGATCACAAGAAAAATATCAGCAACATAAAAATCTGGGAGCATATTTTTAATATTATTTTGGCTTAAGAGGTTACTATCCACTTTTTCTCGGGAACCAGAATATAGTCTAAATCAACCTTAGATTAGATAGAAAATGTACAGAAAAGACAGATTGTTGGCTTGGATTTGTTAATGTTGGATTTTTTTTTTTTTTTTATTATTTTCCTTTTGATTGTTAGTGCTGTACCTTTGATCAATACATGAGGTTGATATAAATGTAAAATTAACCAATGGAAGCATTTTGTATATATTGTATATAATGTGTGAATTTGTAATATGGTTGTGAAAAATAGTAAAAAATGATTATTGAAAAAAAAAAAAATAAAATAAAATAATAATACATGACCACAAGACTAAGAACCTGGATAATATAGCATCATATTTTTCTAATTTAAGTGCAATACCCATACTGTCTCTGCAACCACAATTTCTACCACCCCACTGTACAAAAGGTACTTTTTCCAGACTCACATAGATAATGCCACCATCTTTAAGTTTCATGGCAATTGCCCTTGAATAACAGCAAAGCACAGTTGTGTATTGTTTTCATAGATTCATAGAGTTTACAATGCAGACTAACTCTGGGATTCAGCAAGCAGCCATGCAGGAATAAGTTATTCCTGCACGGCAGGGACCATTCCTGTTCAGCATGGCAGTGCGCCATGTATATGTATGAAGGCGTGCTGCCGTGCTCTAAAACAGACACGGTTCCATGTATGAGCACAGGGGGTGTGTGTGACAGCAGAGCTCTCACAATATACACAACCCCTGCACTCCAGAATTGCCTTTTGGCCATTTAAAATGAGCAAGAATGCTCGTAACACCCCAACCCATCAGGATAACAAATCTGGTCAAAGCCATAAGGGACAATCGTCCCTACCAAGACGAATGTTGTTAGAATAACATATTTAGCATAAGCACATAGTGCACACCTCCCAACCCATCAGAGTAAGAAATGTGGACAAAGCCAAAAGGGATAATCATCCCACAAAGCAGAAAGTTGATAGAATAACAGGTTCAGCATTAGTAAGGATATTCTGAAGGGTACAAATAAAATAACACAAAAAATATATTTTTTTAAACATGCAATAAAGTTTAAGCGTAGCTGCGTGAGAGTGCCCGTTGCTTAGCTATGCTTAGTCCAGCTTAAACAGCACAAGAAGTTAAATAGGAAGAGACAGCCAGCATAAGCAGTGTTTTAATAGTGTAGTAGTTGGAGTGTACGCTTTGCAAACAGCCATTCCTGGTTCGATCCCCACTATAACCAATTTGCATTTTACACATGAAAGCAGTACATAAGCATTTATTTTTATAAGTAGCTACTAAATAACATATATTTGTTAACCAGAGTACTGTATTAGGTCCAGATGTGAGGTGTCAGTTTAATAAAGTTGTGAAACCCCCATATAAACACAATTGCCCCATACAGTAGAGTCACACATAAATAAATGTAATAAAAGCACATTGGGGATGTCAGGGACAGTAAACAATTTTATAATATGTAATTAATGATGAATCAATGCCATACAGCAGATAGTCTATAAAATGAAAAATAAGCAATGCTAAGCATTGCACAGCTCTGCTTACCAGGAGTAAGTATTGTGTAAATATGACTGCTAAGCAATTTGCCCATTGGTAAGCAGTGCTGAACCTGGTTCTTTAAGCACTGCCATTCTTAGCTAAGCAGGTTTGCCCATAGCTTAGCTTATCTTAGCACAGCATTTTCAAAACTGTCCAATCACGGCAAAGAGTGGGAAATCAGTCATATTTAAACTCCACAGGTGGGAATACAGTTCATAATTGGTTGCAGCTTCCCACTGTAGGCAGTATGGCAGGAGTTGGTGAGTGCATGCGCGTCCATGTGCAGCGCTGGGGCATACAGGAGTCCAAGGGCATGGTAGGACTCCTGGTACAAAGCCATGATGAGAGACTGCTGCAGGGTCAGTACCAAGGCTCCCAGTATAAAGCAAAAGCCTGGGACCATCTCGCCCGTGATTTCACCAGTGCCACTGGTATCCCTCAGACTGGTGAGGAGGTCTGGCACCACTATGCCGACTTGAAGCGGAGAAAGAGGGAGCTCTTGGATGAGTGGGTCCAAGAAGCAAGACAGAGGGGTGATGTCCCAGCAGAGTGTAAGTACTCATACTAATAACTGTTTACTTATGTCCAGCCTATGTATATGATGGATAGGTATGCTTAAATATTTCTTTATTTCCCTTAGAGCTGCAGCTGAGCAGGCTGTGAATCAGGAAGCCCATGCTAGTAGGTTGCAAAGGCTGCGTCGCAAGGCTGTTGAGTAACAATCCTGCTTGTAGTAATCATACCAAATAAATATAAAGTAGTAGAAAGTCACCTGGCAGTATAAAATCTGTGTATGGGTTGTACTGAATAAACCAGACAATATGACAGTAATAGTCCCATATAGGTCATATTTAAATAAACTGTAACTGCCTGGCAATAAAGCTCTAAATCCTGGACTGGTTGTGTTTCCTCTGGTATTGTATGGCTTTTATTGTTGCATTATCTGAATAGTAATGTTCTGTTAACCACTGTTACCCACACTGTGCTACATAAAGAAATGTCTAGGAATGTCTGTATAAGACTGTTGTAAGTACAGGATCAGATTGTACAACCAAGAGAGACTTAGACAGATAACACTGAGGAGCTAGACAGCAAAATCTAAATAGCACACTCTGATAAAAACTTAAATTGTTGTATTTTTAGCAGACACACCCATGGTTCGAATCCTGGGAGTGGTAGTAAGCTATATGCATAATCATACCTCTCAAAAGTACAGATTTTTTCAGACTGTCCAGATAATTGGCTCATATTTTCTGCCTGTTCCTCTGTCCCCTGGCAAATCAATCGGATGATCTCAGAATTGTAGTCACTAAATAATGACATTCATTTGATTTTCAGACCACAAAACCTTCAGAAAATGTGTATTAAAACAAATCCTGTCACTCTAGCAACTTTCCAAGTTTATGAGATCAACATTCAAAATATGTCCCTATTTGTATCCCCATGTTGTCAAGCATTGTCCGAGAGGTATGTGCATAATATTAACTAGGAATCTAAGAATATGTGTAGAAACAGTCAGGTAGTTTTAACAAACATTCCCCCCACAGGTTTGTCAGATAAGAAAACTGTAACTGCCTGCCAATAAAGATTTAAATCCTGGACGGGTAGTGTTTACTCTGGTATTGTATGGCCTGATATGTAGTATTCACTAACATCTAATATCAGAATAGTACTGTTGTGTCAACCACTGTTTCTCACACTGTGCTACATAAAATATATCTAGGAATGTCTGTATAAGATTGTTGTAATTACACGGTCAGATTGTACAACCAAGAGAGACTTAGAAAACACTGAAGGAATAGACAGCAATATCCATATAGCATACTCTGATGAAACTTAAAGTATTGTATTTTTAGCAGACACAGCCATGGTTCAAATCCTGGGAGTGGTAGTAAGCTGTATGCATAATCATACCTCTCAACTGTACACATTTTGTCAGAATGTCCATATAATTGGCTCATATTTTCTGCATGTTCCACTGTCCCCCTGGCAAATCATTGGGATGATCTCAGAACTGTAGTCACTAAATAATGACATACATTTCATTTTCAGACCTCAAAACCTTCAGAAAATGTATATTAAAACAAATCCTGTCACTCTAGCAACTCTACAAGTTTATGAGAGCAACATTCAAAATATGTCCCTGTTTGTACCCCATGTTGTCAAGCTTTGTCCAGAGTGTGTGCATTAAGAGATTTAGAGGTATGTGCATAATATTAACTCGGAATCTGAGAATATGTGTAGAAACAGTCAGGTAGTGTTAACAAACATTCCCTCCACAGGTCTACCAGGTAAGAGATGTAGAATTTAGCTATAAGACTGTCAGAAAAATATGTATTAATGTGTGCATGCTTAATGCTAATTAGAAGCTAAATGAGTTATCACGTTTTTCATTCTATTTTATATGCACTGTTTTATATACAGTTGAGTTTCATATGAGACTGAAAATATGCTTTTTGAAACTGCAGTGTGCTTTCTGAGACTTGCAAGGTGCCCTCTGACCTAGTAATTGCTAGCACAGCAATATTCATGTTTATGCCTTTTGGAAATGTACTTGAGAAGCAGGTGCTTATCTGCTAGGTCAGGAAAGAATGAATGAACAATGCTATATCCTGTAAATGTAATGATTCTAAACAATCAGCTCTGTTCGAAGTATGAGAACATGTGCAGCTGCAGTAGCTTAGAGATAATGTAGACAAAGGATTATTAGAGAAATGAACTGCTAGCTTTGTGCTTGAATTAACCATAGTACCTTGAATGGTAACATTACATGTATCTAACCAGTGGTAACCAAGGCCACGTTGTTTTCCTTAGGAAATTTCTCATAAAAATTGATAAATCAGCAGAAATTCATGAGACTAATTGTTAATAAGTGATGATGAAAAGACTCGTGATTTGTTACGTCAGCTTGGTAGGTAATGTCTTATTAGAAAGTGTATAAAAATGAAAGTATTTCCTGTTTCTAGTTAGACAAACTCTGTAATAGCACATTTTTGTTTCCTTGTTGCAGGATTAAAGTGCCTTAACCTGAACCTACCATGTTTTGATAATTTTTAAAGTATATTTTTCCTTTGACAGTTTGGTCCTTCGAACCGGAAAGTACCTCTCACTCTAGGCCTAGGTCAGAATTGGGCCCGGTGGCATGTAAACGTACGGAGAAGCTGCCACATCAGCTCTTCTGTTTTGAAAGACCTCAGTCTGAATTGTCCTTTGAAAGAGGCCAGCCACTGTTTCTGATCTGGGATTGGAGGATGAGTCAACGATCTGGTGGATCAACTCACGGAAGGTCAGGTAAGGAGGAATTTATTTTGGATCAGGGACTAGTTACAGAACTGTTTTTGTCAGTAAGATTTGCATGTGCAGATCAGGGACGAAAAGGTTACTGTTTTGTCATAGATCAGGGAAACAGAATAGGTAGACAGTTATTCTAGATAAACTGTGAAAAGGTGTGAAATTGCGGTACCACGTGATAAGAAGGGTTACGTAACAATTTACAGCCTAGCTGAAGGCAACATGGGAAATCAGTGCACGAAAAGTTCCCGAGACCCGCCCCTAACCGAAGACGCAAAATATATGCAATTACAGAGTGCCGATAATGTTAAGTACTATACGAAATGGGTTGACAAATACAAATTTGATGGTAATTTAGATAAATCTTCACTTATTAAACTTGTTAGACAACTTAAAACAGACACAAAAGGTCAGCTAAAAAAGCAATGGCAATTAGGAGTCCCTCAGGCACATAGGTGGCTTGAGGAAGCAAATCGCAGGGAACAAAAGATTAAAAATTCAAAAGCAATGTCCTTAGACAAAGAAGATAATAACTTGATAATAGCAACAGCCCCACCTCCGCCCCCTCTGCTTCCTTTACCAGAATATGAAGCGAGTGGACAAGCTGATCCACCTCCGCTATACCCAGCTGCCCCTGCAAAATTAAAACTGTTTGTCAGGGATCCTATCGAGACTAGGTCTCGAACACGTAACTTGAGAAGGGATATTGAATTATATGAGATGAATAGAAATTCACAAACTATGAGTGAGGAAGAAATATGTCCACTCATAGAAGTACCAAATCCACAGGCAGGACAGGCAGGACAGGATCCGACTCTTCTAGTATATAGACCATGGACACCGGAAGATATCCGGAAAGCCACAGAGGGAATTCCTCATCCGAAAGTTAATTTTAGAAAATTCTTGGAAGACTTACAGGGTATGAGGTTAAGTTACCACTTGAATGGAGAAGAAGTAGAAAAGGTAGTTAGACAAATTGTAGGTCCGGATTGGCACATGATCAGTGGCAACTGGAATCCCCGTGACGCAGAGCTCAGACCACTCCCACATAGTAATGCAGAACTAGACAACAGAGTGAAAGGTCTGACAGACCGAATCTCTGAAAAATGGAAGCCTAGGGCTGATTGGACTTGCATTAATCAGTGCATACAACAAGAAGGTGAAACTGTTGATAGATATTATGCCAGACTATTAGAATGTTTTAATAACCATTGTGGAATGCAAGTACCTGAAGATCAAACACATGATTCCCCATATGAGCAACAGCTAACGAATGCGTTCTTAAAAGGCAGTATTACTCCCATTAGCAGCTTTATTACAAAGCACATGGTAGATCATCGTACAAATAGATTACAGTCATTACTTGAATATGCAACACATGCTGAAAGGCATTTTAATAGCAAGAAGAAAAAGAAAGCTCAAGTATTTGCAGTAGAAGATGGGTCAGAAGTCTTTGTAGTACAAACCGGGAAGAAGGGTAAGAAAAATGCCCAGGGAAACAAACAATCTGATAAATGATCAGAAGATTTTGAAGAAAGAAAGAAAAGGGGTGAATGTTTTAAATGTGGGAAAAAGGGACATTTGGCAAGGGATTGCAGGCTAAATAAGAAGGTAACTACGGAAGATAAGGAGGGTGAGGAATGACTATATGATAGTCAGGAATCATTGGATGAGAATAAACAGGAAAAGACAAATGCAAATGTGGTAGTAAGGGTAGAGGATGTGACAGAAGGGATAGAGGATGTACATGAATTCATAGATGATGAAGAATATGAAATTTTGGACTTAGCATTATTGAGCCTAGAGCTCTACTTAGCAGACACAAAACCGGAAGTTACGCTTCTGGTAGAGGGAAGGGAAGTCAAATTTTTGTGTGACTCAGGGGCTTCACGGACCCTGATACATCCTTCCAAACTCCCAGAAGATTCAGAATTACCAGATTACATACTAGTGAAAGCAGCTAATGGACAGCTGTATCGGGAGCCACTCTCCCATGACATAGCAATAACCAACCCCGTTTCAGGAATGACCCAGAAAAGCAAAATTGTTGTTTCTGCAAAACGCCCAGTAAATCTTTTGGGCAGAGACTTGATGCAAATATTTGGCATAGCCTTAGTTCCAACCATGCAGGGTATGGAAGCACAGCGACAAATGGATACTTTTTTAGTGCGACCGGAGGGTAAAACATATTATTGGTACAGCCAGGACTTAGTTACGACTGGTCCAGGGGCAGTAACCGAAGAACTGATGAACGTAGCCATCAGCAAATCCCCCTCCCTTGACACGGACAAACAGCATTTGTTGTATTGTACTCTATATTACTGCAACAGACCAGGACCTGATAAAGAATATGAGCAAGAGTTGTTTAAAAACCATGCTAATAGGCTAGTATTACGAAATTTGTACTGGGACACAGAAGGAAACTGTGTAATAAGCTGTTCATTGCCCCAGGAGTTTTTAGCACTTTACAAATCTAATCGATTGCCACATGTAAGCTTAACTAAAAATAGAAATCTGAAGTGGGCAGACCTAGGAGAAAAGTCACGAGGTGGGAAAAGCAGACAGAGTTAGAACTCTCTGAACAAGGAGTACAGAAGCAGAAATTGAATTGGATAACAGACACACCCAGCTGTGCACTGACAGGCAAGTGAGGATAGCTGAGTATTACTCTTACTGGAGGAAGAGGAAAAAGCCTTAGGAGACATACCAGAGACTCTCTGGTCAACAGGGAAATCAGATGTAGGACTTAATCGTACAGTAGGACCAGTTACTATTACACCAAAATCAGCATTTAGACCTCAGAAAAGACAGTATCCCTTGAGAAAGGATGCAGAGATAGGGATCAAACCTATAATAGCAGCCTTACTTAAGGAAGGAGTCTTAATAGAATCTCCCGATTCATCATGTAATACACCCTTATTTCCTGTTAGGAAAGCAAACGGGGAGTGGCGTATGGTCCAAGATTTACAAGCTGTGAATGACGCAGTTATACCCAGGACACCAACGGTGCCAAATCCACACACCTTGTTGAATGATTTGAAACCACAACAGAAGTATTTTTCTGTGGTAGATATTAGCAATGCATTTTTCTCAATACCGATACACCCAGACAGCCAACATTGGTTTGCATTTACATTTCAGGGGAAATGGTATACATATACGAGATTACCACAGGGATATTGTGAAAGTCTGATATTTGTACAAGAAATGGCAAGTAACCTGGTGGGATTTATCCCACCGAAAGGAAGTCAGATTTTACTTTATGTAGACGACATTCTGCTGGCAGCCCCTACCCGGCAAGAATGCAGAGAGGATACCATAGCATTATTACAATTTTTAGCTACTCAAGGACACAAGGTAAACAAGAACAAACTGCAACTTTGGAGAAAACAGGTTAAATACCTGGGATATTTAATATCCAAAGAGGGCAGAATATTAGATGAAGACAGAAAAACAGCAATATTACAAGCACCTAGACCAACAACCAAGAAGGAAATGATGTCCTTCCTGGGAACTACTAACTTTTGTCGGAGTTGGATACCAAATTATGCTTTGGAATCTGCTCCGCTGACTAATTTGATATTCAAAAAGCCGGATTTATTACAGTGGACACCAGAAGCAGAATTAGCTTTTTGCAAACTGAAACAACAGATAGCATCTTCCTTAGTTTTAGGATTACCAAACTATCATAAGCGATTTTTCCAAACTGTAGACTGTAAGCAAGGTTATATGACATCAGTGTTAACACAACAGCATGGGGACAAACAACGCCCCATAGCTTACTATTCATCACAGCTAGACCCAGTGGCGTGATCCTTGCCCCACTGTGTACAAGCAGTAGTCACAGCTGCAATGGCAGTGCAGGCTTCAGCCTCAGTAGTATTGTTCCACCCTCTCACATTGAGAGTGCCTCATGCAGTTGCGATTATTTTACTGCAAGAAAAAGTAGCATATCTTGCTCCTGCTAGACATCTTTCCTGTATGACTATACTGTTGAGCCAACCTCATATGACAATTGAACGATGCACCACTTTGAATCTGTCAACCTTGCTCCCAACCCCTGCAGATGGTAAACCACACTGCTGCCTGCAGGAGATTGAGCAAAAGACACTACCTAGAAAAGATATTACAGATGTTCCCTTGGATGATGCTGAGGTGACATACTATGTGGTTGGCTCCTGCAGGAGGGGTCCTACAGGACAGAACCTAGTGGGGTATGCAGTAGTTTCTGATACCGAGATTTTAGAAGCAAAGTCTTTACCACACAACTTATCTGCACAAGCAGCAGAGTTGATTGCCTTGACGAGGGCATGTACCTTAGCAAAAGGTAAGAAAGTGAATATTTTTGCTGACAGTCAGTATGCTTTTTCTACTGTACATGTTTTTGCGCAACAGTGGAAAAACAGAGGAATGATAACATCTACTGGAAAACCAATTAACCATGCACAATTTATTTTAGATTTGTTAGACTCTATTCAGTTACCTCAGAAAGTAGCTATTTGCAAATGTGTAGCTCATACCAAGCAACAGGATAGAATTTCAAAAGGTAATGCGAGAGCTGATACAGCTGCAAAACAGGCAGCTTCAGCTTCAGATGTTTTTCTTTTGAGTGAAGAATTACAACCTTCTGAGATTTTAGATTTAGAAATGTTAAAAACAATGCAGACACCTACTACAAATGTAGAGAAACAAAAGTGGATAAAACGAGGAGCAATCCTTGAAACGGGACTGTACATCTCCAAAGAAAAGAAACCAATCTTACCATCTAACTTGTTTACATATGCAGCTTTGTAGAGCCATGGGCAGAGCCATGTCTCAACAGGGGGGATGGTACAGTTAGTGAATCGAGTGTTTACGATGTATGGATTTACTAATTACACAAAAAATTTTTGTGCAGCATGCCATGTTTGTAACAAGCATCATGCACAAGGGGCATTGAATCCTAAGCAAGGGAGTTTCCCTACACCACCGTATCCATTTCATACTATTTGTATGGATTTTATAGAACTAAACAAATGCGAAAATAAGAAGTACTGCCTTCTCATTATAGATATGTTTTCCAAATGGGTGGAAGCTTTTCCAACGAAAAATCCAGATGCAGCTACTGTTGCAAAGGTCCTTGTTAAAGAAATTATACCTAGATCTGGCATACCGGAAAAGATTTATAGTGACAATGGCACACATTTTGTAAACCAAACAATACAACAACTTAGTCACTATTTTGGGATGTCGTTAAAAAACCACTGTGCATACCACCTCCAATCTGCAGGATTAGTAGAGAGGCATAATGGGGTGTTGAAGAGTAGACTTAGGAAATTGATTAGTGAGACACAAAAGAACTGGGTGCACTGTTTACCTCTGGCACTGCTGAGCATGAGAACTGTTCCAAATGCAAAAGGATTAACTCCTTTTGAAGTTTTGTTTGGGAGGGCATATTATACACCTCAATGGAAACCTCTCATATCTGTAGAGCAGGAGGCTGACAGTTCACTTGCAGGGTATATGAGGTGATTTTTGAATAACAAACTTTTGCAGTTAAATTCTGTTTCAGATAAAGAGCAAACGAAATCGGAAGCAGCAGTAGCCCCAGGCACCTGGGTCTGGGTGAAGGTAGTGAAGAGAAAGAATTGGAGTTCTCCGAAGTGGGAAGGGCCGTACCAGGTACTACTGTCGACACCCACTGCAGTCAAGATCGCGGAGCGAGCATCCTGGATTCATTTGATACAATGTAAACTGGTTAAGAACTTTGAACTAGACAAAAACCTTGTTACTGTTGTACAACGAGAACAAAATGACCAGGTACAGAGTGAATAGAGACCCTGAACAACCTCAGAAAACTTGCATGATTATTTTGATAGCTATGCTAATAACATTGTTCTTTTTGTTGTGGCCTTTCCTTTTTCCTGCCACAAAAGTTGAACTGATTAAGCGAGATGAACCAAGCATAGACTGGCACCCGAACTTTAAAACTTATCAGGCAATTACACGTGTTTATGCTGAGACTTTTAATGTTTCAAACTGCTGGATCTGCAGGGTAATGTCTTACTAGAAAGTGTATAAAAATGAAAGTATTTCCTGTTTCTTGTTAGACAAACTCTGTAATTGCACGTTTTTGTCTCCTTGCTGCAAGATTAAAGTGCCTTAACCTAAACCTACCATGTTTTGATCATTTTTAAAGTATATTTTTCCTTTGACAAAGACAGTTGAAGTATACACTGTTTACAAACATGCCACTGCCCAAACCAATGCCATAGTGTATTGTAATAATACCTGTACAGTAATGATTAGAGCAATGATCATTAAAGTTGTGAGTACTGTAAGGATATATAAGTTTTTAATTGACATCTCTCTCTACCCCCACCATATATGCAACAATAATCTAAACACACAAATCAATGGGTAGGTTTACACCAAACCTACTGTTGGGACATATCTCCTACTGTTCAACAGATATTGAAATGTGTTTATATTAATGTTCCATGTTGAAATACTATCATTGGTGGCCTATTGCTATCAATGTAACCTGCATGCCATTGTAATGGCCACTGTGGTTCCATATATGCATGTGTTCTGTTTGCTATGCAACTGTTCCAAATCTAGTGTTTTGGGTTAATGGGAATATCTATGCATGCTGTTGTAACTAATCATGGATTGTGTTGACTATTAATCACCCACATATGTTTTAAAAATGCAACACCATAGCATGTTTGGGAAGTCCGGTCCCAGCGGACCCACCTCTCGCACCTCATCTGGCTGTTGCACCGGGCCCCAGCACATCTGGGACCCACCCCAGGACCTCCTCATCTGCTGGTCCTGTACCACCTTCGGGTGGAACCACCTCAGGGGATGGGGCTCACCCCCCCGGGAGTGGGTATGGGTAGGATCCTGTCATCTGAAGTCAGATCTGGGGATTGGTGAGTAGCGAGCTCCGAAGGGAGTTTGGAGATCTTCTATGCCAGCTTGAGGGCCGCATGGTGCATTTAAAGGGTCAGCCTGCACCTCCTGCTCAGCCCCCAGCACAGCCACTTTTCAGGCCGTGAAGTTGCTGTGGTGACTGCCCATGGGTGGGGACCTCAGTTTCACTGTTTCCATTTGGGGGCTCATAGGCTTCCGATTTCCAAACACCCCTCCCCGTCCAAGGTGTTTGCCCCCCACATGTGTCATATACTGCCACTGTATGCTGTCTTGTCTGTCTTCCTACCCAACCTACCTCCCAAATATACCTACTATCCTTCCCCAACATCCCACTCTTACCTTAAAAAAAAGGGCAATCTGTTCCCCAAAGAAATTTCGCCCAGGTACAATATCCCGTATACGGCTCCCTGCATATACACTCCAGGAAAGTGATGTAATTATAAACTTCATTGTACTACATCATGGAACCCTATTTGGATGCAGGGCCCATGATCTGCAGGGAGAGGACCGCTCTGTGAAATGAGCTTGTCCACAGGGTAAATGATGTCAGCCTGCATAACTGCAGTTATGAGCAGGTGCGACATCATTGCACCAATATGATCCGCCATGCCTGTCAGTGTGCTGCTGCAGTTAGCAGGCAGCAGCTAGCCACAGGTGGGGGTCATGCCATCCAGCCCCCACTGACACATGCTGAGGAGCTCCTCACCAGCCTAGGGGCACCAGCCAAGCCAGGAACCTGAAGATAGCATTGTGGAGGCAGGTGCCACCCATACAATGGATGAGGAGTGTGCAGGTAAGGCCCCAGGGCACATTAGTAGACCATTGTTGCTTATCCATCTTCATCTGTAAAGTATCTTCATGCATATGTCAGATAACATAGTCTGTTGCTGCAGTGTATTCATGAACAGATATGCATAATCTTTAGTATTGTAGATTTATATTGATGATGTACTGAAATGCTGCTCCCACCCTGTACCAATGCCACAGGTGTGGCTACTGACATTAAATCTCTCACACAACTATGTAGATCCCTCTGGTATACAACTGGGGCAGCAGCCTGTAGCAGGAGAGTATGAAGTTGTTTTGTTCAGGTTTGTCAATACACCAGCCATGTTATGGCCATGGTATTTGCCATGCACACATTTAACACACCTCCCCATAATGTATGCTGTACATGTTCACTTATTATTACTGTTAACTGCACTGCATCACAGTGGTCACCATGGTGGCATATCTGAAGGGTATATAAGAGTCCTACAGTATACTTAACAACCTGTCAGTGCAAGATGTGTGGACAGAGATGAACATAATGGTGGGACAAATGGCCTACAGTAAGGACATGTCTGAAACATTACCCTTATACAGTGGCTACAACAGTGAATATACCACTATTACAATTACAACTGTTCCTGATCTAAACAACGGCAAATCACAATACCATATTTCACACCTTTTACAGCCTGTAATGTGATCCTAACATAAGCAATGAATGTGTAATATGGAATCCTATGTTGGGACAACAAATGTGGGGAATACATACCTTAACAAACACTGGAAGCATATGTGTGCACACACTCCAAATAACATATTGTGGAAGCAGCTTTTGAGGTACTGACAGCATTCACTCTTCTTGAGTACACACCTTCTATCAAGTACAGGGCCTCGATGTTACACCAAGAAATGGTCTGCTGTCCAAGAAGTATGTCCATGACATTTTCCCACTTACTTGCAACAGAGGCAGCTGTGGCTTTCACACATCTTACAAACCATGGAATGGATCCCATATCTGAAAGGTAGCACTCAGGAGTGGGAGAAGTAGCCTTACCTCACCATTGCATATATCATGGCAAACAGTGCAGACAGTCATGCATGTGTGTATGAAGTATGGGACAACATTAATGTAGAAAATAAACAGATGCCCATCCAAGACAGATGACAACACATGTTGCAAACTGGTCATGGAGGCTGCCCAGAAACATGCAGCAACACTAAGGGATTTGCAGGAATGTCTAGCAAGTACTGCTTGTGCGGTACCTGTGTCGACAATTGCCTGGAATCTGCATAAGTGTGGCCTGTGGGTTAGGGTAATCAGATGGAAGAGTTGTTCCACAGGAAACATCATCCTGGGCTCTCTACAGGTAGCATATGCATAACATCAAGTCTCCAAAAGGCATGTGTTGCAATATGTAATGGTGTGCTGAGACCAAGGTTGAAAACTACAGACAGTATTAATAAAGATTCATATGGTGCACAAGCAACACCTCACTCCACCTCAGGCCCACCATCCCCATTTTTACCTTGCTGGTGCCAGTGTACACCTTTAGGTTTGCTTTTCATTAGCAGGAACTAGGCCGGTAGACATGGCGTTCTGAAATTGGAACACTGCAAAATGACACTCATGTGTGGCCCAAGCATCTGCAATAAGGCTGAGGATGGGGAGGGGTGTCATCCTGAAACACAACAGTGAACTGAAGCATACATCCAAAGCTCGCTAAGAATGGCTGTATCTGAACACAGTCAATGTCATGAATTGTGCCAGACATAACTCTGACTCCGCAGCAAAAGTGAAGGCACTGTGTGAACTCCAAGGGCTGTGCACATGAGCTGACCTTGCAATCCGGCAGAGTTAGGGGACATTTTTAGGGTGGAGTGACCAGATAATGGCAAGTGAAGATGGGCCATGCTAGTATACCCCTTCAAGAAAGAGTGACTGCTGTAGTTCACTTAACAGGTGCTGCAACAAACCATTGTGTTAAGGGTGTGCACACTTATGCAACCCACATATTGTATGCATCTCAATCAGCATCTGCACGATTAACACATTTGTTTGATACTGCATTTATTGCACAGATCATATGTCACATATCAGGTGTGTGTAATGTTAACATATGCAGTATTGTGGCCCCATTGCATATCATGGAAGAGGCTAGCATATCAACAAGGGTGTGTACACTCCTCATAGCCACAGTAAGCTTTAAAGGTTTTCAGTGTAATTGGATTTTATTGCTCATACATGCATTGCTGCTGATGAGATCTGCAAATTAGAGGTCAGGCATTAACTATTGACATCTGTCCTCATATCATCCCATGTATGTGTCAGACAAATACATAAGGCTGTGAGCAACTGAGCAAACATAACTGCGACACATATACACAACCAGAAATGGCATGTACACTTGTTAGGTATGGTGCATAGTACATGCCAGGTTGCTGTACGAGTGCACAGCAGTACTGTGTACATGGGTGCAGTGTGTTCCAGGGGAATGGGCAACACCTACTAACACAATTCATGCATCACAGAGATGTATAATGTTGGTAACAAGGATTGAGAATAGCTGCAGTGCATGCTGTTGAGAGCCATATGTCATGCATATTGGCTGTTGGGTAATGAGAGGTCTGTGCAAAATCTTTGTGCCACCTCACCTGTAAGTGTGTGTGTGTGTGTGTGTGTGTGTGTGTGTGTGTGTGTGTGTGTGTGTGTGTGTGTGTGTGTTTGTGTGTGTCTGTGTGAGTGTTTGTAGAGGTAAGCAATAACGTACAGGTCTTAAATTACATTTTTTGTTTTCCCCTCACAGGTGGCAAGGTGGGTCAGGGTCCCTCCTGCAGGCAAACTGATGTTAGTGTCCATACAGACTCTGACAATGATGCTAGGTATGGTGAGGCACAGGCAGGGTTATCAGGGGCTGAAGCTGTGCCATCGGTTGACATCCCACTTTTATCCACCCCATCCCCGCACACAATCACAATGCCTATACATACCCCATCACCAGTGGTCATAGATGAGGGACAGTTTGTGGGTGTTGGCATGGGACAGGACAGTTTGGGGACTATGGCAAGTGTGTCTGCACACAGCAGCCATAGCTGGATGACCGGTGAGGTACCACACAGGCAGATGTACAGGGGAGCTCATAGGAGGGCTGCTGGCCATCATACCCTTAGCAGAAGTGCCATAGTAGGTGTCACCAGATACATGTTTTAGGCCATCCTGGAGAAACAGGCACATATGGAACATTACACCAGACAGAGTCTGAGGCTCCAGAGGGCTACTCACTCTGCTGTACTTAACAACATATGTGATCTTGCAGGTGCCCTCCATTATTTTACAGAGGTCCTGGATAGATGGTTGGTTGAGATGGTGAGAATCCTCAACCATGTGGTGTCTGTGTCAGAGCATATGGTGGGAGTAGGGTGTCAGCCACGTGGATGTAGGTCAGCAACACCAACAGGTAGAGGTCTACGTGGATGTGCAACAAGTCACAGCCACTCCCGTAGTGGCAGTACCAGCACTGCAGGGGTGGTGCTGTTCACACCACAATGCAGCAGGCCACTTGCACGTGGTCTTGGCTGGTCCCAACAGGGACACAGATCCAGCAGACATTTGTCATCATCAGGGGAGAGTAACATATCTGGGCTTCTACCTGGTAGTGTCCATGGAACCCCTGGCAGGCACAGTTCCCGAGTCCATGGCCAGACACGGTGAACTGTACACCTTGCCATGTATGGTCTGCAGCTGTCCAACAAACCGCATGGCAGAACTGTGTGCATACATACAAAAACACATCACCAACACAGCTAGGACACCTCCATACCTACACACATCACATCTGCACAGCCCAGTTGATAAAGAACACACACATGATGTCAAACAAATTACTCAGCCTAGGTCTCTGGCAAACCCACAACACACCCTGTGCATATGATGATACCTGTGCCACATCCCTGTCATCCATACCATTGATGCAGGGACATGCTAATATGGTTCTGATGCACAGGGTGAATGTACTAAGGTTTAGCAATGTAATGCTGTATAGTATGTTTTCAGCTGGAATGTTTAATGCTTACATGTCAGGATGTGTAGCTGTCCAGCCATGATGCATTATAACTTTTATTAACACTGACTGATTGTGGTCTCCATAATGTATTCAGTTTGTGTTGTATGTGTCTATGTGTCAGCAGGATGTTGGTCTGCCATTGTTTCCTACAAGGGGTATGGCACTGTGGTGACACATTGACTGTGTCACATCCTGGGTACAGCTAAACACAAGTAACAGGTCTGTATAACAGTTACTGCATGTACCACATGGCTGATAGGTCTGAGGGCTATATACAGGTGAGTGCATGGTGGCTGATGTCAGCAGCTCTTCTACAGTGGACAATGGTAAGTGTACTGGGTGGAATACACCAAATATTTATGAATAGCACACACACACACACACACACACACACACACACACACACACACACACACACACACACACACACACACACACACACTTTGGTGTTGATGCAATACACAGAGAATACTGTACACATGGATGTACTTAATTTTGCAGTGAACTCATTCTGGCCTATGTAATTCCACCAAGACATCACATCAGTAAATAATCAGTCTGCCAGTTTAAAGTCATTGACAATGGTACTGGCAGGGTATATGTCCTCTTCCCCAGTGTAGTGCAATCCCTGAGTTGGTAAACATAGATTTGCTGGTAAGGGTGGCACAGCCCTCCAATTTAGAGGGTGTGGGTGGCGTAGAACCACACATAGTGTGATTAACAACTACTTAACCTGTTAACATAAACTGTACAGTATAACAGCAGATTAAGCGGGGGATACACAC
>NC_056732.1:363116374-363163874 GCF_019279795.1 Protopterus annectens | reverse complement strand
CTGTATTTCTAAAGATTGGAAATGTGTGAGTAACACACCACATGTAAGACTCAAAATTCCGGCCAGTCTGCAGATAGCCCAACAGGTGAGCGTTTCCTCAACCACATAACACTGTTATGCCAGACTTTAAATCTTGTAGAACAGCCATATCCACACAAACCTTGTTAAACCAACATTACTTCAAATTTAGAACAGCAATACTTAATTTCTGTCCCCATGTCTGCAATATCCCCCTCCTGTTTGTTGGCCTGTCTCCACACTCTGTGTTGTAAGAGGTATTTCCAACTACCGTCTGTGATGCTGCTTGTCAAACACTCACATGAAACCCTGCTCAGAGTGAAGGAAAAGGGCCAACACCCATGTGAAGTGCTTAGTTATAGGAGTGTGTTTCCATGCAATTGGCTATAAGAATGATATCACAGCTGTTCCACATGCAATTAGCAAGTGGTCAACTGAAATTCATGCACAGGCCATCAGCTGATCATGAGCATTACTTACAAAACTCAAGCTGCTGCCTATACAAAACAGATGTACTTTTCCACATCTACCAGAGAGAGAGAGAGAGAGAGAGAGAGAGAGACAGAGAAAAAGACAAAGTAAGAAAGGACGGGAGTAAGAGTAAGAGCCAAGTGTGTTTGTGTATGATCCATGGGTGGAGAATGGTAATAATTATAACGGTTGCCTATATTGTTTACTAATCCATACTGTCACATAGTAATTGCACATGGCAGCACACATTTATGGCTGAGGATCATCTACAACAACCTCTACAGTGTTTGAAAACTATTGGCCTTGTAATGTGACCATTGGGACATATTGGTCTTCAATATAATGATGTAGCAAAACCCACACTGCAATGGATCAGGTCATTACACAATCATCCACACAGAATAGTGATGACACACACACAAAAACACACTTATCAGTACTGAGTTTCAAACCCCTACCTGACTATACAGTGTTACGCAGATACTGCATGCACCGCAGAGCTTACATGTTGAAGAGCTGTCCAAAGGTATCTTTGAAGGTGAGTGACATCAGCAACAGTGCTAAAGGAGGGGTAAGGGAAGTGTAGTAAGTGTGAATGTCCACAAAATCAGGTGTTAATGAAGACGCACGCACACTCTCTCAGAAGAACACACACATTATCACAGATGGCAGTATCAAGATTAGAACTCCTACCTAACTAGTTTGCTACACTTCAGCATTACGCAGTTATCGCAAGAGCCACAGAGCTTATAGGGCTGAAGCATTGCCAAAGGGTTATTTCAAGGTGAATGACATCAGCAGGCATGCTAAAGTAGGGCAATGGGAGGTGTAGTGAGTGTGAATGGCTTCAAAATCATTCATCTCCACACACACACACACACACACACACACACACACACACACACACACACACACACACACACTTGCCAGTACTTAGATGCATAGGTTCATTCTTTCACAGGTGTGTAGTAAGTGAATGAGCCTGAAGGCTGTACAAGGCTAGGCAAAATGGATACCTTGTCATCAGGCCACATGACAATAGTCTCCAGTGTTGCTCAGGGTAGTCCCTAGAGTGGGCCACAGGAGTGGGTATTGTATTCACCATCCAATCATCTGGGTTACTATTGTGGGTGGCCAGTGATGTGCACTGCTTCCCATGTATGTGATCTATATTCCATAACATGGACAGTATCTGGGTTGTGCACGTCCCACACACATGCTCTTTTACATGTGGAAGTGTACTTGAGGTCTCCAGGGCATTTTGTGTGGACAGATTGTTATCTTTTGATGTAGCATTCCTGACCTCATTTGGTGAGATCTGGCTACATAACGGAGGTCAAACTTGCACCTACATTGACAGCATGATACAGGTATTCAGTGGAGTTAGTGGCATCTGTCCATACAGAGCATGTGTATAAGGCATGGTATTCCCTTTGTGGGTTATGTTTGCAGACTCTACAGTTGTTGCAGGCATCCAATGGGAAACATAGCAAAAGGACCACTGTCAGCATTTATTTGCCTACTTTGGGGATGGAACAGGGTGCCATGTCCTTTTACTTGCTGGATAACACACAGTCAGGAGATGTAACACATCAATGTACTTTCTGATGTCAGTGGCACTGTTGTGGTCAACAGGCTTGTAGTCCACTGTAATCACACTGTGGTTACTATCTGCGAGGCAATATGCAGGGAACTACCAATATAGTGATTGTTGCCTAGCCAATTGTGTTTGTGTATGAGATGTGGGTGGAGAGTGTTCCCTGAGTAATAGAAGGGTTGCCTATATTGTTCACCAATCCATAATGTCACATGTAGGACTATTGATTGTCTACACCAGCCTCTTGGGTGTTTGACATCTGTTGTTTTTATAAAGTGGACATTGTGACATATAATAAGTCCTCAACATAATCATTTAGCAAAACCCACCCCACAATGGATCCTGTTATTACACAATCACAGCAACCTCAACACAGGATACTGATGACAGACAGACAGACAGACAGACAGACACACACACACACACACACACACACACACACACACACACACACACACACACACACACTTGTCAGTAATGAGATTCAACCCCCTACCTAGCTATGTACTGCTACTATAGTGTACCACACTTATCGCGCGTGCCATGGAGATTATAGGATGGATGTTGTTCCAAGTTAATTCTAAGGTGAGGTATATCACCAGCCCTTGTAAATACTGGCATCGGCTGATGTAGTGGGTGAGAGATATCCCAAAAATAATTTTACCCTACACACATATTTACCAGGGGTGAGGTTCAAACCTCTATATAACAGTCTTTATGGACCATTATGGTTACACATTTACTACATGCACCACTGACATGACATGGTTTAGGGTTGGCAACAGGTACTTCTAAGATGGATGTTATCTGCAGGATTGCTAAAGTCAGGCCCTGAAATGTATACTGGGTGTAAATGGGGCCAACATCTTTGAGGTACACACACAAACACTTGCCACAGATGAGGTTCAAACCCATATCTATGTAGGTACTGCTAGTACATTGTTCCACATTTATGGCATGCGCCATGGAGATTACATGTTGGAGAGCTCTCTGCAGGTATCTTTGAAGGTGACTAACATCAGCTAAAGGAGGGGTAAGGTGAGAGTAGTAAGTGTGGATGTCCATAATATCAGGTATTATCAAGGACACACACACACACACACACACACACACACACACACACTCTCTCTCCCACAAACACACACAGTTTCACAGTTGCTATATCTGGGATTACAACTCCTACCCGACTCATATGTTACACTATAGCATTACTCAGTTTTCGCACGTGCCAAAGAGCTTATGGGGCTGGCCCTTGTCTAAAGGGTTATGTCAAGGTGACTGACATCAGCAGGCTTGCTAAAGTAGGTAAATGGGAGATGTAGTGACTGTGGATAGCCTCAAAATCATTCATCTGCGTGCACATACACACACACACACACACACACACACACACACACACACACACACACACACACACACACACACACACACACAGATAGAGTTTCACAGTTGCTATCTGTGGGATTACAATTCCTACCTAACTGGTATGCTATACTATAGTATTGCACAGTTATCGCAAGCACCATGAAGCTTATGAGGCTGGCACTTGTTCAAAGGGTTATTTCATGGTGACTGATATCAGCAGGCTTGCTAAAGTAGGGCAATGGGAGGTGTAGTGACTGTGAATGGCCTCAAAATCATTCATCTCTACACACACACACACACACACACACACACACACACACACACACACACACACACACACACACACACACACACACACACACACACACACACAGTTTCACAGTTGCCATGTCTGGGATTAGAACTCCTACCTAACTATTTTTCTACACTACAGTATTACACATGTATCACAAGCACCACACAGCTTATAGGACTGAGACTTGGCTAGAGGGTTATTTCAAGATGACTGACATCAGCAGGAGTGCTAACATGGGAAATGGGAAGTGCAGTGTGCGTGTGAATGGGCCATAAACCATTCCTCTGGAAACACACACACAACACTCAGTCACCCACAACTTTACATTTGACAGGACTGAGTATACAAATGCTAGATGAATACTGATTTGTACTATCATGTTACACAGTTATCACAAGCCCCACAGACACTATAGGGCTGAGGGCTACCAAAAGCAATGTCTACAGTGATTGACATCACCACATCATGTGATATCAGCCATTTGGATGTGTGGTGGGTCGGACAGGCCTCATGATGGAAGTCTCTCTGTCACTCTCTCTATCTCTCTTCCCCACATCTCTGTGTGTGTATGTTTGACATATTATAGTGTGTTGGCCTTGGATATGTGAGTATTCCTATCCAGTGTGTGTGCAAAGCATGAATGGCGTGCAGTGTGGTGTGTGTGCACAGATATCTGTGACTGACAGATATGTATAGTCCACTGTGTTGTCAGACATGGGCTTCATTTCTCTAAGTGTAGGAGCATGCCCAGTATGACCTTCTGTATTGAGTGTGTGAATCCATTCCAGGTAGGTTCTACTCCAGTCCAGGATTTGGTGTCCTACACCTACAGCTAGCAACCTGTTTCTGCAGGATATCTGTAGATAGGTTGACAATATGGAGTCACAATGGGCAAAAGATAGTGGGATACTGTAACTATTGTGTTTGTGCTGCTTGTGTTACATGGTTGGTGTTAGCAGAAATATCCAGACATATGTACTGTTTTACACTGTGATGTACTATGTCATCAGCTACTGACAGATATACTTATTTGCTCACAGTTATTTCCTGGGAAATATAAAATGAATGAAGCTGTATTCAGTATTGTGGTCTGCAGCCTACATATTCTTGCACACTCACGCCATTCTGGAGGGGTAGCTGTAGACACTTGCTGATGGGTCTGTGTAAATGGTCCAGCACCTTGGTACTGTGGTGGCTGAGGATCCCCTGTTTGTACATATATCGATGTAACAGAATGGCCATATCCTGCTGTGGCCATACCTCTCAGCTGTACAGATTCACCCAGGTTACCCAGAGGGAGGGGTCATATATCTGGTCAGTTCCCCTTCACATTGTGGTTTACGAGCAGGTTTGTAGTCACCCATTACTGTGTTTGCAGGTGGGGTAGAGTTTCAGAAGTCACACACTTCATGATGTCCATGCCTCTACACACCCCACTCTGTTATTCTATCCTTTCCCTAATGTTATGCGAGCGATATCTGAGAAGTATCCCCTATAGTTGTCCCTTCATCCCAGCGGTATTTAGGGGTTGGTCCACAGTTCATGCAGTAGGACATGGTGGACATGCTACTGGGATTTATCAACATGGCCTTGTATTTGAGTTCTGTGGACTGTGTTATGTTGTTAGTTGGGACCCCATGAGATAACATACATTGGCAGTACGGGTGAGGCACAGGCCTTTGACAAAGGACTGTAGGGCATTTGGTAGTGATGCAGGCCATCTGTAGCAGGCCAGTGCATTCTGTCACTCCTACATTTCCAGGCTGTGAGCCACTGTATTCCCCTGGGGTTACAGGGTAAGTGTGCGAGGTGTTAATGGCAATAGTTCCTGTCCATATTAATCCATTGGTCTGGATGCTGGCAGGGTGCTGCTTATAGCTAGGGACACACCTGCATGGGACACCTCTTCAGCATGCTGCATTCTGTGGGTATTTCCATACAGAAGTGGGGGTCATACTGTACTCATTCCCAACAGCAGGGATAGGACCTGTAATAAACCTGTGGCTGATGGTGAGGTGAGCTGAGTGCATGTGTGATATGGAAGCCTCTTGCAGCTGACTCACAAATATATTTGGGACATTCCCCTTATGCTGCCTGGAGTGGGGACATAGGCAGTATCTCATTACTTAATAACTGAGCCTTTAGTGGTCTGCCAGTGATTGGCTGGACTACATCAGTATTCCATACTACACAGGCAACTAATGTGCTGCTAACCTGTATGTACAATTCCAAAGGTGTGTGCAGCTGACAGTTACATTTTATGCACTCTGTCTAGGGTACTTCTACCTATGTACTGTGTGTATGTATGGGCCCACATTCATGGCATGTCCATCTTTCAGACAGTGACAGATATTGACATCTGGACAGTGAGTATGGATGACTGCTGACATGGATATTGCTGAGATGCATTGTGCTTGGCACTGCAGCTGTCGTAAGACTGCCCTGTCATCAACAGTACTGGCCATAGGTCACCAAGACACAACCCTCCATGCCTACATGCTGACCACTTCCACACAACAACCTAACACACGGACCCCTGCATATTGTACACATGCAGCAATCTATCCTGTAAACTGGGCCAGCTCAGGTAATCTGTGCTCCACTGTTATTAAACCCACATGTACATTACTGCATTTCTACACAGGATTGTGGGAGGGCACACCTGACAACTGTAAACATTTGCTATGACTGTACTGGTATTTCAGGTACTCTGTTGGCTTCCATTTCGTTTTGTATTCTGACCTATCATGCAGACTAGAGGGATATCAGTAGAGTACAGATCTTAGATTTTATTGACCTACATTTCAGTTTCAGACTTCTTACCCTTCAGAACTAACATACAACTGCCAGACCTGTTGTAGTCTGTCTGTGTAGGTCTGGAGGCTGTTCACCATTGCTATCAATTGGAGGCCTTAGCACAGCCTTTCTTTATTGTCATCTACACCTGTCCTGCTGGCTGAGGCTGGTGTTGGGTATGTGAGTCTCACTGACATGCATGTGTGTGACCTATGAACACACATTTGGGCCACCATATGTACTGCACTGGGATTTGTCACCTTGTCTAGTACTGTCTACTTTGTTGACACCAGTATTTGTTATGGATTTCATGCTGTCCATATAGGTGTCCACTATCTGCTGCCATCCCATTCAGCCACCCGATTCCCTTGCATGCTCACATCCATACTATAGATGTAACTAGCAGAGCATACTACTCCATTCAGCAATTGATAGGAAGAGTGACTTATCTTGTGGCTGTGCCAGTATTGAGTATGGTGTTGGACGGCTGAGCATGTCAGATGCACATAGTACACTCCCTATACATGGTAAAGCACAGCTAGTGTCATGTTTTACTGTATGTGCAAGTCAGAGAGAGGTGTCATTCTCTGGGTCCCTACCGTGTCAGTGTATGTGCTATGTGTTGTCTCTTTGCCAAAACCTTGGCTTACTGGGCATGCCTCATTCTGCCTACATGGGCAGGCTCAGGTTGTTCCTTCTATGAGTCCTTCTGTGCCTGTGATGGTCTTGGCAATGGTGGGGGGCTGTGTGGTCCTGCCCCGTGCTGTTCCTTCTGCAGCTGTTTTTTCAGGTCATATTGTGCAGCATGGCACATACAATGAGCATTTGTGTACACGTAGCTGGATAGTACTGCAAGGCTCCACCGGATATGTCCAGGCACTGGAACCGTGACTTGAGCATCTCAAAAACATGCTCTATTATGATTCTAGTTTGTGCATGTGCCTCATTATGGAGTTCTTGTTCGGGTGTATGTGCATTTCTGATGGGTGTCATCACCCACAGCTCCAGTATGTAACCAACATCTCCCACTAGGTGGCCATACGGGATGTCCCCACTGGCAAATTTCTGGTACAGCTGTGTCATATGCCAGATGTGGGAGTCATGATGGCTTCCAGGGCTGCAAGCACACACATTCAAGATAATGCTCTGGGCATCACACATGACCTGGCAGTTGATGAAGGGGAAGCCCTTGTGGTTTATGTAGACCCTACCCTGCTCACCTGGTGGTGCTTTGATGTGTATGTGCGTGCAGTCTATAGCACCGATTACCTCAGGGTATTCTGCTATTTGGTGGAAGAGACACATATTGCTGGTCAATGCCTGATGGGTGTTGAGGAAATATATGTGCTCACTGGCATGTGCTGACATGGCATCCAGGAACTGGTGGAGTACCCTGGATGCTCATGCCTATGAGAGCCCCATGATATCCCCAGTTGGCCTTTGGAAGGTACCTGTGGCTAGTATTCTTAACCCTACACACACCTTGGTATCCACTGGGATGGGTTCCCCTCTGTTGGCTCTGTGTGTGAGGCGTGGATGGCACAGCTCAACAATTTTCTGTAAAATGTCCCTGTCCACCCTATAGTGCTCCACTATCCCCAGCTCATGTAGCCCTGGTAGGTTACCCTGGGTCTGTACACTCTTCTCCTCCTCCTCATTGAGGGTTGGTCATCAGCATTCACATCCTCACCACCCTCAGTCTCTTCCATATATTGATGTATGAGAGCAACAGCTGCCCCTAACATTTTGTTAGTTTTTTCAGGTAAAATTTCCCCATCTGTGTACAACAGTGGTGTAGAGTTTGTGGGAAAAAACAGAGTGAAAGGTGTTTGCATAGTTTATAGTAGTGTGCTGGGCTGGCTGCTGCCTGTCTAATTGGCTGATTCTGATACATTTCACCTGCCAGCTATGCTAGTTCTCCTTGATTGCCTTCCTACTGCTGTTTTCCCTTCCCATTGCCTTCCCATTTAAGCCCCGAGGCGCGCTGCTCATACCCAGTGCTCAGATGTGAACAGAGCTGCTATTTCCTGTGTTTTTTTTTTTTGGTTTAAAACCTGGTGCGTGGCGTGCACACCGGTTTAGGCAATGTAAACACTGCTAGGCAGCCTCAGATACACTCCCCCTTCCTTAGCTGTGCTTAGTTAAGGGCAAACACGGGCCACAGAGCTCCAATAAGCTTACAGTATGCATGACACTCCCCCTTATGAGGTCATCTACCTCTTATACTTATACCATGGTGTTGCTGCACCTATACGGTTTGGTGCAAGCTAATACTGAGAGGAAATCTGTGATTCAGTATCAATCCCCTCATCTGCATAAACCAGAATGCTAATTCATAGTTACCACACTCACACTGTGCCTTCCCCCTTAGCAACCACTATTCCCTGGTATTGTTGTCTTATGCATGCCTTTGACTATCATGGTAAAATGCTGATTTGGGTTTAAAAGCTTATTTCCAACTTTTTTTTTTCTTATTTTCGGCCCAATCCCATCTGCCTTAAGCTTAAACGGCCGAAATCGGCCAAAAAAATATTTTTTATAATTTTGCAACTATTTCCCATGCCAATGGCCATATATTTGGCCATTGGCATGCCTACTACATTGAATACATGCTTTCTTTGGAGTTGTCATGCCTCCATTTTATAATTTGCAGAAATGTATTCGGTTAGTAACCGAATACATTTCTGCAGGTTACACGACTCCTGCACAGATGCCTGCCTGCTTCCTGGATCACTAATTCACCTAATTTGCTTTGTTTTTACCAGCAGATGGGATAATTAGCATATAGCAGTGGTGTCCGTGCAGGAATAGTGTAGGAGCGCTCATGCATGTCCCGGGAGCTCGTTCCTGGATCGCTCGTCGGCTATATTGCTTGCAGCTGCTCTTGCACTATTCCTGCACACCGTGTAGAGCTTGAATCCTGGGGTTTATGTAATGAAAACAAGTAAAGTAACTTCATAAGGACTAATTAGAAATACTGTAACAGACAGCACTAATACATTAAATGAGTTTATGATAGAGACATCAAGGGGAATAAACATTTAAAATCCTTTATTATAGGATGCAAAAATAATAGAATTAGTAAATGGTGACATATTGGAGGAAATGGGGTTAAAAAGGAGTTGTTTGGTGGGAGTGTGAATCCAAAGTTGTGATTAAGAGAACAGATTGTGGAGATAAGGGCATGTATGGAAAACTAGAAAAGGACCAAGAGAGGAAGAGGATAGAGGGGAGTAAGAGTTAATAGATATGAATAGAGGGAATAAAGGTATGTTGGCAGAGGGGAAATGAGTAAGTTAAAAAACATGGGAGAAGAAAATTAAGATAAGTCAATATGTACTAGAGTGGTGTGAAGTAGAAAGCCAGGGAGACGAGCTAAGAACTGGAAAGACAGCTTAACTGGAAGAATATGAACAGACACATCCATCTGAAAGGGAGGTGTTACTTTAGTAGGGTTTTAAACTGGTGAAGTTTTAAGATTTCATACAAAGAGAGTAGGAGGGAGTTCCTAAGTTTGGCTGTGGAAGTGTATGCAGTTAGGAAGGGTGGAGTCATTAACAGCACAGAATCTTCTTCTTCTTCTTCTTTCAGCTTTTTCCAGTTAAGGGTCGCCACAGCAGATCACCTGTCCACTCATGATTGGCAGTGGAGTTTTATGGTATCAAGTTGACAGCCCGACTCCCAACCTTCCACGGAAGGCATACACATGCACACACACGCCTAGGGCCAATTTAGAGTATCCAATCCGCGTACAGCATATCTTTGGGGTGTGGGAGGAAACAAGAGCACCCGGAGGAAACCCACACGACCACAAGGAGGACACACAGGCTCCACACAGAAGGCACCCCAGCCGAGGATCGAACCGGAAAACCTCCCCCTGCGAGGCAACAATGCCAACCGCTGCACCACTGTGGCCACCCTAAACTTTCCTAGGCACTAACTTATTATAATCAAAATGTTATACAAGAATGTAAATCATAATAATTATAATTAGACTTAAAACAATGTTAATCAAATACAGAATAACTGGAATGATAAAACATGCATGTTCAAAGATATGAAAAAAATCATAAAACACACCTCTCAACTTCTTAGTGCAAAAAAATCTGGACAAATCCAAAAATAATGGAGGGGACAAAAGCCTGAAAATAGGCACAGATTTTAAATATTGCTCTTATAAACTTAGAAAGTTACTAGAATAACAAGGTCGGTGTTAGCATATATTTTTCTGAAGAATGTGAAGTCTGAAAGTTAGATCTCTGTCATAAATCAGTTATTTCAACCTATGATAATTTGACAGAAAAAGACAAATTTTATGAGGAACAAAGCTAAAAATATGAGGCAAAATTCTGGACATCCTGAGAAAATCTGGACAGTTGAAAGGTATGCCATAAAATATAACATTGTTCAGAAATTATCCATGGATATCAATGGATCAATTGATGCATTGTTTTCCTGTATATACTATCCACATTCTTTTCTTTCTTCCTTTCTTTCCAAAAGGTTATCTGGCTGTCCCATAAGAACATGACATTTATTCAGAATATATAGCCCAAATAAATAAGCATGGCAGCCAGTTGATTGCATAAAATTCTTTTATGTCTGATGTCTTAAAAATGTTTGGCAATCTGAAACTTGAATAGTGTAGTGGTTCTTCTGACACAAAAGGTCCCACAGCTATACTCTCCACATTAACTACCCAGTCAGTCTTACAAATAATCAACTGTCTGATCTGATAAACTCATTGTGAAATTACTGAATAAAACTCTTTGATTTTGCAAACACAGAATACTAGACATAAATCACCATACAGGAGGCTAGAAGTGACAAGAGCATAGGGAAGGTGCTTCAAATCTGTCTTGTTAGGTGAAGGTCTTTAGTCTGATGATCCATTTAGTTTGGAATCTTTGGGATTTTTCTAGCTGTAGATGTGTTTGTACAAATGCATACTAAAAGGGCATTGTATTCTATAATCTGTCTGATAAGGACAACGTACAGAAGAATGATAACTTCTTTTGACCTGGACGAAATGCCTTTAATTACTAATGGAGCTAGAAAGAGGTATTTTCCTGACTGTTGTTGCTATGGAATGATTAAAGCATAGGACGTAGTCTACAAAGGTGCCAAGATTGTAGACGACCAGATAAGTCTGGGTAGGAGTGCTGTTTATGCTACAAACTGTTTTGAGATTTGCTTAACAGTACTGACGGTAATATACTTATTTGCATTTAATTGAAGCCTATTTCTAATACATCATTAATATGTATGGTTTGACCTTTCTTATAGTTACACAATATTAAATGCCAAGTGAATAACAATACCCATAATGCTGACATTGCCAAATTTAGACATTTGGAAGTAGATACTAAACAAAAGAGGTCTCAGTACTAAGCCCTGTGGCTACCACTAATCACAATTTTGCTTTCTGAGGTGGCATCTGCTACTTTAACTATGTGGGCTCTATTTGTCAGACAGTTTATCCATCATACAACCTAAGGGGCTATAGTTAGAGATTTAAGCTTATATACTATTCATGTGTGGGGAAATAGTGCTAAAGGGATTGGTCAAATCCAGACACACTTTATAAACTGCATGGCCTTTACCTGCAGCTTCAGTAACTTTCCTAAAGAAGTTTTCTTTTTTAATTAAGTAACTCACTCTATATAGCCCACCTCAATATTCGCAGCATAAATAATACAATTCCCAACCTCCATGCTCTCCTGGATGTTCATTCCTTTGACATACTTTGTTTAACAGAAACATGGCTAAAACCCACTACACAAGATGTTGAAATCATTCCACCTGGGTACAACATCTTGAGACAAGACCACAAAGCAAAAAAGGAGGGGGTGTTGCAATTCTTTGTGAAGAAGGGCTACAGATATCTATATTAGATTTTACTTCCCCCTCAGAAAACAATGTAGAAATCATTAGCACTAAACTTCACCTTAATCCCAGCAAATCCCTAAATATAATATGTATCTACTTGCCCCCTGTAACAACATCAGCACTCTGGAATGTATCCTTGCTGAGCTCTCCTCAAAATTTCCCCAAGAGACAATAATTCTTGGAGACTTTAATATAGACTGGAAAGACTGCTCTATTGAATCACCAACTTCCTGTATTAATCTTTATGGCTTTTCACAAACAATCAACTCCCCAACCAGAATTAATAAACCCAACAATAAAGAATCTATCCTAGACTGGATTCTTCTAAACAATCACCAACAACTCTACAATGTAAGGATCCTCCCTGATGATGTAAGTGACCATTCTCTAACTTACATAATCAGGCAAAGGTCTAGCTTACACAACCCAACCATATATAGAACAATAAGAAGCAACAGAAATTTTAACCCCAATAACTTCCAAACTGAACTAAAAGAATGTGATTGTTCACCCATAAAATGCCTCCCACTTGACGAAGCAGTAAACTCCTTTAACTCAAAATTCCTAACAATCCTTGACCACCATGCACCAAAGCGTTCCATCAAAATTAAATCTAAACCTGCTCCATGGCTTACAAAGAAAACCAGGCAAAAAATTCAAAACAGAAATAAAGTTTGGGCACTATGGAGAACAACTAAAAACCCCATAGACCAACAACAATTCAGGCAAAAAAGAAATGAGACAAAGAAAGCTATACTTGAAGATAAAAAAAACTTTTACTGCCACCTCCAACAAACCAACCAAAATAATCCACACAAGTTCTGGGATAGCATAAACAGACTACTTCAACCAGGCCAATCCACAACACCACCCCCTATAGGAGCAAATCCCGACAATCCAAAGCAAACTGCTAATGCTTTTAATACCTTCTTCACAGAGACCATCCAAACACTTGCTAATCAACTAACAGCCGATAGCTTTGCCCTTCCAAACTTTACTACTAACTCTCTTCCAACACTAAACCTGCTACCTGTCCCAACTTCCCTCATCTGCAACCGTTTATACAAGCTAAAACCTACTACCCCCTCAGCTGACCAGCTACCTGCTGAATATCTGCAAAAGGCAGCTAAACCCATAGCATATCCTGTATCACTGTTCATAAATAGAACCATACAAAAAAGCACTATTCCCACCATCTGGAAAATCTCCCACATTATCCCTCTACACAAGGGTGGAAACTCCATAGAATATTCTAACTATTGTCCTATAGCACTACTCTCCCCATTAGCTAAAATAATGGAAAAGTGTATCCATAGACAGTTACTAGACCATCTACTTCAGAACAATTTACTGGCCGAATGTCAACATGGCTTCAGGCCTTTCCACAGTATGACAACTGCACTCCTATCCTTTACTGACAGCATCAGTAATAACCGTAATAACAATCTTTTCTCTTCAGCACTTTTCATCGACCTTTCAAAAGCATTCAACATGGTCAACCACTATTTACTTATTAATATACTAAAATCCTTTTCTCTGGATACAATGACTATAAAATGGTTCCAGTCCTACCTGGACAATAGACAACAGGCAGTGCTATGGGACAACAACCTGTCATCCCATCTCCATGTTACCCTAGGTGTTCCTCATGGCTCCATATTGGGCCCCCTCCTTTTCTCATTATTTATCAATGACCTTAACCTAGCTATTCCTCCAGCTAACTGTGTACAATACGCAGATGATTCGACAATAATATGCTCAGCTAAATCTCAATCCCAACTGCAGACTCTAAAGACAATGTTTAATACAACAGAAAACTGGTTCAGTAATAAAGCAGGTTGATGCAGTTCACTGTGTGGGTTTTGTATTTCTACAATGCTGCCTCCTCTTGAACCCCCCAAAAAACAAACTCCTCCTCTTCACTCCTATCCGTAAGTCACCCCCAATAAACGTTTCAGTCTTATCCAACAATGGTATACTCATATCTCCTGATCCAACAACTAAACTTCTAGGGGTGACCATTGATAACAACCTGAACTTTGAAATCCACATCAACAATACCATAAAAACTGTCAACAGGAAACTAGGCTCCTTTTATAGGATTAAACCCTTTCTCTCCCCACTAGCCAGAACCACTATTGCCCATCCCCACCTTATCTCCACACTTCTCTATGCTTCTTCAATACATACTAACCTGTCAAAAAATAACCTTAACAAGCTAGCCAACTTATATAATAGCCAGATTTGCTACTGCTTCCCCCTTCAGGACCCATCACTGCTATAACTTGAAACAATTAGGCTGGTTAGAGCTTCAGAATCAGATTCTCTTTAACCAACTCACCATTGTCCACAAGACCCTCTTCCAACCTACCAATACCCAATACATTTTAGCTTCATTACCCAATATAAAAACCTTACGACTTTACGCTCATCTAATAAACTACTTATATCAACATGTAAATCTAATAACATGCAGGAGATGCTCTGTTCTCTAATGCATTTGGAAGATATTGGAACCAACTCCCTCATAACCTTACATCACTGTCTTCTTTTACACTTTTTAAGCACAATCTTAAACTCTATCTTAAAAGCCATTGGTTATGACCCTGTACAAATCCAGACTAATATCATCTTATATCCCCGTTACCTTCACTAAAGACCTAATACATGCTCTGTGTCTTTCTCTATCAAGGCCTATTCTTGGTAAAAGTATACCTTCTCCTAACAGAGATAATTTAACATACCTAGTTAAAGTCTTCTGTATATAAAATCTACAACATCTTACCCAAGGCTTGCAACAAGATTTGTTTAAACTGTGATCATTTTTGAACTGTTGAAACTTGAAGTATGTATCTGTATAACAACTAGTTACTAGTTACTAGTAAAGTCTTTTGTATATAAAGTCTAAAATATCTTATCTAATGCTTGCAACAAGATTTTGTATAAACTGTGAAAATTTCTGAACTGTTGAAATTTGTAGTTTGTATCTGTATAACAACTAGTACCAGAATGTTTGTAGTATGGTAATCTCTTGGAGTTTATCTCCACGGGACTCTACTGAAAATGGACATGTATCCAGTTAGACTATCCTGGTCAACAAATGTAAAATAAAATAAACAAATATGATCTCCCTTTCACAAACCTACATTGTTGTAGATCTTTAGCAATACAAATTTTATACTGGAGGTTATGAAATTGGACTTAATACATTCCATGGCTTTGCAAATTACACTTGTGAGGCGGATACCTCTATAATTCCTAGAATCTGAGTTGAGGACCTATTCAAAAACAGTATGCATGGCACTGTTGATTAAGCAAACAGGTATATTGCTAGGGTCCATACCAGTGGTACTTTTAGCTTTAGTGAGTGCAGTTAAGACTTGTTCTCTATCCTGGAGGAGGAAGGGATGTAGAAATTTGTGAAACTTCACTGACTATTTCTGGTGTAAAGCTGGTGTTAAATTTACCTGCAAATATATTAACAATGTATTTAGGATCAGAGTGGATAATGCCATAATGAATTAATTCAGAGCATTGCTGAGTGTTATTTTTTAATCATCTGATGTAACTAAAGAAGTATTTATCATTACCTTAGGCTTCGGATGTTAATTTAATTCATGCTGATCTTTTAGACAGTCTTTAATGAAGACAGATTTTGATTTATTATAGGCGTCAATTATATTTTTCTTTTATTATTGAGCTTATTAATTCTGGAATTCCATCAAGGTGGTTTATCTTTACAATCTCCACTTTGGTTTTGATTGGGACCACCAGATTTATGCTGTTTGTTAGACAGGACTATAATTCATTGGCATAAGTGATAGCTGAGGTTACTTAGTGGGTGGAAGTCTTGAAGATGAATTTTGATCCCTCATCATATAATTTTCATACATTTGTCTTTTTAAAGCCCAAGAATTCAAAGGTGGTCATTGTTGGGTTTGATGCCCTGAATGGGAATATTACTAATTTGTGACCACATCTAATGAGAGATGAGGATATTATTGGAATAATACTGCACCTGGGCTTGTCACCCAGCTGTACGAACATTGGCTCTAGGTGATTTGGTCATTACTGATGTGACATCCTGACCCAGTGTACCAAATGGGAAAAAGGGGAGGAGGGGGTTGATGATGATGCCAGTGCCAATATTATAGAACCAGTTCAAGTAATGCTACCTAGCACCTGACTTCCATTAGCTCCACCATACAATTTAAAAATCTCCTCAAAGCACACTATATGAAAAACTTGTTATACTCCTGTCACCCCCCCCAGGATAAACATGTACTTAATCTATTTTCCATCTTACCCAATATGTCTTACTATATCCCTGTCTATCTACATGACTAACCCATCTGTATTCTTATTTTGATTCAGAAATCTTGATTTTTATTTTGCCCCCTAAACATTATGTTCACTAATTAATTATGTTTACTTTTCAGTCTCATCAGTACTCAGTTATGCTGCTTCACCCCTTTACTTAGTAACAATTTGGCTAGGTACAACATCTCATCTGTTACGCTGTTTCACCCCTTTTACTTCCTAATGTTTTGACTAGCTTTAGCAGCCCATAACCACAATGAGTGTAGCATATTATGTATCCCATTTATAATACTGTGATGACTGATAACTCTTCTAAGTGTGATTTCTATAGTAGTATCATCAACAATATTGTCAGGAATGTATATTGTTTTTACTATGTACTATATGATAATATGTTTGGAACATTTTTTCTTGATTGCTATGTGTTATCTAGGGACATTTACTATGTTGCAATTTGTTAATCATATTCTAAGTGTTGTTTATTTCTTCCTGATTGATTTATGTATTTTATCTGGAGCTTTTCTCCCCTGGCCTCTGCTGAAAATAGATCTGTGTCCAGTCGGACTTTCACGGTAAACAAATGTAAAATAAAATAAAAAATAAAGTAAGGGCAATATTAATGAGAACAGGTCAAGAAGATTTTGTCCCCTACAGGACTGGTTAACTATTAACTACATGGGAGTTAGCATTTACTAAGTTGAGACATTTTTGAATGTATACAAACTTTGTTCTCCATATAGTGCAATTAATTGATTGATAATGGAGCTAACCCATCAAACATATATTTTTATTTACTGGTAGCTCAATAAGCACATTTTAGAAATCTTTCATGGTGCTCTAGGGACATGAAAGTGGACCTATAGCAGACTGAAACATTTCTTGAACTCTAATGGTACCATGGCTCACATTATGGTATTAGAAACCCAAAAGGCTTGGAGAAATTAAACAGGATTAAATGTGACAATTTGTCTTGTTAGGGTAATTTGAAGTTCAGTTCACTGAGTTGTATTTTTAGATAGTGGAGATTCTGTCTAGAAATAACTGGTTCTCTGACAAATATTAATACTGCCCCCACAGTTTCCAGCAGGTATGAATGTGAGATAGGTACTGAAACCCAGCAATGAAGGACTGCTATCTTTATGGTTAAACCAAACCTCTGATATAGCAATGACATAGAAGTGATAAGGTTGCAGTAGAGCCTTGAGATTTGGTAAATTGTTAAAAAGATGTCCGGCAAAGATCAAAGCAGCACTGTTATTGAAATGTAATGTCACAGCATAAGAATTCTGCTGTTACTTATGCTGTAGCCTAGTCTCTGACCTGATAAGCTGCAATGGTTCGGCAAGCAGCTTAAGGCATTTAGTAGCCCACTGTTTTTGAAGACTATCCATGTATTCAAAAGTTTCTTATTTAGACATAGTGTTGCCATGTATTATTGTTATATTGCATGTTTTTTCAGTGACATTAACTTTAACATTGCTTTTTTATGTCACACCTTCCTATGCATACCACTTTTACTAATAACTTACAAATCTTGTTTGTGTTGTCAGTGCCTAGGGTCTCCCCACTTTATTTTAGTTGATTTGTTTGCAAGAGCAATGGTTGTTGACCCTGTACTCTCTCCTTTCCTCCAGGCACATGCTTGCTCAAACCTGTAATGTTGGAGCTGTCTGCAAATATACTTGTCTGCATAGAATCTGGTCAGATTTGTATTTTTTTTTTCAATAATTTATCTTAAGCCACTTGTTAATCTATAATAAGTATTCCATGAGAGTGGAATCACTTGCTAATTAAAATGTGACTCAGTCCAGATATTCTAGCTACCAGGACTGTCTTGGGGCTTAGCAGCTGCCTCTTAACAGTGCTCAAAATGTAGTACTTGCATTTCAAGTTGCACTTTTCCCTGAATTGTTGCAGAAAGGAGAAAGGCAGTTATTTAAAGCAGTGGTGTCAAAAACGCGGCCCACAGGCCACATGCAGTCTGCCACACTCCTGTGTGGGCCTTCAGCATATTTGCTGCTCCAGTCTTATAGTCGGCTTACCTTATGTTTTATAAACAATGACCATTTTGTTGCGTCAAAGTACAAAGTTGAAAACTACACATACACGACAATGTTACAAACATGGGTTTGTTTATGGGGGGGTTAAAAACCCTATGACAGACAGCAAATGCAGCAAATCAGTCTTTTTAGAGTCATTGGTGTGGGATTGTTCATAGGTTCATAGGTGTGTACTAGGCTAATGGCCCTTGGGCCTTTACAACCTTAGTTCCCAGTGCCTCTATCGAGTAGAGCCACTGATGTTATCCCTGGGGTGAATTTTCTGTTTCCCATCCACTCATCAAGATTTCCCTTGAAGAGGGTCAGTGAAGTGCTCTGCTTGACATCTATGGGAAGTCTGTTCCATAGCATGGACAGTCTCTGGGTTATGAACCTGTCCCTCCAGCATGTTCTGTTAATTGTGGTAATGAGGTTGAGGTCTCTGGAGCATGTGATGCAAAGGGATTTCTTTAGATGTAGCATTTCTAACAGATCTGGGTCAGACATGGCTTTGTAAGTAAAGCAGAGATCGCCTCTAAGTAGGTGATATGAGACAGAGAATAGTTGGAGATTTTTGAGTCTGTCCATATAGGACAAGTGTTTAAGGCCCAGGATCCTTTTTGTGAGGTACTTTTGCGGCCTCTGCAGTTGTTGCAGGTGTCTAGTGAGGTACATGCCAAATGGGTCATTGTACTCAATGACTGGCCTAATGAGGGAAGAGTAAAGAGAGACAATGACCTATTTCTTCCTGGATGCAAAACCCTTAGTAATGAGTTGTGCCACACAGAAGGACTTTCTGACCACAGTGGCAATGTGATGGTCAAAAAAGAGGTTGCTGTCAACCTGTGTTCCCAGATCTGTTATAACATCTTCTGTGTTCAGTGGACTACCATCAATGTGGTAATTCATGGGAACCAGTTTTTTCCCAAAGGGGATGATGACACATTTTCTGGCATTGAGCTTAAGGCCATGGTTCTTACACCAGTCATTAGTCACAATGAGGCCATTCTGTAGAATGTCAACATCACTTGGGGATTTAATAATAGCTCCCAACTTGCAATCATCTGCAAACTTTGTCAGCCAGAGTCCCTTCACGTTGGCCTGGACTTCAGAGAAGTAGATACCAAACAGAAGAGGACCCAGGACCGAACCCTGTGGGACTCCACTCGTGACTAATCGGCAGTCTCACTTAGAGTCAACTACTTTCACACTGTGGATTCTATCTATGAGCCAGTTTGCAACCCACCTAGTGATATAGGGGTTGATGCCTAGCTTAGTGAGTTTTTCTATGATTCCTGAGTGGGGAATGCTATCAAAGGCTTTGGCCAGATCAAGGTAGGCTGTATGAACCACCTTGCCTTCATCCACAGCTCTGGTGACTGACTCAAAGAAGTCGATCAAGTTGAGCAGGCATGATCTACCCTTCACAAACCAAACTGTGTGGAATCCAGAGTTTGGAGAGTCCCTATATCCTTGTTTATTAGGTCCATGATGATGCATTCCATACCTTTGCATAGCAGACTCATCAGGCTAATGAGGTGATAGTTCCCAGGGTCTGTAGTCGCTACTCCTTTGCGGAGAGGGATAATTGTAGCAGTGCACCATTCAGCAGTGACAAAGCCTGAGGTGAGGCTGTGATTGAACAGAGCACACAGGTGATGTGCCAGTTCACTCTCTAGTTCATGTAGAACACAACCAGGGATATTGTCAGGTCCCATGGAAGCTGTATTCTTGGCCTTGGACAGTACTGTTTTAACCTGTGCAGCAGTAATACTGGGTGCCTGGCAATCTACTGGTATTGTGATTGGTCCTTTGGGGAGAGGGGAGTAAAGTTGACACTGAATCTGTTGGCCGTTATACTGGCAATATCTGTTGGCTCAGTATAGGAGGTACCATTGGGCAGTAGTTCAGAGCAAATCTGAGTATTGCCGTGGAAATTCTTTACATAACTATAGAAGACCTTGTGGTTGTCTTTACTATCTGCTGCAATTCTGTTTTCATACCTAGCTTTAGAGGATTTGATGAAGGATCTCAACTTTTTGTTGAGGCAGATAAGGAAGTTTTTCCAGTCTTTAGACTTCACCTTATTCCACATCAGTTTCCTCCTTCTGTTGCAGAGTTTGTTTATGGCAGGGGACCACCAGATTGGCTTCCTTTTTTTGGAGGAGAGTGTCTTGATTCTATTGAGTATGGCGAGATCCATGCATTTGTGTACATGTTCGTACTGTGCAATGGTGTATGATTCTGCAGTCTTGCAACTATTGTCCATTTGTATGTGTGCCATGAATTTAGCCACCTCTGTTTTTAGTATCCCAAAGTTAGCTTTGGAGAAGGCTTTCATGGTAGTGACCTTTGCTGGGGGGGGTATGGATTTCCAAGGTGATTAGTTTGTGGTCGGATCTAACTAGGAAGGCGCTGACTATTGCTATAGAGCAACGGTCGGCCATGTTAGTAATGACCAGGTCATGGATGTTGCTACCTCTAGTGGGGGTAAGAATGAGCTGGTCCATGGCATTGGAATTAATGAACTCCAGGAAATGTTGGGCAAGTGTATTGGTACATGAGTAGTTTACCCAGTTAATGGAGGGGTAGCTGAAGTCACCTAGTTAGAGAGTGTTAGGTTGGACCCTAATATTCTCCAGGTTGCTTAGAAACGTGGAGTGTGAGTCGAGTCTTGGGACATCGTTGGGGACCTATAGCAGGCTACGCCCTGAATCGCTGTCTTACCCAATGTTAGCTGCACCTGAGGTATCTCTGATGCATTATGTTGGGCTACCAGTCTAGAGGTGTGTGCATCCTTTATGAATATGGACACACCACCATCTTTGGAACTTCGGTGTAATTTCTGCTGCCAAAAGGTGGGGAATGAGTTATAGCCTGGTAGTGCAGGGATGCTTTCTGCTGCCTAGAACCAGGTCTCTGTTGCAGCACAAATGTCAATGTTCTCCATTTTAAGGAGTGCCTTGAGCAAGTGCATTTTGAGATTTAGACTTCTAGCGTTGAGCAACATGATTCTCAGCTTGCATTTGTTTGTAGAAGTTATGGTGGCAATTTGGTCTTTGGAACACCACCTAAAAAAGGCACTATAGGGGTGGCAAGAGCCTTGGCCAGTATCCAGAAGCCCAGGGGTGACAGATGCAGGCCATCTCTGGCAAAGCATTGAGGTCTGTCAATCATGTCATCCCAGGCAGACAGATACTGGATCCCCTTAGAATGACACCAGAAACTTCGCCAGTTGTTGAAATTAATAATTTTCTGCTTGTACTGTGGTATCATTCTGGATGATGGTAGGATGCTGCTCAGAGCTAGGGTCATACCCGCCTGGGCTACATAATCCAAGACCTTCTCCATGTCTCTTTCCATGTAGTCCAGGGAGGTATGTCTCAGGTCATTCACACCCACATGTACAATGACAGAGACATATTTGTACCTGTTGTTGAGCGACCTGAGTGCATGCATTATGTGTCAGATACTGGCACCTGACAGGCAGCTGACTGTTACTTTCTCCTTATTCAACCTAGTGAGTGGAACATCAGTGTGCCTCACTATCGAGTCACCTATGACTAGTGTGTTGGGCATGCTGTTTTGCCTTAGGGGCTTTGGTTGAGTGGCACACTGTTTAGGAGAGTTATCTGTCCCGTGATTAGTGTTGTGTTGTGGTGGTCGAGTGCGTTTCTGCCTTGGAGGGCTCTGCTGCTTGGGTAGATTTTTTTATTGAGAACCTCTGCAAAGGTGGGTATGTGGTTTGTGTTTTTATGTGAAGGCAGTGCTGGTGTGTGTTCCAGAGGGCTATATGTTCCATGTGGTATGGTGCAAGTGTTGACCTTCTCCTCTTGACCAGCTATTCCAGTCTTGGCTGGAGAGTGCGTGGCTTCCAATTTGGTTATATAAGTGCATCTCTCACAAGTCTGAGTGTTGGAAGGTAAGAGGAGAGGGTTGTTGGTGTACATGAGGCAGTTGCTACATTGCCTCAGGATGCCCAAGTCCACCAGGCTAATAGGAGAAAGCACAGGGACCTTTTTACATGCCTGGTGGGGTGGGCATTGATTATAAGTACTAGATCTGTTTCCTTGTATAACGTTTAGTGCTGGTAGCACTTGTGTGCTACAATAATTGCTACAAGAAGTCTGGTAAAGTGCTAGACTAATAACCTAGTATAAGTGTAGGAGAAGAGAGAACTAGTAGATCTAAGGGAAAGATTGAAGAGCAGGCTCTGGCACCACTCAAAAGCTTTCAAACAGTCCTGGATACAGCATGTCTGTATCTGGACTGGACTAGTTACAGGAAAGGCGAGAAACAAGAGCAAGCATGGGCTTTTAAACTGGAAAGTTGAGAGAGATGGAAAAACTGCCCAAACGGCCAATAAACTACAATTTCTGGGCCAGGAACCACTCCTCTTGTGATAGATAGGCTACCTAGTGTTTACCACTCCCACTGATAAGCTAGAAGGCTTTCTCCAACATAGAAAGGCTTGGGAGGCTCAGAAGCTTACGGTCTTGGACACAACAAATCTCTATCTGGACTAGGCTAGTTACAGGAAAGGGGGAAACAAGCGCAAACACAGGCTTTTAAGCCAGAAAATTGAAAGAGATGGAAGAAACTTCCCAAAAGGCCAATAAGCCACAAATCTGGGCCAGAAACCACTCCTCTTGTGGTAGATAGGCTACCTAGTGCTTACTACTCCTACTGATAAGCTAGAAGGCTTCCCTCCAACACAAAAAGGCTTAGGGGGCTCAAGAGCTTACAAACAGTCCTGGATATAGCAAATCTGTATCTGGACTAGACTAGTTACAGGAAAGGGGGGATACAAGTGCAAATGTGGGGTTTTAAATCAGAAAGTTGAGAGAGAAGGGAAAACTGCCCAAACGGCCAATAACTACAATTTCAGGGCCAGAAACAACTCCTTATGTGTTAGGTTACCTAGTACTAACCACGTCCACTGATAAGCTAGAAGGCTTCTCTCCAGCACAGAAAGGCTTGGGGGCTCAGGAGCTTACAAACAGTCCTGGATACAGGAAATCTGTATCTGGACTAGACTCGTTACAGGAAATGGGGGAAACAAGCTTAGAATTTTTTTTTAATAAAGTGGAAAAGGAGAAAGCTGGAACAGCAGTTAATTCAAGGTTAAGAATCTAAGTTGGTTGGCCTTCACAAATGTTCTCTCTCTATTAGGTAAAATGAACTAATGACACTATACTGGCAGGAGTGTCCCAAATCAAATATACAGTAAGGGCGGGCAACTGCAAAGCCACCAAGTATAAGATCAAGACAACAATAGGGAGGGGGTAGGAAACTATTACAGCTACTGGCTGTAGCCACTAAATGAACATTTTAAACAGATAAAGGAGCAAGGAAACTCTAGAGAATGCTTTTAACTGCAAACAAATCAGTTATATGATACCCAACTAGAACACAGAAACCTCAAAAAATCAAAAATGCACAGAAAAGCATGGATAGAGCACTCACAAACAGAAAACACAACTCTCAGTATGAAAGAGTTTACAGTTAAATAATTCAGTAAACATGTAATTAGAGTAATGAAACAGTATCTAGCAATGAAAGCTATCCTAGCTACAAACTGAAATGTAGGCTTGTTTTAAAAAATAAGTGGGTGGGTGGGTGCTTGTAGGGGCCAGTCCTGTGCTTTTGATTGAGTTGTGGCAAGTTCCATTACGATTGCATATCTATGACTTCAGGTGTATTTGTGACTGGTTTTGAAATTGTAATCAGGTTAACTGAAGGGGCTGTTGTGGTAAGTTATTTTATAAGCTGTCCCATTAAAAATTTGACTTGTTCCTATTGATATTGTGACTAGGCAGGATTTGCTGGACCAAAGCGAATCTTTTTACTGACCCCTTTTTTGTTATTTAACCAACAGTTGCTATGTTTTACTTTGGCAAGGGCATGAAGTATAAGTGTATATTTATGGCAGTGAGAGATATCAGAAGGGGAGTACAGTATTTAATATTCCTTTGGTATTGTGGAATTGAATATTCATCAAGTGGAACCGAAAAAGTTTGTCTTGGAACCATGACTTGTCATAAACGAGGAAACAAATTTTGCCAGCATTTTTCGTCAAAAAGGCATCAGAATGGATTTGTAAATCTTCTCTCAAATGTATATATTTTGGTAAATAATGCAGATGACGAGGGTGGTAGTTGTATGGAATACATACGCGTGGTTGTATATTATTGTCAGAGGGTCTTTTGTTTGCAGTTTGTAAAATCTCCAGGAAAATTACAGGAATGTTACCACCTGGTCTTTATGGTGGCTGGTGGAAATGGGTTAGCTAGTGTTTTAAGGGTATAAAACTTCATTGAATGTGTTCAGTAAATCATGTGTGGGTGTTAATAGATTTAAGGGCAGCTGTTTGGGAGTGCAAATGTAGCAGAATTATCTTCTAAACTATGACCCTGATAGTTGTGGGCAAAGAAAGTAAACTCTTGATGTGGAACACTTCATGGCATACTTTTGGGATGGTGGTCTAATAGTGTGCTGCTCCTAGCTCATGTTTGGGCAAATTTGTCAATGTATCAGTGTAGGAAAACAGCTGTTGATGTAAGTGTTAGGGGAGGAGTAATCTATGAAAGTAGCTAACCTCTCTGATGTTGGCACAACTTATGCGTAACGCACGGGCTTGCAATTTATGACTGAACAATATTTGGGTTGTAAGCATATATTGACCACTCAGCACTAGAATAGGGGTTAAAGCCAAAAATAGTCCAGGGATAAGTGAAGCAGCAAATCAGTGTTTTCAAAGTCATTGGTATGGGATAGTCAGAAGACATCCTACAAACTGAAATGTATGCTTGTTTTAAAAAATAAGTGGGTTGGTACTTGTAGTGGTCAGTCCTGTGCTCTTGATTGAATTGTGGCAAGTTTAAATGGTGTATGTGTGATTTTTGTCATTGTAATGGCCATTGTGAAAAATTAATTTTTGATACGACAAAGTTTGCATCATATTTGGTTTTCACAGCTGGGAGCATGTCCTTAATTTAATTTTGCCTGAAGGATTTTAGTGCTGCTTATTCACGATTTAACTATGACAAAAGGTAATTACTGTTTAAATTAGTAAAGCACAATTTTAAAATAGCATACTGATACAATAATATCTCCATTTGGTTATTTGTTTATTTGGTTATATTGTTTTGAGTAGTTGTCATGAAGCAATCGTTCTTTGAGTTTTTACTTACGCAGCTGTAAGTCATTTTCCACTGCAAGGGATGCTGTTGCCATTTTAAACAGTTTATTTGCAAATGTAAGCTATTTGCCAACTGACATTCTGATAGTATTACCCACCACTATGTGTTCAGTAGTACTTCAGCTTTAATAGCGGATGGGGATTTTGCAAAGACTTTTAGGTCTATTTACATATGGCATACTGTACAGGTATTAAATGTGAACATGACACAGCAGGCTTTCGCTCTACCCAGCCTTCGAGCACTAGTCTTGGTTTGCCCCTCAAGTCAGTTGGAGCGTTATGTATATTCAGTATATATAAACTTACTTTGAATCTCTTCATCATGTTTTCAAAGGAAAGAACCGTTAATGAAGAGCATCATATGGTGCAGGAAAAGTGGAAAATCTTGTACTTTTTTGCTAAACCGAATGGAAACCCAACTTGTTTGATTTGTAAGCAAAGTATAGCTGTGGCGAAAGAATATAACATTCGCAGGCATTACACAAGTATTCATGCTTCAAGGTATGAAGAATATAGTGGAAACTTGCATGAAGAAAATGTTAGGGAGTTAAAACAGTCACTCAAAAAGCAGCCGTTAATGTTTAATGTGTTCATCAAGCCAGTGATCTTGTAGTTTGGGAGAGTTACAGGACTGCACAAGAAATAGCTGTGTCATCGAAGCCTTTTTCGGAGGGGAACTTTATAAGGAAATGTATGTTGGTGCCTGCAGGAGATATTTGCCCTGAAAAACATCAAACATTTGCAAACATAAGCCTTTCAAGAAATACAGTTGCAGGTAGAATTAATGAATTATCAGAAAATCTTAACAGTCAGCTCAAAGAAAAAGTTGCTACATTTGTAGCATTTTCTGTAGCAACTGATGAAAGTACAGATGTGACAGAGCACAACTTGTAGTTTATATACGTGGTGTAGATGACAATATGCAGGTAACTGAAGAATTCGTGGAACTGGTACCAATGAAGGGAACACCAATGGGGGATGATATATTTGTGAGTTTGGCAGGTGCACTAGATAAAATAGGTGTAGACTGGATAAAAACTGTGAGTCTGGCTACAGCTGGAGTACCTCAAATAGTTGGTAGAAAACCTGGCATGGCAACAAACTTAAAGGAAAAACTACTAGCTATGAAATCAGACCATCACATTTACAGTGCTTGTTGCATAATTCACAGAGAAGTGCTTTGCAGTAAAACTTTAAAGATGGATCATGTCATGGATGTTGTTATTAAGACAGTGAACTTCATACACGCATGAGGTTTGAACCACAGACAGTTCAACAGCTTATTGGAGGAAATTCAGTCACAGTTGGCCATATCACACTGATGTTTGGTGGATATGTCAAGGAATCATGCTGAAGTGCTTTTATGAATTAAGAACTGAAATACAGAGGTTTATGCATGAGAATGAAGGGACATGCAAGAGAACATCGATATCTGTGCAGTAACAGAAACCTGGTTCAAGGCTCCCGAGAGCACCCCAGCATTACCAGGTTATACTTCATACCATGCTTTTCGGCCCCAAAACTTGGACCGAACCACAAAAGGAGGGGGAGTATCAATATTCGTCAAAGATACCCACACCTCCAGGTTGGTGGCACAGCACAAAGCATCAGAGACTATCCATGTGCAACTAACAGTGGGTAAAACTGTCTTCCAGTTTATAGCCTGCTACAGATCACCCTGAGAACACTGGAAAATATGAAGGTCTCTCTAAACACCATTATATTGGGCAACTTCAACTACCCAAACATAGACTGGGAGCATTACTCTAGCTCCAACACCCTAGCCCAAAGGTTCCTAGAATTTATAAACTCAAATGCTATGGAACAACTTGTTACCACTCCCACAAGAGGGGAAAACATAATGGACCTGATCATCACCAACATGGGGACTCTATGCTCCAGACCAGAAGTGTATCCCTCACTGGTAAGATCAGACCATAAACTAATCTCACTGGATATTCACATCCCGACCCCACCCCCTGCCCAGAAAACCACAGTGAAAAACTTCTCTAAAGCAAATTTCACACTCCTCAAAACAGAGGTGGAATCCTTCAAAGCCCCCGAGCCTGTGGAAAATACGTCCCAGACCGCAGAATCCTTTAAAAACGCATTCTATGAACACCTTCAGGAATGCATGGATCATGCAATCCCAAATAAAACCAAGACCCAATCCTCCAAAGGCAGACGTCCTGTCTGGTGGACCCCAGCCATGAACAAACTATACAATAGAAGGAGGAAGCTACTATATGATAGAGCAAAATCCCAAAAAGGGAAGGCATCTCTGATCAGTATTAGCAAAAAACTACGGGCACTCATAAAATCGTCTAAGGCCAGCTTCGTGAGAAACATTGCACAGGAAACTAAGGATAATCACAAGGCTTTCTTTAGTTATGTTAGGAACCTGGGTGGGAATTCCCAGATATGCTCAGAATTAGTCCAAAATGACAAAGAATACATCGAACCCACAGACATTGCCAACATCCTAGCTGACAGGTTCAGCTCAAACTCCCCCCCCCCCACCAAAAGGGCAAATATCTATCCCAGCAGAGTGCTGCCCCCCTGACATCTTAGATGCTCAGGTAAGAGCCGCCCTCTCCAAAGCAAAAAAACACAGCATCAATGGGACCAGATGGTGTCCCGGGCTGCGTCCTACGTGAATGCCAAGAAGAGCTAAACCCAAACATAAAACTACTGTTCAATCACAGCCTTACTACAGGATATGTACCCAAAGAGTGGCATACAACAACAGTGGTCCCTCTTCACAAAGGTGGTGCCTCAACGGATCCTGGAAACTATCACCCCATAAGCCTGACTAGCTTGGTCTGCAAAGCTATGGAAAGGATCATCATGGACCTCATAAATAAAGATATTGGGGACCTACAGACACTGGATCTTACCCAGTTCAGCTTTGTTAAGGGCAGATCCTGCCTCTTAAACCTGGTCGATTTCTTTGAAACAGTCACCAATGCCATTGACAAGGGGAAGGTGGTCCACACAGCCTACCTGGACCTCGCAAAAGCCTTTGATACAATACCCCTTTTGGGCATTATAGATAAGCTCACCAGCTTAAATATAAACCCCTATGTCACTAGATGGGTTGCAAACTGGCTCAAGGACAGAACTCACATGGTTAGAATTGCTGGAGCCATGTCAGACTCCAAACCAGTTACAAGTGGCATCCCACAAGGCTCAGTCCTGGGACCTCTCTTGTTCATTATATATTTCTCGGAGGTACAGGCCAACACGGAAGGACTGTGGCTGACCAAGTTCGCAGATGACTGCAAACTGGGCGCCATAATTGACTCTCCAACTGACACAAGCATCCTCCAAAAGCTCCTCATAGAAACAGACAACTGGTGCCAGAGCCATGGACTCAAGCTAAACACCAAAAAGTGTATAGTCATCCCCTTTGGCAAAAACAAAGTGCCCACAAATTACCACATAGGTGGTAATCCATTAAGTACAGAAGAAGTAATTAGGGACCTGGGGACCCAAGTTGATAGCAATCTCTCATTTGACAACCACATGGCCAAAGTGGTTAGAAAAACATTTTATATAGCCCACCTAATCATGAAGAAATTCACATCTAGATCAGGTGAGGTGATCGTGCCTCTTTACTCATCCCTCATCAGGCCCATAATTGAGTACAATGCCCCTTTTGGGATGTACCTTACCAGACATCTGCAGCAACTGGAAAGACCCCAAAAGTACCTCACCAAGAGGATCAAAGGGCTCAAACAGATGTCATATGCTGCCCGGTTAAAGAAACTCCAGCTCTACTCAGTGGCATACCGCCTGCTCAGAGGCGATCTGTGCCTGACGTATAAAGCCACGTCCAACCCGGAATTAATGGACATGCTGCATCTCAGAAAATCCAAATCCCATTGAGCTATGCACTCGAGAGAGTTGAACCTCAGCACTGAAATAAATAGGACATGCTGGAGGGACAGATTCATAACCCAGAGGCTCCCTTCGCTCTGGAATAAAATCCCAGTCCAGGTTAGGCAGAGTCCCTCATTGACTCTCTTCAATAGGAATCTTGATGAGTGGATGGGAGATCGTAGGTTTACCCTGGGTATCACTTCCGTGTCACTGTTAGACAGAGGCACAGTATACTAACCTTGAAAAAGGGCATAGTAAAATTAATTTAAAATGGGTGGCGAAAGCCAAACACACTCTGGCTAGGCTTATAAATGCCCTAGGGCAGATAGCCTAGTATGAACCTATGAACCTATAAGAACTGAAAGACAATGAATGGGTTCAAGATTTAGCTTTCTTGGAAGATATGACAGAACACTTTCATTACCTGAATACAAGGCTGCAAGGTTTCAATAAATTGGTTAGAGATTTATATAACTATATTCATGCCTTTCAGCTGAAGCTTAAACTTTTTGAATGCCAACTTTCAGCAAGTAATATTGCACACTTTCCAACTCTGATGTCCCTTCAAGACGCACCTGAGTTTCATGGTGATATCAACACCAAAAATACTGCAACAAGATTTCCAAGTTAGTGAGTGAGTTCAGAGAAAGATTTCCAGACTTTAAAAACCTTGAGTATGATTTTTCTAATGTCCGCAACCCTTTCTCTGCTAGTACTGATGAGGTACCAGAACAGTTTTAGTTTTTAGTATGTATGTATGCAACTGAGCTCCAGTGTAATTCTGCGCTGAAGGATACGTTTTCAAGTGTTGATATTGGCACATTTTATCAGAATGTTGGGCCAACATATTGCCAAATGAAATGTTTGGCCTGAAAGATTATGTCAATATTTGGCAGTACCTATGTCTGTAAATCCCTCTTTTCTATGATGAACTTGAACAAGTCTAGACTCATGTCTCAGCTTAGTGATGAACATTCCATCTCAACACTGAAGGTAGCCACTGCTCGATCCTTAGTGACAAACACTTATGCACTTGTACAGGCCAAGAGGGGCCATGTTTCTGAGAGAGTAGAACCAGGAATTAAGGTAAATAATACCTTGATTTTCATTGCTCATTTGTTTTTAGGTTACTAAATCCATCTTTCTTTATTATTATTATTATTATTAATATTATTATTATTATTATTATTATTACTCCCTAATAAGTGGTCTCGATCTGCTCATAATCATATGACTCACGTACCGTATACTCTGAAAAAATGTGGCCCGCAGGAGTAATTGAGTTTGACAACCCTGATTTAAAGCTTGGTGCTAAAACCAAGTATTTGCTTTTAAAGTCATTCTGACCTGAAAAGTGATTATATTAAGTAACAGAGGGCATGGGGTTCATATCCATTTATAAAACCCTTATTTCAGATAAACAGATATCTGCAGACTTCTTTTCATAATATTATGTATTTGAGGTAGAAGGGCAGCTGCGGTAGTGCAGCAGGTAGCGTTGCCGCATCACAGCAAGATGTTCTCCAGTTTGATCCTTGCCTGGGGTGCCATCTGTGTGGAGTCTGCATGCCCTCCCTGTGGTCATGTGGGTTTCCTCCAAGTGCTCTGGTTTCCTCCCACATTCCAAAGACATGCTGTAGTTGGATTGAATACTCTAAATTGGCTCAAGGTGTGCGTGTGTGTGCCTTTTGTGGAAGGTTGGGCGCCGGGCTAGCAACTTGACACCATAAAACTCCACTGCCAATCATGTGCAGACAGGTTATCTGCTGTGGGGACCCCTAACCGAGAAAAGAAGATGTATTTGAGGTAGAACCTTCAATGTTTTTGAGCACCATCTAATATTGGTTCTAGATAGTAAATAAATAAACAAACAATCAAACAAACAAACAGATATACTGACTATAGTGTCAAACATGGCTTACCAGTGGAAAATATTTAAGTAGTGACATAACTGTTTAATACTTCTATATTGCAAAATCTCTGCAGCTGGCAAGCAGCCCACTAAGCAAACATACATTGTTGATGTAGCTGCCAATTCTGGGATTTGCAGCCAAGTACTGTGTGTAAATGCTGAGTATTGTAAGAAGTAACACATGCTAACAACAGAAAAAAAAAACTCTGATGAAAGAGGTTCTTAAAAAAATATTTCACTTTACAATCACAGCATTTCAGAATTACACATGCCCTGTGGAAAACTGACTCAGACAAGAGGTTCTGTGTAATGTGTAACTTTATGCTAAGGAACCATAGAAACAAATACAATACAAGTCTACACAAAAGCCTATTCTTTTGAAAATCATAGGGTGTAGTTTTGACCCCACCATATTAATCATTTCATCTGTAAGATTTTGAATTCCTTGTAGATGGGAATAAACTTAAGAAAATTTGCAAAGTTTAAACCGTCTCTCATTTTATATGTATATGCGTGTGTGTGTCTGTGTCTGTTTGCACACATGCATGTATGTATACATGTGCACAGTTTAGATGCTAAATGCTCATTTTCAGATGTTCCCATATATTTTTTAATGTCAACAGGTCTAAAGGGAGCCTACAACACTATGCAGAATCGGCAACCGTTATATACACTAACACATATGTACTTTTTTCTTGTGCAGTCAGAAGACATTGGCAGAAATTAATTAATTCCAGAATAAATTTCAAAGGCAGAAACATCACTACAATGCTATCTTTAATGCTGCAACAGTATATTTCTCTGGGTTTTGCTGTGCAAGCATAACACATTTTAGTATAACAGAAATGTTTACTGTTTTAAAGAAATCCATATCTACAAATCAACAGTGATCTGTTTGACTCCTAGCCAGTTAAGCAACCTTAGATTCAATGAATGCAAAACATTATGAAGCAGAATGCAGCAAAATTTCGAACACTGCACTGTGCAAATATGTCACTATAAGCCTTGAGTATACAGCTTGTTGAAAAGCACATATACAAAAAAAAATATATCGACATTGAACTATGTTGTGCAATGCATTGTATATGGATCTTTCAAAGAATCCCAAAGACAGTGATGGCTTACAACAACAGGCCGTGATATGGGAATGTACAGTGGTGAGCCTTGCAAAAGCATGCCATTGGTGAGTGTTCTAAGAAACTCCTGTATACTGACATAAATTGCCCTCTTTATTTACTTATTTAGTTATTTAACATTTGTTTACCAGGAAAGTCCGACTTGGAACATAGCCAATTTTCAGTGGCGGCCCGGGGAGAAACACTCCAGACGCCTGTCTTGCAGTTAAATGGCATGTCATCTTTGCTGGCATATCTTCAATGTTTCAAAGAGCATGCCACACCAGGGAACATCCTTCCTCAGATTTCATCAGCATGGTTTTAGTCATGCTGCACTGTTGCCAGGATGGCAGTCGGGAATACTTTGTTTTTCTTCACCAGTTCACATGCCAGTGATGCTACACGGGTCTATATTACCATCTCGAATGGTAAAAATGTCGAACGCTCACATGAGCGAAAACTTACGAAAACAAACTTGCAATTGTGAGGGTCAGCACCCCCTCCCCACCACCCACTAAATATGTATTCCAATTCCAAGGTCGCACTACAGTGAGGAAAGGGCAAATATTGCAATCCTCACTATACCGTGACCCCCAAAAAGCAAGTTAGTTTTCATAAGTTTTCGCTCATGTGAGTGTTCAACATTTTTACCATTCGAGATAGTAATATAGACCCATGCCACACAACATTTGCATTCACTATATCACTAGTGCAAAAAAGGGGTTGGGTATGCTAGTGGTGGTAGTAAGTATTTTGTGACATTCACATCTCATATTTATGGAATCTTCTGAAGAAAGACATGTCTTCTAGGATATGCTGGGCACTAGCTGTACTCTTGAAAACTGGATTTTTTTTTCAGAACCTCGTACATGCTGGTAAGCTCATACTCAGATAAGAAGTTGAGGGCTACTTATCTCTATGGTGCATATGGCTAGAGTATTAACCACAACCTACCTGATTTGATTATATACCCAATCCCTGAGGAGGCAGCGTATCCAAAATCTTTTACGTTTAAGGGTATCTGTGGCAGCTGTTTCAAAACTGATAATGATATGCATGATAAACTGAGACAACAGGATGCAGGATACACAAGAAATGATCTGCACATTCATAAAGTAAGTAGCACAAGCTGGTTTAGCACCATTCAGCCTTGTGTGAGTTGTAGTCTTCATCCATGAAATCATAGGAACAGATTAAGAATAGCTGGTGACAGGCAGCTACATTTGTTAGAAGCATCCACCAAGATGGCAGCTCCTGTCATGTTATAAAACAGACTTGTTTTCCTTCATTCTTAGTGGCATCAGTGTGTAGCACTGTTTCTCAGTGGTAGCAGCATGTAGCACTGTTTATCAGTGGCATCAGTGTGTAGCACTATTTATCAGTGGTACCAGCATGTAGCACCATTTATCATCCTCTTGGATACAACTGTAAAAGGCAGCTGATTTCAAAGCAAGTACTAAGGTCAAGATTTTCCTTAATGCACAAGAAGCATCTGTTGGGGAGGGGAGCTCATTTTACTGAATCCTCTGCATCAGCTATTTGAAGTTACATTTTGACAGTATGACTACACTTCTTTCTATATTCAAAGATGCAAGACCCATCTGTAAAATTTTGTAGGCTATCTCTATGCTGTGCTGATCTCCTTACTCTTCATGTTGTAGATGAGACTTACTAGATGTTGATGAGTGTAGGAATGCATTAATTGGCATCTATCCTAATAAAACATACCTCCAGATTTACTAATCTTCCATGCAGGACTAGCTTAGTCCTGCACAGAAGCGCCCATTTAGGAGCAGGACAGCAACACACCACGCATATTAATAAGGTGCTGCCTGAGCTCTTAGGCTTACACAGAGCTTGTAAGAGTGCAGGGGGTGTGTCTGAGAGCAGAGCTCTCAGAATAAACATGCCCCTGCAATGTGAAGCAGCAGAAAGGGGTAAGGAATGAATGAGACCACTCATAGGTGTCCGCCTATCCCCACCAACAGTTCCCCATGTGTACAACAGCAAAAGTACATATACATAAAACGAAGAAACCCTTTTTTTTTTTAAATCCGATTAAAGCTAACCATAGGTGCGTGGGTGTGCCCATTGCTTAGCCACAGTTAAAGCAGCTTAAAAGGCTGAAGAGTATAACAAGGAAGAAATATGCAAATGAAGCAGCACAGCAATAATGTAGTGGGCAGAGCATTCGCCTAACGAGCAGGCATTCCCAGTTCGAGTCCCACTGCAGCACAGTCTATTTTACATGGCAAAGCACTTTATGACCAATATTTTTGTTGCAAAACCCACTAAATAACATATATTTATGAACTTGAATACTGCAGGAAATGCACATGTGACATGTCAGTGTCATAATGAATAAGGCACTAGTAAACAGGTTTAAGCACAAATAAGCAGTAGTAAGCATATTTAAGCACTAGTAAGTGGAGTTAAGTACGTTTGCGCAGGGGTAAGCAATGCCTACACTCGCTAAGCAATTCTAAAGCTAACTCTCTGTAAGCAGATGTAATGGCAGGTTAGCAGTGCTTACCATCACGCAAATCCACTTACAACTGCTCAAAAGTGCCTTAATCACTCTGTATCCAACAGCCCTTGTTCTGCCCATCAACAAAATAAACAGCCATGCAGGTCTTGAACCCAGGACCCTATACACCATAGTCCCAGTAGTTATCCACCAAGCCATCACAGAAGTACAGAAGAATGAGGTAGTAGTAAACATGTCCTCACCATAGTATAACCAAAATGAACCTGTGAAAGGCATCAGTATACAGTCATATGTGCCATAACTCACTACATAACATAAATATATGAACTGGAGTACAGCAGTAAGCCCAGAAGTGAGGTGTAACTGTGATAGAGTGTCAAAGTCCCCAATAAAACACAAGGACCCCACAGAGTGTATGTACACATCAATCAGGGATACCAGGCATACATATAAGGTGTAATGAATAATAACACAATGCCAAAAAGGCATTATAATGAAGGTCTAATGTAAGCAATGCTAAGCATTGCACAGGCCAGCGTAGGAGGTGTGAACAATGTGTAGACCAGCTAACTCTTTGTGCCCAGTGGTATACCCCTTTAAACAATGCCACCCTTAGGTAAGCAGGTTTGCCCATAGCTTAGCCTTTTCAAAACTGGCCAATCACGGAAAAGTGTGGGAAATCGGCCCTACTTAAACCCAAGAGGCAGGAATACAGCTCATAACTGGTTGTAACTTCCCCTTGCAAACACTATGGCAGTAAGGGGAGAAGGAGTGCACTTCTGGGTGCAGTGCTGGTGCATTCAGGAGTCCAAGGTCATGGCAGGACTCCTAGTTAAAGACCATGCACAGAGACTGCTGCAGGGTCAGTACCAGGGCTCCCAATATAAGGCGGAGGCCTGGGACCATCTCGCCCGCAACCTCACCAGTGCCACTGGCATACCCCAAACTGGTGAGCAGGTCAGGCAACACTATGCCAACCTGAAGCAGTGGAAGGGGGACCTCTTGGAGGAGTGGCTCCAAGAGGCTAGAGCATCAGGGGATGTTCCAGCCATCTGTATCACCCCAGTATGTGTGTAATAATTGCCAGCTCAGGTATATCATGGATAGGTATGGCTAAATATTCCTCTTATGTCCCCTACAGCTGCAATGGAGTGGGCTGCAAATGAGGAGGCCCACATCTGCCACCTGGCATGGTTGTGACTCGAGGCAGGTCAGTAATACTCATGCTTTTACTGTCATAGGAAATAAAAATAAAAGTAGTAGTAAATTAATTGCTAGTATAAAACCTGTATTGTTCAAGACAAGTACTGCATACACTAGAGAATATGGCAGGAAGAGTCTCATATTGTTTTTTTGGCAATAAAAGTGTAATATCCTGACAAAACAGGTCTAACTGCTGGACTGAATGTGTATATTCTGGTATCATATGGTAATGTAGATTTGCAATCATGTAATAGTACTGTAGTGTTAAGCACTGTTACCCACACCATGCACCATAAATTGAATGTGTAGGAATGCCAGTATATGACAGGTGTAATCCCCAGAGGCCATTTAGTATAACTGAGAGACACATAGACAGTAAACAGAAAATGCAGACAACAAAAACTGAATAGCACATGCAACTGAGATGTGAACTTTTGTTTTTTAGCACGCACACACAGCAACGGTTCTAATCCTGCCAGTGGTAGTAGTCTGCATACAGAATCATACCCCACAACTGCACAGATATGTCTAGAATGTCTATTAAAGTGGCCTATATCTAATGCCTATCAACCTATCCCCCTGGGAAATCAGTGGGATGATCCCAGACGTATAGGCAGCAAACAGGAAATGCAACTGATTGACACACATCTATGACAACAAACCTGGCACACTAACAACTCCCCAATACCTTATGTGACTAAGAAGCCACGTATGTCCCATTTACACCCCAACTTGTTAAGCTGTGGTCAGAGTGTGTACCGTAACAGAGTGAGATGTATGTGCATAATAGTAATGTGGAACCTGGTACTGTGTGTGGGAACATTCAGGTAGTGTTAATAAACATTCCTCCCACAGGTTTGTCAGATACCAACACTGTGCCCAGAAATACAAGAATGCTATGCAGTTGCTCTGAATAATGAGGTATTACACATCACTGTTGCCCACAATGTCCTACAACATATAACTGTCTAGGAATTCTGTATAAGAATGTTCTTATACAAGGTCAGAATGCATAAGCACAGGGGATTAATAAGACAGAAAGCAGATTGGAGATATACAGCAATATCAATATAGCATACACAACTGTGATGGACAGTGTTTAAGTTGTAGCAGACAGAGTCATGATCCGAATCCTGGGTGTGAAACTAGACTGCATACAGATTCATACCCCACAACTGTACACATGAGGCCAGAATGTCCAGTATATGTGCCCATATCTGCTGTCTGTCTCCCCTGTCACCCCGATAAGTCTGTGGGATGATCCCAGATGTGTAGCCTGCAAACAGGGAATACAAGTGATTGTCAACCATCATGAGAATACACCTGTCACTGTAGCAACCCCCAAAACTGTTAGGAGAGTAATATTTCAAGTATGGCCTATCTACACTCCCATGTTGTCAAGCTGTGACCAAAGTGTGTACTGAGTGGGATGTATGTGCATAATACTAATGTGTAATCTAGAACCTTGTGTGGCAACAGTCAGGTAGTGCTAACAAACATTGCTCCCACAGGTACGTTGGATGTGAACACTGTGCAGACCAATATAACCTGTACTGGTACCGTCCACCCTGGTATTGTAGGGGATTGTGAGTGTTGCAGTTTCTCTGAATAATAAAGTATCACTGGTCACTGGTCACTGTCGCCCACATTGTGCTACATAATATAACTGTGTAGGAAAGCATGTATATGTGTGTGTCAGGTCACTAAAGGTGGAAGAGAGCAATATTCTAGATATTCTAGATATGTCCAAGCACATCAGCATGTGGTCAACACATGGCCATAGTCTGTGCAGAAAGAGTTGGATAGCATAGTGCAAAACATCAACCCAGAATCCAGGCGTATGGGTACAAACAGTTAGTCAGTGTTAACAAACATTCCCTCCACAGGTATACCAGGTAAGGGGTGTATACTGCAGGTAAAATGTGTAATGATGTTGACACCCATATCAGTGCCCAATATAAGTCTATAGGGTAGTGTAGTAAGACTTGTAAGGTACAGATAACAGCACTGACTATGAAAGTAATATGGAGTACAGGAATATACTACCTGTTAATAGACATCTTTCTCCCCCCCCCACTTTATCTCCAACAATAATCAGCATACCCACCGCAACCGGTATGTACTGACTCTGATAATGTCCAATTGTTTGATAAATATTTTAATGGTTCCCATGCATGTGCCATATTGAATTATTCCAACATTGGTGGCATGTTGCCATAAACGTACCTGCATGCTGTTCTTATGACCACTGTGGTCCCATATATGCATGTGTTTTGTTTGCTATGCAACTGCTCCGTATCTGGTGTCTGGGTTAATGGAAACATCTATGCATGCTGTTATACCTAACCCTGGCATGTGTTGACTATTACTAACCCATATATGATTTTGAAATTGAAACACTATAGCACACTTGGGAAGGCCAGTACCAGTGGACCCACCTGTCCCACCTCAGCTGGCTGAGACACCGGGCACCAGAATGTCTGGGGCCAAACCCCGGACCTCCCTGTCCATTCGTCCTGCACCACCTTCGGGTGGAACCACCTCAGGGGATGGGGCTTGCCCCCCCTGGGGAGTGGGCACAGACAGGCACCTGTCACCCGTCGCCAGGTCGGGGTTGTGGTGTGTAGAGTGATCAACGAGCATTTCAGTGATCTTCTATGCCAGTTTGAGGGCCACGTGTTGTGATTAGAGAGACAGCCTGGCTCTGCAGCTCAGCCCCCAGCACAGCCATCTTCGGGGCTGTGAAGGTGTAGTGGTGACTGTCCATGGGTGGGGACCTCAGTCCCACTGTTACCACTAGGGGGCTTGTGGGCTTCCGATATCCAAACACCCTTCCCCATCAAGGTGTTTACTCCCCACATGTGTCATATACCATCCATGTATGCATCTTGTGTGTCTTGTCTGTTAACCTACCCAACCTTCCTCCCCAAATATACCTACTACCCCCTCCCCAACATCCCACTCTTACCTGAAAAAAACAAAAAGGGCAATCTGTTCCACACAAAAAAATCTTGCCTCATACATAGCTGTCCATTTCGCATGTGTCCACTGGACACATGTAAGCCGGTTTAATTGGCATCACAACTTATTATGGTTGTCCTCACCCCTCACCCAGGGCTTTGAGTGTCCAAATCTATCTCCAAATTCAGTGTATATGCACAGCTGTTGCTGTAGAAGAAATGGGCAGCTATGGACCTTCCCTACACCCTTCCTGCACATACCTAGCTATTTTCCCTACTGCCTTTCCCTCTTTCTGCCCCTTTTTCACCACTTTCCTATCAACCCTTTTTTCTTTTCTTTTAAAGAAATTAGCGCAGGAGTAAGCAGGAGTAAGCACTTTTAAGCAGCAGTATGCGGGTCTAAGCGTGTTTGCGTGGGGGTAAGCACTGCCTAGACAGATTAAGCAATTTAGAAGCTAAGTATAAGAAACTGTAACCGGAAATTAGCAGTGCTTGCCTCCGCGCAAACATGTGCAAACCCACTTACAACTGCTTTAAAGTGCCTTAATCACTCTGTATCCAATGGCCTATGTTCTGCCCAGCAACAAAATAAACAGCCTCTGCAAGGCTCGAACCCAGAATCCTGCACACCACAGACAAACTGATTTATCACTAAGCCATGCCAGATATACATAAATCTGATGTTTTCAGAAACATATCATCCAGCCCAGTCATGCAACAGTACAGAAAATGTTTACCAACATCTATATGTATGTGTGTGTGTGTGTGTGTGTGTGTGTGTGTGTGTGTGTGTGTGTGTGTGTGTGTGTGTAAATATATTAATATCTAAACAGATACAACAAATATATATATATATATATATATATATATATATATATATATATTTAGAAGTATATACATATATATATAAATATATATGAACATTTATACATGCAAATGCCTACATCGACACATGTATATGTCTACACCTATATGTCTACATATACACAGCAACTTACATATATGTAAGCAGATATATATATATATATATATATAAATATATATGTAGGAATATATGGACATAGTTATATATACGTAAGAAGATATATATATATATATATATATATATCCATATAAGTACATATGGACATACATGTGTAGATATCAATGGGAGATTAACTAAATCATAAATGTCCATGTGTACCATTAATGGGGTTGAGAGGCCCCAAACAATATACGTCTTGTACGAATAGGTATACCCACCCCTGCCCACAGCCAAACACATCCGCCCTGCAATACACTACCAAGTGTTGCAGATAGCATAACCAGGTCCTGACATGACATGGCCACAAGATGTTAACAGTACTACATCCCACCTGTATGATGTCAGGCTGGTATTGGTAACATATCATGCAGTACAGTCTGGCTCCCATAGGAAATGTAAAATGTGGAAGCTATCAACATTCCCAGGATACATATGCACAGACACATATATGCAGATACATATATATATATATATATATATATATATATATATATATATATATATATATACATATATATATATATATATATATATATATATATATATATCTATATATATATCTATATATATATATATATATATATATATATATATATATATATATATATAGATATACATGTGACTACACATACACACGCAGAGATATGTACAGTAAGATACTCATGTAGTAGGCGCACACAATATGGAACAGCCACTGTGCCTACAGTTAGCACCCTAACAACTGGACACTGGATGAGCCACACATACAATTGACATATGTTGCCTGCAACATATACCCACAGAGAGGTCATAGGATAACACACCACACACAAGTTTTCAGAACTGGAATACTTTTATTTGTGTACTATTATAGATGTATATGCCATGTCATATAGCTGTTCAGACACTGACATCCATATAAAGAGTAATGCAACTCTGAAACAGTTATACTAATACAACAAAGCACTGTGCAGACTACAGGCAGACTGGCTCAACACTGGCTTACATCTCCTATGGGGGAATGCACATGTACCTGCATATATTATTTCTTACACCTATTTCACTGAATTGCACTGTGAAACGCTTATAATTGTGCTATACAGTTGATCTACTATATTTTTGCATTGTTATAAATCTTTCTTTCATTGTTTCACTGCATTTATGTACTGTTTTAAACTGTTTTAACATTACTTAACTGTAAACCGCTTTTTCATACTGAGAGTTGTATTTTCTGTTTGTGAGTGCTCTATCTGAACTTTTCTGTGCATTTTTGTCTGTTAAAAGCATTCTCGAGTCTGCTCCTTTATCTGTTTAAAACTTTCATTTAGTGGCTACAGCTAGGAACTGTAATTATTTTTTCCCACCCACCCTTCCTAGTGTTGTGTGTTCTTATACTTGGTGGCTTTGCAGTTGCCCGCCCATACTCTATATTTGATCTGTGACACTCCTCCCAGTCTAGTGTCATTAGTTCACTCAATCTAATAGAGAACATTTCTGAAGGCCAACCCACTCAGATTCTTAACGTTGAATTAACTTCTGTTCCAGCTTTCTCTATTTCCACTTTACTGAGGAAAAAATTCTAAGCTTGCTTCCCCCCTTTCCTGTGGCAGGTCAGATATGGATTTGCTGTGTCCAGGACTGTTTGTGAGCTCCTAAACCCCCCACCCCCACCCCCACACTTAACTGGGGTTAAACTATTCCTGGCACCATACAGTCTGTTTTTCAAAATTTCCCTTGCAACTAGCCAGCTTTTTTAGTTTTAGCACTCATCTGTTTCTTTGATCTCAGCACTTATTCAGAACTCATTGTAAGCACTAAATAAGTTACAAATTACTACAGCACTCAACTTTCCTCACTTGTCTGGAGGAAAACAGTTTTTAGTACTTAATAAATAAGCACCTATTCAGGCATGTCTAAAGGTCAGCTCCTGGTGTTTTCTCCTGTCTACCTGATGAATCTGAGCATCTTGGGACAATGCAGCAATTGCCTCACGTACACAGACAACCCTCTCCTCATACCACACAACACTACGACCTGTGAGGGATGCACTTATATAGCTAAACTGGAAGCAAAGCTCTCTTTTCCAATGACTGGCCTAGACAGCCAAGAGGAGAAGGTAAACACTTGCACCGCACCACACTCATCACATAGTCCCTCAAAACCTACACCACCAAAACACACACACAGAACCACAAAACACACACCTACATTCACGGAGGCTGTCAGTACTAATCTGCCCAAACAACAGAGACCTCCAAAGCAGAAATGCAAGTAACCTCCACCCCCCAACACAACCCAAATGACACATAGCCCACATACTCAGTGTGCCACTCAACTACAGCCCATAAGGCATAATGTACCCAACACTCTAGTCATAGGTGACTCTATAGTCAGGCACACTGATGTTCCACTCACCAGGCTAAACAAGGAAAAAGTTACTGTCAGCTGCCTGTCAGGTGCCAGGATCTGCCACATAGCGCACACACTCAGGTCACTCCACAACAAGTACAAATATGACTCTGTCATTATCCATGTTGGTGTGAATGACCTGAGACGTACCTCCCTGGACTATATGAAAAGAGACATGGAGGAGCTCTCTGATCTTGTAGCCCAGGCTGGTATGACCCTAGCCCTGAATAGCATCCTGCCATCACCCAGAATGACACCACAGTACAAGGACAAAATGATTGACTTTAACAATTAGCTAAGCTTCTGGTGTCATTCTAAGGAAATCCAGTATCTGTCTGCCTGGGATGACATGATCAACAGACCACGCTGCTTTGCCAAAGATGGCCTGCACCTGTCACCCTTGGGATTCCGGATACTGGCAAAGGCTCTTGCCACCCCTATAGTGCCTTTTTTAGTTCAAATGATAAATTCAAGACCGTAACAGGTACAAGCAAGCAAAATCTGAGGGTAATGCTACTCAATGCTAGAAGTCTAAACCTCAAAATGCACTCACTCGAGGCACTCCTTAAAATGGAGAACACTGACATCTGTGCAGTGACAGAGACCTGGTTCAAAGCTCCAGAGAGCACCCCTGCATTGCCAGGCTATAATTCATACCACACCTTTCAGCCCCCAAACTCGGACTGAAACACTAAAGGTGGAGGTGTGTCCATATTCATTAAGGATATCCACACCTCCAAGCTAGTTGCTCAGCATAATGCATCCGAGATTATCCAAGTTCAACTAACTCTGGGCAAAACCGCAATCCAGATTGTAGCTTGCTACAGACCCCCCACCATGCCCCAGGATTCCCACTCCTCTTTTCTTGATACATTGGAAAATATTAAGGTACATCCCAACACTCTGATAATGGGTAATTTCAACTACCCTACCATTAACTGGGAAAACTACTCATGTACCAACTCTTTTGCTCAATATTTTCTGGAAATCATCAATTCCAACACTTTGGATCAACTTATCCACACCCCCACCAGAGGCAGCAATATCCTAGACCTAGTCATCACCAACATGGGTGACCGGTGTTCCACACCAGAGGTCAGCTCCTCATTGGTCAAATCTGACCACAAGCTAATCACCCTAGACATCCACATCCTGCTCCCACCCCCCATTAGGAAATCAACCGTAAAAAATTTCTCCAAAGCCAACTTCATGCTTCTTAAGACAGAAGTGGCAAACTTCATGACACTCATGCAGATAGACAATAGAGGTACAACTGCTGAATCCTACACAAATGCACTTTATAAGCACTTACACGAGTGCATGGATCATGCTATCCCTAACAGAACCAAGATGCTATCCTCCAAAAAAAGGAAGCCAATCTGGTGGTCTTCTGCCATAAACAAACTCTACAACAGAAGAAAGAAACTGTTGCAAAAAAGAGTAAAATCCTACGATTGGAGGAACTCCCTTGTCAGCCTCAGTAAGAAGCTGAGATCCCTCATGAAATCCTCCAAAGCTAGTTATGAAAACAAAATTGCCACTGATTCTAAAGACAACCACAAAGCATTCTATAGCTATGTCAAAAATCTCAATGACAACACTCAGATCTGCTCTGAGTTACAGCACAATGACACTAAATATACAGAACCAATTGATATTGCCAACATCCTGGCAGATAGGTTCAGTGCTAACTTTACCCCCCTCTCACCCCCTAAAGGGCCCATCTTTATACCAGAAGAATGCAAAGTTCCTGTAATCACGGCTGCACAGGTAAAAACTTCACTCTCCAAAGCCAAGAACACAGCATCCATGGGACCTGACAACATCCAAGGCTGCCTTCTACATGAACTACAGAATGAACTGGCACCCCACCTAAGTACCAGCTTTGTGCCCATTGAATGGTGCACCATGACAGTTATCCCACTCCACAAAGGGGGGGCCACAATAGACCCCAGGAACTACCACCCCATTAGCCTGACGAGCCTCGTCTGCAAGGCCATGGAACATATCATCATGGAACTCATAAACAAAGACATTGGAGATCTCCAAACCCTGGACCCCACACAGTTTGGGTTTGTAAAAGGCAGATCATGTCTCCTAAATCTGATAGACATCTTTGAAGTAGTCACCAAAGCCATAGATGAGGGTAAGATGGTTCGCACAACCTATCTAGATCTCACCGAGGCATTCAACACCATCCCCCACTCTGGAATTATAGATAAACTCACAAAACTAGGTATAAATCCCTATGTCACAAGATGGGTTGCCAACTGGCTTACTGAAAGAACCCACACTGTGAAAGTAGCAGACTCCAAATCAGACTTCAGACCAGTGACAAGTGGAGTACCACAGGGTTCAATCCTGGGTTCTCTCCTGTTTGGTATCTACTTCTCTGAAGTACAGGCTAACAGAGAAGGTCTTTGGCTAACTAAATTTGCAGATGACTGCAAACTAGGACCCATAATTGAAACTCCTAATAATGTGGACATCCTACAATAGGGCCTCACTGAGACAGATGCCTGGTGTCAAAGACATGGTCTCAAGCTCAATGCCAAAAAGTACATTGTCATCCCCTTTGGTAAAAATTCTGTACCCATGAACTACCACATAGCCGGTAGTCTACTTAACACCAAAAGTGTGATAAGAGACCTTGGGACACAGGTGGACAGTAGTCTCTCCTAAGATAATCACATCACCAAAGTGGTCAGGAAATCCTTCTATGTGGCACACCTCATCACAAAAGGTTTCTCATCCAGAAAAAAAGAGGTCATTGTTCCCCTCTACTCATCATTCATTAGACCCATTATAGAGTACAACACCCCTTTTGGTATGTACCTCACAAGACATCTACAACAATTGGAAAGGCCACAAAAATACCTCACAAAGAGGATTACTGGCCTCAAACAGATGCCTTACGCAGACCGTCTCAAAAAACTCCAGCTTTACTCCGTCGCATATTGCCTACTCAGAGGCGATCTCTGCCTAACATACAAAGCTATGTCAAACCCAGAGCTGTTGGACATGCTCCACTTAAAGAAATCCCAATCCCTTTGAGCTACACACTCTAGGGACCTAAACCTTGTCACCACAATAAACAGAACATGCTGGAGGCATAGATTCCTGTCCCAGAAACTTCCCATACTCTGGAACAGACTACCTATCTATGTCAAACAGAGCTCCTCATTAGCACTCTTCAAGAAAAATCTTGTTGATTGGATAGGTAATAGGAAATTCACCCCGGGGATCACTTCTGTGGTTCTGCTTGACAGGGGCACAGGAAAATTATTTTCTTGGGTGGCGAAAGCCAGGGTACATTTTTGGCTAGGCTTGTATAGGCCCTAGGGCCAATAGCCTAGTACCTACCTATGAACCTATATAGCAGGCTCTACAGGCATGTCACAGCACAGGGTAAGATACACCTGTGTGGAAGTGCATAACCACAACCAATGTGAACACAGCCACAGCCACATATGATAAGCTAGCATAATATTACAGTATATGGAGTATCTGTTCTACACCATCCTCATATGTGCCACTCACACACTGACCCTACATATAATGGGCCACTACACAGTGTGACCTGATGCCTGTCTTTGGTATGGGATATGTGTGTGTATGGCCCTACTAACATGTAAGCCAATAAGGTAACATACAGTGGAGCAGTATGTAAAATCAAACAGGACGGGACCTAGAACGATGACATCTACCGCAGTCCGTACACAGGCCAAGGTACATATTGACAATACACACACTGTTGACATTCACCATAAGTACACAGACCTCAGTACTGTACAAACAACCAAAGAATGTCCAGGTTATGTCATCAAATATAACCCCTACTGTACATAACATGTGTAGCAGTCTGATATCTCACTGGCTTGTTACCAGATATTGTGACACTAATTATGGTGTACAGCACATATGCACCTCTTAATGCATGATGTATGTACAAAGGTTGACAGAGTTGTGGCTGGAAGCACATACACAGGGCCAATATTGACATGTTGCTGTGATAACATCTTACATTTACTGTTGTAACAGGGTTTGTCGCAACATATGTCCTATGAGGGATATGAAGTCAGTAACTGTCCCAGCTTTCAACATCTACAGACTGCAATCCTCACACTGCCTTCTGCAGTTCACAGATACATGCTGTGTGGGTAACACATGAAACCAAAGGCATCACACACTGCCCAGTCTGCAGATCTCCCTACAGATGGGGAGTCCTCATAAAATAGAACTGACATGACAGGTATTAATACATGTAGGACAGCCATATCCGCACACACTCTGTTTAACCAACATTACTCCAAATGCAGTATAGCAGCACTTACAGTCTGTAGTCAGGTCAGGCACATTCGCCTCCTGTTTGTTGGCCTGTTTCCACAGTGTGTGTTGTCAAAGGTAAATCCCCAATCCATCTGAGGTGCTATTTGCCAAACAACAGATCGAGTTTCTACTCACAGTGAATGGAAAGGCCCAACACCAACAAGATGTTCCTAGATATTGGAGAGTGTTTCCATGCAATTGGCTATGG
>NC_056732.1:363106317-363115874 GCF_019279795.1 Protopterus annectens | reverse complement strand
AACCCCAAATTGCCACTGATGTTGTTCATAATGCTCACTACCTGTCCTAATTCAAGTTCTTTGTAAGTGCCATCCAAGAGCGAGTCTTCTATACTCTTAATATATTCAGTCCTATCTAATAGTACAACCCCCCCCCCCTTTATCAGCAGTGGTTACAAGAATACTCGGGTGGTTGCTTAGCAATTGCAATGAATCAGATTCTGATCTATCCATGTTACAAAATTTGTTAGTAACATGCTTAGAAGAATAAAATTTGTACAAATCTGCTTCGCAAGATTTCACAAAACATTCTACCATATGTGGAAATGGAGGACTGAAAGTGCTCTTGCGCTTAAACATACTAAACTTGTTGTTTTCAGAGTCGACAGACGTCACCTTGGAATTAACAAAAAACATTTTTATAGCTAAATTCCTGGCAAATAATCTAAGATCAAAAAACGTCTCTGTCTGAATGCTGGGTTGAGAGGGAATAAAACTCAACCCTCGATTTAAAAGAGAACAATCAGATTCTGAAGGAACAAAAGTAGAAAAATTAAAGACCAAATCAGTCAGTGTAGTTGTTTCTTCTGTGGCCCGTACCTGTCCTGTGAGTTTTTCCGTTTCCTGGGACCTCTGCTCATAGATCTCCCTCTGGGACGGCATTCCGTTCTGATGGGAAAAGGAGCTTCTGGCAGTTTGTTGAAAATGACATGAGTGCGTCTGACTGTTCCTGTTCTCTCCGATTCTTCTGTTGAACGGAGCGCTAACTGGTTGGGAGGCGGTGTATTGGTGTCCTGAACTTCTCCGATGGATGGCCTTCTTCCTTCACTAGCATCCGTGAGGTAAGGCGTTGTTGCAGGTGTCGACGCCAAATTCAGATCTCCTTGATTTCCGGTCATGCTTTCAACATGACATGGATGGGTGTTCTGATTGGGTCTGAGGTTATGGGAGTCTTGATGTCTCGGCCAAACAAAAATATTGCCAGTACGGAAATCTTCTACATCTCTGCTTAATTTTCATTGTTTCACATTTCTGAGCTTGTCACTGTAGCTATTTATTTGTAACATTACTTGGTTGAGTTTCCTTGTGCAAAAGTCTGGTTTGAAATGTTCGACTATCTTATTGTATATCTCATCAGTTCTAAGCTGTAAATCTTGTTCAATAGGATCAAAGTACTCAAGCAATAACTCTATGTATTTAAAACCTGTTTCCAAATTCAGGTCTTGCCATTTCTTCAGCAAGTCAGGGTACAGTTGGCCATACGTCGGCATACACAACACACGCATTCCTCTCGGTATAACATTGAAGTGTATACACGCATGCAGATGTTTCTTTTGCCAAGACAGTCTCTGTATTTTGAACAGATTATTATGTTCGTGATTGCAGCTGATGCAGCACACGTTTCCGAGAATGCAGTAGCAATTGTTCAATCCCTTGATGTTAGAGACATGAATGCATCCATGGCTTCCCGTAAGGTGGATAATGCCACTACGTCGTAGACACCATTCGCAGTGGATTCTGCAAACACAACAGTGAATGATGAACGCTTGGGCGCACGGCCCAAGATTCCTTCGGCAGAACGACATTTTTTGGAAACCTTACCAGTACCCGTGAAAAAGAAGACAGGGGCGTGGAAACGCTCCTTAAGCGAAGGCAGAGACCCGCGCAAGAAGCGGAGAACATTAGAGTGACTACTTGTGGTAATTACGACAATGATAACATTGTATATAATTTGTCCTCATATGTTTTGAATGCTGAGGAGTTATATGTGTTAAACAAGGGATTGTCTTTTGTCCCGAGCAGGACTTGCAATTATCAAGATGTAGTCATGGATCTCATGCTTTTTTGCAGGGGAGTGGCTCTTAGAAATATGTTTGGCAATGTTATTAATAGTAGTTCCACACTTAGACAGCCTAGCACGTTTGTTCCTCCATTGACACCATCTTTACAACTGTTTATTAATGCCTGTGAAAGGGACCTTATGGCATACTTTCATAATGGCAGCACTCAGAAATATTATAATTTAACTGCATCACAGAGACAAGCCCTTCATAATTTAAGTGATAATAGAGATATTACCATTAAGATGGCTGATAAAGGAGGGGCCATAGTTGTGATGGATACATTGGTATATCACAACAAACTAAGCCAGTTACTATCTGACACACACACTTATAGATTAATAAACCCTTTAATGGTGAAGCATATGATAGAGAAAGTCCACAAGACCTTGGAAGAACTCCTAGATGACATGGTCATAAGTGAAGTGTTATACAATTTTCTTAGAATGGAAGGGGTTGTTATACCACTCTTCAAAGGCCTGCCTAAGATACATAAATCTTTGACAGACTTCCGATACGACCCATAGTATCAGGTAGAAAATGGGTCACAGAAAATGCCTCTATATGGTTAGAAACCACACTTAGGCCATATGTTAATAAAATGGAAAACATATTAACAGATACAGGAGACTTTTTGAAGCCACTTGGAGGGTTAGTTAGGGCCCCTCATGATTCACATTATCTCATGGTTACACTGGATGTACAGAGCCTTTTTACGGTTATACACAATGATTATGGCATAATGGCTATTGATACATTGTTGAGAGAAAATGGAGCCCTAGATCATTATATCAAACAGGTTACAACTGTACTTAAGTTAGTTTTGGAAAGCAATGTATTTTTGGGTCTAGAATAGACATATAGGCAAGCACAGGGTGTAGCCATGGGCACACCCTGTGCGAATACCTATGCTAACCTGGTACTAGCCTATTGGGAGAATTTATATATTTTTAAAAATAGAGAATGGAAGCCATATATTGGCCTTTATAAACGCTTTGTGGATGATGCTTTTATTTTGTGGAAGGGTGATACCATCTCCCTTAAATTATTTATTGATTTTCTACACTCCACAACAGATTTCTTTAAGTTTACGGAAGTAACATCTTATACTGAGATAGACTTTTTAGATGTCACAATAGCACAGACTTTACAAGGTTTTTCTACCAGTCTGCATAGGAAGGGGTGTTGGAAAAATACATTTTTAACTTTTGACAGTATGCATCCACGATACACTTTTCCCAACATAGTACAAGGACAGCTAGCCAGGTTATCTAGGAACTGCACGGATGATATTTGTTTCAACAATGAATTGGAGAGTCTGAAGGGTCTTTTTGTAGAGAGGGGGTATAATGAAACCATGGTCAAAGATGTTATAGAGAAGCATAGAGATAAAAGGGGTCATAAATATAAGCCCTGGTTATCTAGGCCTGCTAGGGACTTAGCTATACCTTCAAGAGAAATGAAACAGGATGCTAGATTTAAGGTTATGTTCACTTATAGTAGTGATATAAAAGAGATCACTGGAATTATAAGGGATAACTGGAACATCCTCACTAGTGATGATAGAATCAACACCATAGTAGGGCCGACTCCAGTATGTGGATATAGGAAGAATTAGAGTCTAAAAGACATTCTATGTGGGGAACATGTTAGTTTATCTTATACCCCTGCTTTATCTGCAGGCAGCAAGCCTTGTGGTAGATGCAAGGCCTGCCCTTATATTTCTCAAGATGTTTCCTTTATACATCCTGTTACTAATAGGACCTATATGTTGAAAGCTAAAGCCACTTGCAGGACTAAGGATATAGTGTATCTGGCTAATTGTAAGTCTTGCCCATGTTTTTACGTGGGCAAGACAAATAATATGTTCAAAGTCAGAATATTGCAACATCTTTCTAGTATAAGAAACAAGGACACACATAATGCCTTGTTTAGACATATTAGTGAACATCCTACACATTGTTTTACCTTTAGGGCCATAGTCAATGTAAGGCTTAACAAGAGGGGAGGTGATATAAAACACTACACAGAACAGATAGAGTCAAGGAAGATCCTAGAGTTTATGGCACAGGAATCCAGGGCTCAATAATGTTGTTCCCATTAAACCCACCTTAAAAAATAGGCGGGTTTTTTACTGAATTGATTTCACTAATTGTTCATTGGCTGTGTTCTTATTTAAATTGTGTTCTGTACCATTTTATCTTTGTCTGATGAAGGGTTAACACCCGAAAGCGCTTACCTCTCAGAAGTTTGTATGTTTTTTATGGCAGAGTTTTATTACATTTTTGGATACATAACAGCACCGTTCCAGAGTTCTTTTGTTTTTGTGATAAATATATACACGTATGCATATATATATATATATATATATATATATATATATCTATATATATATATATATATATATATATATATATATATATATATATATATACAGATATATCTGTATACAGTAATGTATATATATATATATATATATATATATATATATATATATATATATATACAGATATATCTGTATACAGTAATGTATATGATATATATATATATATATATATATATATATATATATATATATATATATATATATATATATATATATATATATATATATATATATATATATGTGTGTGTGTGTGTGTAACTGTAAATATACACATGCATATAGCTAGGATATGATACAGCAGTTACGAATTACATATGTTCACAGGCTGTGCATATGGGGGTGAGGGGTCCAATAAACAAACGTGTAACATGTAGCATCAACCTTCCCCCCCCCAGATAGGCTGGTGAGACATACAGACACACAATAAAAGTAAACACACCACTGCTTCCCAGACCACCGGCAGAAGACTGCCAATGGGAGAGACCTGCCAGGTCTAATCTTGAAACAAAGTCATCAATGTTCCTTGTGGGACACACAAAAAATTAATGATCATCAAAGTCAGTCCCTGTAATGATTCATCAAACCAGGCTGTAGACATACACGGACCAGCAGGTTGTGCAAGCCTGATAACCCATGGGTTGACACAATGTACGACATGTGTCCCGACATGCGGAGAGTGGGCAGTGTGTAGTGGTGTGTTTATACCCCACCTGCACCCACAGTAAGGATGAGTGCTGTAGAGGAGGGGCAGGTGGGGGAACTATGGGTATGCAATTATGGACCTAGGCGTGCAGGCTTTTGCTGGTGGAGTCTTATTAGGACTGCCCTGGGGATGTAAGTAATATTCCGAAATGGGCATAGCTTACACCCATACCTCTTAACCCCTAAGAGCAAATCCACTGGACAGGACATAAATCATTGGGGGAAGAAATAGGGACCATACCTATGAACTGTCTCCGATTTCCAGGGACGTCCCTGATTTTGACTCAGATTCTAACTGTCCCACTTAATCCCTCCTAAAACTAGTGACTTTTGGAGGAAAGGTGGTAAATTACACGTAATGAATAATGACAACAATTAAGAGTTATAAACATCATTTACCTCAGAAAATGTGTATGAATTCATATGCTCTGAGTCTGTCAATGTGTCAGGTTAATAGCACTAATATTTTAAATGTGTCCCTGATGTTGTTATGACTTGTCCCTGATTCAGTTGATATTTGTCCCCAATCTTTTGAGAGGTCTGATAGGGACAGAAAGCACATATTCCACTTACAACCTTAGAAAGATGATAGAATATTAGGAATGCAGTAGCATTTACTCGGCTGAAGGATGTGGGTTCAAAACCCAATTACTTGTTTGTATTGAAGAGTGTCAGTTCCCATGTATTAGCCAGACAGGTGCGGATTGTAAGATGAACACACCAATAATATGAATCAAACTCTGGACAGGCCGCAGATTCCGTACAGTCGAACGGCATGCTTTTGCCTAATGGGCAGCCATTCCCAATACTGTAGGCATGTAATCTGATGTAATAGGCATAACAAGATAATATTGTAGTCCTCACTCCCACCCAGGGGTGTGAGTGTCAGATGCAAACACCAAATTGCGGGAGCAAGCGGGTGTAAGCCTGTTTGGCTGCTAGTATGCGAGTATTACACTGGTGAAGCAATGTAGAGGCTAACTGAGTGTAAGAAACTGTAACCAGAGGTTAGCATTGCTTAGCTCCGCTCAAACCCACGCACACCCGCTCACAACTGCTTTAACGTGCCTTAATCACTCCGTATCCAATGGCCTTGTTCTGCCCAGCAACAAAATAAATGGCCTCTGCAAGGCTCGAAACCAGGACCCTGCACACACAGCTAATGTGATTTACTACTAAGCCATGGCAGATATAGACATCAGATGTTATCACAAACATATCAGCCAGCACAGTCATCCAACAGTATAGGAAATGTATTCTATCATGTAGATGTATGTGTGTGTGTTTATGTCCAGATATAGATACATACATATATATATAGAAATATCAAGAACATCCCATGTGACAACAAAGCATTACAAAGGAATGAAAAGGGAAACACCAGCAACACCTGTATTATGCAGTGGTGTTGTCCTATGTAATATCAAGACTCCCTCAGACAGACATGTGTCATTAATACACGCAAACATTTGTACATTGGCCAAATACATCACTCTGTGCATTTTATTTACATTAACATAACAGTTCCTGTCCAGTCATTATGTGAGAACAGTACTCTTGCAAGGTGCTGTGGGCGACATTATCATCATGAAAAAGGTAAATGGGGTAACCATAGAGGGACTGGTAGTGTTGTATGTACAGTGGGGTCATCTGCATCACGTGTACCTGGAACCTTTAGGAGTCATGTGCATACCAGGATCGTGTGCCTGAGAGTCAGGGGTGAGGACAACTGGAGTATGTTCTGATGCATATTAAAAAGGTTACATGTGTCCAGTGGACATGTGTGTGAAATGGACAGCTATGTATGGGGCAAATGTTCTAGGAATTGATTGACCTTTTGTTTCCATAGGGTGAGAGTGGGATGTGGGGGAAGGAGAGTAGGTATGCTCGTGGAGGATAGGTTGGGTAGGGTTAAAGACAAGACAGCATACGGGGTCGGTATATGACACATGTGGGGGGATACACCTTGGACGGGGAGGGGTGTTCAGCAGTCACAAGCCCATGAGCGCCCAGATGGAAACAGTGGGATGGAGGTCCACAGCCATGGGCAGCCATCACTGCACCAAAACAGCCACAAAGATGGCTGTGCTGGGAGCTGTCTTGGAGGGGCAGGCTCACCCTGTAAATGTGACACTCTGCCCTTGAGCTGGTGTGTCTGCCTTGAAACCCCTTATTGAGCCCCCTACGCACCACATCCGGGACTGTACGACAGCGGACAAGTTCCTGTCTGGACCTGCTCCCAGGGGGTACAAGCCCCATACTCAGTGGCAGTTCCACCAGAAGGTGGTGCAGTGCCAACAGAGGTGGAGGTCCAAGGCTGGGCCCCAGATGTGCTGGTGCCCAGTGACATGGCCAGCAGAAGTGGGACTGTAGGTTCTGCCGGGACCTCCAAACCCATACAGCCCATGGTGTTGCAGTTTTAACACAGATATGGTTTAGTAATAGTCAACAGCATTCAGGATTACTTATAACAGCATGCATAGATATGACCATCAATCCAGCACAACAAATAGTATACATTTGCAGAGGGAGCACAACACATGCATATATACTGCATGACATCTGTACAAAGTGTAGAAGACTTGTGACTGCAGCTATGAACAGTGGCCCATTACTGGCATGTCACTGAGAACCTCAGACACTGACTGTCATACCACTGTTTCATGTGACATATGTCCAATCAGGGATGTGATGGCAGTAACTCTCATCACTATCACCATGTACTGACTGCAGTCCTCACACTATGCTTCTGCAGTTCACAGATGTGTGTTCAGTGAGTAACACAGGAAACAAATGGTTCCACACACTGACCAGTCCACAGATGGCCCTGCAGATGGGGGTTCCCTCACAAACAGAGCACTGTCTTGTCAGTTTTAAAACATGCAGAATAGCCATTACCATACACAACTTGTTAAACTGGCAGTAGTCTCAATGAAGCATAGCTACACTTACATGCTGTAGTCATGTCTGGCACATCACCCTCCTGTCTTTAGGCTATTTTCCACAGTGTATGTTGTTTGAGGAATATACAGATATCATCTGTGATGCTGTTTACCAAACAACAGATCCAGGTTCCACTCACAGCGACTGTCATGGGCAAACACCAACATGATGTTCCTAGATATTGTACTGTGTTTCCATGCGATTGGCTATGGGAACATCACCACAGCTGTTCCACATGCAATCAGCTAGAGGAGAAATGAAATAGGTGAAGATGCCATCACCTGATCATGACCATAACTTACAAAACACAAGCTGCTGCTGAGCAGGTGTACAACTCCACATCCACGAGAGAGTGTGTGGGAGGGACAGACAGAGGCAAAGTAGATCAAAGAAGGGCTTGGAGACTAAAACCTAAGCATTGTCTGTCACACACCTACCAGTACAGGGGTTCAAACCCCTGACTAACTAGCCATTACTATTACAAGTGCATGCAGTTACTCCATGTGCCACAAAACTGATATGTTGGTGTGCTGTAAGAACATATATGTGTGCTGGTGAGCGACATCTGCAACAGAGATATAGTAGACATACATTAGGTGTAGCACACATGACAGTCAACATGAAAGGATGTCATTGTCAACACAACCACTCTCTAAGGGACTCATACACATTGCCACACTTTGCCAGGCCCACAAATTCACTTCCTAACTACTTAGTTTGCCACACTGCAGTAATACACAGGTAATTCATGCATCGGACGTTCTATAGGCTAGGGCATTTGAACATGTCTGACATCATGTCTGCCTCTTGAACTTGGTCGACTTTTTCGAAACAGTCACTAAGGCAATTGATGAGGGTAAGGCAGTTCACACAGCCTACCTTGACCTAGCAAAAGCGTTCGACACAATACCCCACTCGGGCATCATAGAAAAGCTCACCAGCTTAGATGTAAACCCATATGTCACAAGATGGGTTGCAAACTGGCTCAAGGACAGAACCCACAGGGTTAGAGTTGCTGGTGCCATGTCAGACTCTAAGCCGGTCACGAGCGGTGTCCCACAGGCTCAGTCCTGGGCCCCCTCTTGTTCGGCATTTATTTTTCTGAAGTGCAGGCAAACATAGGGGATTGTGGCTGACAAAATTTGCAGATGACTGCAAACTGGGCACCATAATTGACACTCCATCAGACACAGACATCCTCCAGAGAGGTCTCATAGAAATGGATAACTGGTGCCAGAGTCATGGCCTTAAGCTAAATGCCAAAAAATGTATAGTCATACCCTTTGGGAAAAACAAGGTAACCCTAATTACCACATAGGTGGTAATCCATTAAACACAGAAGACGTTATCAGGGACCTGGGGACCCAAGTTGACAGTAACCTCTTTGACAATCACATTGCCAAAGTGCTTAGGAAAACCTTCTACATTGCCCACCTGATCATGAAGGGATTCACATGCAGATCAGGAGAGGTCATTGTACCCTGTACTCTTCACTTATCAGACCAATGATTGAGTACAACGCCCATTGGAATGTACCTTACCCGACACCTGCAGCAGTTGGAAAGACCCCAAAAGTTCCTCACCAAAAGGATAAAGGGGCTCAAACATATGTCATACGCTGACTGACTGAAGAAACTCCAGCTCTGTTCAGTCGCATACTGTCTGCTCAGTGGTGATCTGTGCCTGACATACAAAGCCATGTCCAA
>NC_056732.1:363068817-363101317 GCF_019279795.1 Protopterus annectens | reverse complement strand
GACTTCATGTGCTGCATCTCTAAAAGAAGACTGTGATGAAAATCAAAGATGTATTGGTCCACAATTCCAGCCTCCCTCATAACCCGAGTAAAGCTGGTGTACACAGCTTTACATTAAAACAGGGCTGGTTTTAACTTGGTAGTGGTTGTAAACAGAGGCTGGTTATTATCAGCTTTATCCTAACAGGGTCATATCTCAGCACCAATCAGGTTAAATAAAGGTATCTGTAGTCCCTGACATTTTTTCTTCAATACAACAGCTTTGGTGGGGGCCCCATATAGAGGCAAGGTATTTTTGATAAAGGGAGGATATATAAGTGTTTAGGCAGTCTGGTGAGTGATAGTTGTAGCACAGCAGGAACCTGAACTGGAGTATGCCCATCTGTGGAATGGACAACCATTATCACTATACAGGGTTACAGTGGGCATGCTCATACACTTAGTAACACAGGGCCGAATAGGTTGCACTATGACTAAAACTACACAAGGTTATACTGGACATGCTCATACACTTAGTAACAAAGGGCTTGTTGGATACACTGACTCAAATTACACAAGGTGGCAGTGGGTATGCTCATACACTTAGTAGCACAGGGCTGTTTGGGATGCACTCCGATTATAACCACAGAAGGCCACAGTTTGCATGCTCATCACTTACATTTACAGAACACATTGTAATGGACTCCTATTGTAAACACACAGGTTTACAGCTATGTACATCTTACCTGTCAGTATATATGCACATCATACTGGTTTACTACCTGATACCTGTATGTGGCCCGTAAATGATATATCTGTGTTTGTGCTGTGTGATACACATGCATACATATACCTGAAGTACTGACATGCATACGTTAAGTATACACAATCATGCATGTGTGAATGTGACAGACAATAAGTTAACTGGGACACACAGGCGGATGCTACCTACAGCATGTGTCACACACCTTGCTGCCCTGAAAGGCATATATTGATAGCAGGTTGTGGACAGTGGCATTATACGTGCAACAGTGGCATGTGCAAGCATAATGTGTGGGTCACATTGTGTAATGGTACTGAGGTGCAGGTGTCGAGATGACCTCTCCCGGCTGTGTTAGTAGTTGTCATTATTAGCAGGACTGCTACCCTAATTATATCTCACATTGGTCATATACACAATTTCTGCTGCTGTCCGTCACCTTACATGAGGCATTTGCTACCAAGCACATTACTGCCACTCGCAGTGATGTCATGGTATGAGTGGCAACTGCTAGACCAAAACAATGAGACTATGTCCTGCTGTTATTATGAGGTTGTCCAGTGTCTGTCATTCCGGGCTGTCATGACTGAATGACAAGCCTTCGACACAGAGCACATGCATCCATGTTTCACTTGTGTGTGGATAACACCTAGGTCGCATTTACCCATATAGTCGCATTCCAAGGCAAATGTCCTACACACAGAAGTAACATCCTACAAGACAATTGCATTGGATGCTTATGCTAACCGGTGCTAGATGTATGGCTTTAGTAATTCATTTGCTCAATGTAGAACCTACAATGGGGAATACTGACATCTGTGCACTGAGGTACACCTGGCTAAATGCTCTGTAGTCCACAATTCCACTACCACCATATAACTCAGCTCCAGACATGTGGGCCATAACAGTGGTATTTCAGGTGGTGGTGTCCACATATTCATAAAGGCTAGTCACATGTAAAGACCACTACTCTGACTTAACTCATCACAGATAAGTCAGATACAGGTGACAGTGGCAAACGCTGCATTCTAGGTTGTATCCTCATATACATCCACCACCTTGTCCCCAGACTACCAACACACATCCATATGTGGTATGATATAGTATGGTAGACCACCAGATAACCTTCGATTGGTGGACTGTACCTAGGCCTACATCAACTGTGCAAAGTACCCATGTACAGACACAGCTGCATAATGTGTTATGCAATTCAGTAATACCACTGTTTATAACCAGCTTAGTTGTACACATACCAGTGTCCCTCAGATGTTATCAGCATTAACATGGTCGACTGTTGCTGTACACCAGTAAACAGCACCCTCATGGTTGGATATGACCTAACTGTACCTGCCCTGGATATGTACATCTGACACTCATACAACATAAATGACATTACCATAGCTTTCGTTATCCTTTCCACATACAGGTGGCTACAGTCATTACACACATGCACATGGCAGATAGCATGGTAACAGTACATAAGGTTTGATATCTATGTTAACAGAGGTAATATTACCTTTCTACTCGTCACCCATGACACCTATCATATCATACAACACCCCATGTGGCATGAATGTCTTTAGACTTGTCCACCTAATGCAATGCCTACAAACATACCCAAATAACAGGATCATAGGACCTACACAAGGCCTGCATTGACAGACTCAGGGAAATCCAGCTCTGCTCTATATGTTCCTGAGTAGTCACAGATGATATGTTCATGACAAGTACAGCCATGTGTGGACACAGCTCCTACATATACCCCATGTCAACAATTGCAAGCCATGCATGCTGTGTGCTGTCTGGACATTAGCCTTAGTATCACAATAGCCAGTATGTGCTGGGGTGAGATGTTTACAAGCCACAGACCTTGCACATGCTTGAATGAGTGTACTGCCTAGCCTAACAGAGCACATTGCTGGCACTCTTCCAGTAAACATGAGGTGTGTGTGGCAAATATGATGTGCTCACTGTTGACCATTACAGTACCCTGGCTTCACCATGGCACTGTCAAGTAACAGTTTGTAGGAGTATGACATGGAATAATGCTGTGTGTGTCTTTCTGATATGTGCTGTTGTCATATATGTACACTTGGCTACTTGGTGAAGGTGGTTGTGTCCTACCAGTACATGAATACAACATCCATTATGGTGTAATGCTCAGCTATATTTCACACATGGCATGGGGAAGGTGTGGAATGTATCCTCTTGACCTGCTAGTGCACTTACTGATGTAGACCGCATATGTGTACATGTATTGATGTTTGTGTAGATTCCATGTGTGTGCAGTGTCTGATGTTTGAAGGTGACTGTTGTCTTAGTACATCATGCTGTTGCAATACAGCCTCAACATTGCCAACTGTATATGGTGATATGCTCTAAGTACAGTAAGCTGTACATGAGGTATGGACAGATGTTTGGACATGACTACTAAGTGGTGGGGCTGCTGTGCAGATGAATGATTACTGAGGATAGCTCACTAGTGTGTTATAACCATTCCTACAATAACATGTGTAACTGCTAAGGTCAGGTTTGTTAGAAGACAAACAATGTAGAATGCAGTAAGGGTGACACTGAAGGCAAACCTCTTGACACCTGTAACAATAATACCTCTCCTGTGCATATATTATGCATATATCAGCACCGTTGGCAATGGAAAGAGTCAGTAAGCTTTGTATGTGATAGTGCTGTGCTTCTGTAATACCTATCATGAGATAGGCAGGTGTTTGATTCACAGTATCGGCACATGTGGGTGTGTGTCCATATACATCACGTATGGTTGGAAATACATCCCATATATTTTCACTCTCCTGAACACTGTTGTTGACATCAATACAGAGTGAAGTGTAGAAAGAAAGGCATAGGCAGGTGGTTGAACCTCACACATGTCAAGTATCTGTATGTTTGTGACATAGGTGTATATCGTTATGAATGCCACAGTGTGTGTGTGTGTGTGTGTGTGTGTGTGTGTGTGTGTGTGTGTGTGTGTGTGTGTGTGTGTGTGTGTGTGTGTGTGTGTGTGTGTGTGTGTGTGTGTGTGTGTGTGTGTGTATGACTGTCTGGTCCCTGGAGTGAGGCTGGATTTTGCCATAGTGAAATGTTAATGCCCCCTCCTCCCATCCACTCAATGCAATCTAGCATCTCTGTTGATATCATCAGTCTTAGACAAGTATTCTAACCGCCTGTTAACATGTACACCCTGGGGTGTGACTTGTTGTTACATAGCCTACTGATGGACCCCCCCCCCACATACACTCACTACACTGTAGTATCCCTGTCAGTGTCCTTGATCTTAGGCCATTCCAACTACCTGTACATGTGTAATCTCTGTGGCACATATTTTAATTGCAGATTACTATAATGATGATATGCACATAGGCAGGGGTTCTCATCCAAACACTGACAACTGCATGTGTGTGTGTGTGTGTGTGTGTGTGTGTGTGTGTGTGTGTGTGTGTGTGTGTGTGTGTGTGTGTGTGTGTTTCAGAGTGTGTGTGTTACTGTGTCTGTGAATCCCTGGGTGTGTCTGTGTTTGCATGCTGTCATGGCAGTGGGTATTACTGCTTCCCAATGAGAAGCCACTTCTTCCACTGGCCTTTCCCCTTGTCATCTGCCATACCATTCTTTTACCTTCTCTCTGCTCCAGGTAACTATACTTGTGATGTCACCCATTATGGATGTGACAGCTCTGAACACAGTAGCTTACTACACAGCTATCATGCTCTTGGATCATTAGAACAGTAAACATAATTGAAACATGGGAGAGGATAACTGTGATGTGGAAGCTACAAAGTGCATGCAGGTATTGCCATATAGACCTGTGAGTAGTCAATGTGTACATATGGGACACTAACTGCAAACACCGACATCCCCCAGCACATGCAACTACACCTGAAAGAGGAAGGCAGAACGTCAAGATCAACATGCTGTTAGTGTTGTTACACATGATACATACTGTCAGACATACAAAATGCATTCTAAAACTGTAATACATGGTATGTCTGCTGCCTGTCAACACTACTCAACAATATTAATCGACAATAGTCTACCTAGTATGTTCACCCTGTGCATCAGACCATATGAGCATGTCCCTGAACCGATGGTGTGGATGACAGGGATGCGGCACAGGCATCATCATATGCACAGGGTGATAATGTTTGCCAGAGGCCTAGGCTGCGCCATTGGATGACATCATGTGTGTGTGTTAGAGCCTGTGATATTATTGGGCATGTGTGGATGTTATGCATGTGTGTATTGAGGTGCCCTATATTTGTTTCCGGTGTGTGTGTGTGTGTGTGTGTGTATGCATGCACACAGGTCTGGCATGTGGCTGGCCTACACAGGGGTATTATTGACAGCTGCAAACTGTACAATGCAGGTTTCACAGTTCACTGTGTCCAGCCATGTGACCTGTGCCTGCCAGGGGTTGCATGGGCACTACCAGGCAGAGGTCCAGATTGGGTACTGTCTGATGACACATGTCCACTGGAATTGTGTCCCTGTTGGGGCTGTCCAGGACCACATACACGTGGCCTGCTGCGTCCTGGTGTAGACTGCACAGCACTAGTTGCACTGCTGCTGCTACTGCCACTATGGGAGCGGGCATGTGCAGTAGCATGTTCACGTAAACCATCAACAAGTGATGTAGCTGACCTACGTCCACGTGCCGGATGCCTCACTCCCACCAGATGTTCCAGCACAGACGTTCCACACTCTAGGATTAACATGCCATGGTGAAGGACTCCCACCATGTCACCCAATCGTCTATCCAAAACATCTGCAAGATGATAGTGAGCATTTGCAAGTGCCTGGATGTTGTCAGTTAATGAATGGACAGCAGCCCTCTGAAGCCTCTGACCTTCTCTGTTGTGCCATTCAGCACATGCCTGTGCCTCCATTACAGCCCAAAACATGTGTCTGGTGACTCCAGCTGATCTGCTTTGTCTCACAGGGGCATGTTGGCCAGTGGTCCTTCTATGAGCAGCGCTGGGCACATGCCTGTGTGGGACATCACCAGTAAGTTGACTGGGATCATGGTGTGCATGCACATCTTCCATAGTCTTCACACTTCCCTGTTCCATGCTGCCACCCGCCAACTGTCCTTCCTCTATGACCAGTGGTGATGGGGTATGTGTAGGCAGGGGAACTGTGTGTGAGGATGAGGGGGATACAGGTGGAATGAGAACCAATGGCACAGATTCAGCCCCTGACAACCCTGCCTGTGCCTCAATCATACTATCATCATCACTGCTAGAGTCTGTGGGGACACTAACATTGAGTGGACCACAGGAGTGCAACACACCTACATCAACACCTGTGAGGGGAAGACAAGAACTGTACATTACAAGTTATATGAGACACAGACACACACAGACACACACACATGCACACACACACACACACACACACACACACACACACACACACACACACACACACACTCACACACACGCACACACAGACACAAAGACACACAGACACAGACACACAGATGCACACACTCAGACACACAGACACACAGACACACACAGACACATGCTACATGCAGGTGATATGGCAGATGGCATTCAGCTTAGACAATTATAGTGGTAGTTATCATACATCCCTGAGTTGCACACAACAGCATGCATGTATTATAGCAGACGGCATGCACCTTACACAATTATAGTGGTGGTTAGCATACATAACTGTATTGCACCATTTGTGTTAGTAGCCTATGCCCCATACCTGCAACACAATGCATGCACATTGCACCGTTGCACCGCACTGCCATGGTATGTGCAACATATACCACATGTTAACAGACCATAACTGACATTTGTACATCTGCCACTGATGCTTTGTGTTGGTCACTGCTCCTATGTCTGAGGACATGAGCAGAAGGGTATGTCGACTGCATACTATGTTTGCCTGAGCCCTAGCTTGCATATCTCCCCCAAAGCAGTGCATGAATGTTCAACATTATTCTGTGTACTCCTGAGCTGAGTCTACAGACATTGTGCATGTGACTGTACACACATGTTTGACATGGCTGTCCCTACTTTGCAATGGTGCCACAGACCAGCACAGGTTTACAGTACACCGGCCTGATGTGTGGCGTATGACTGTATCAGTCACATGTAGTATGACATGTCTTCTGCTGACATGTTGAATGACATGCATACATGTGTAACACAATGGTGTCCTTTCCAATCTACAGTACGGTAATGGTGTCCCAGTGCAGGGATGTGTTATACTAACATGGGCCTTCAGCTGACGCAATGTTATCTGTCCGCCCTACAAATATGCAGTGACATACTGCACATTGAGCTGATGTGCATAGCCATTACAGGGCATCATGTGGCTTCACAATTGCTATACAGTGTGAGCTACTGACACAGTTCATAGACATGACTATGTTCCCATACAATACATATCTAATGTGGAATGTGACCCACATCACTGAGGTGTATACACACTAAACCCTAATGTGGAATGTGTGACACAGATCACAGAAGGGTATACAGATGACACCCCTGCACATCTGCAACCATTTTACTGATGCCTGGCAGCTATGCCCACACATGGCTAACTTAGCAGTACTCTATGTCCCATATGCAATCTGTGTACCTCACACACATGAGGAGCAGGCATGACAGTGATGTCTGTGGCCTGATGTGGTTGTATGTGTATGTTGTGCAACACATGTATGTATTTGGATACTGTATAAGTGAATGCTTTCATGTCGTGACACACTCAAGATGTTCAAGACATGTTATGTGGTGGTTTTGTGTTATGCCTACACAAGCTGTGCACAGGCCTGTATGATGTTTAGTGTTTCACATCTGCAATATCACCATTACACAAAGGCCATAGTTGTATTGTGTCAAGCCAATGTACAACAGGGTGTACACACTTATACATCACTTCTACTGTGTGTATTGCTTCATGTCTCTGGCCATCCTCCATGGCAATATGTACACATGTTCTGTCCAATGGTTGTTATGGCCATCTTATTTCACATGTCAGTGTTATCCCATATGACATACACCCATAGATGTCATATGCTCCACTGAGGACAGGGTTATGCAGACAATGGGTGGTATGTATGGGATGTGAGACATCATGTTTTGAAGGATAGTTGAGCAGTGTTGCAGTCAGCCCACTACATATCATTGATATGTCAGATAGCACATGACATTGTGTGATATTCATAGCAAGGGTATAATCCACAAGGGTGTATCCTGTGGGCCAGTCATACTCCAGCTCCAACACATTTAGAGTGTGTGCACACATATGCTCTCTGTACAGTACTGTTTGTATTCCCAACATGTGTAATGCTGATATGTAGTACCTGTCCCTACAGTGAAACACACCTCCACCATTGTATTCACAGTTGTCCACACATCTGGCAATGACAATTTTGAAGGTTTAGTGTAGGTGTTTCATATAGTCTTCAATTGTTTCACATGGGTAACCACTGTGATGCATTGCAGGTCTGACCAGTGTCTATTAACAGGACCACCATACATTATGTGTAAGTGTGTTATGGCAGATGGCATTCAATTAATATGATCTGTGCATTATCAAGCCTGGTAAATAATAACAATCTCACCTGACACAGGCTGCTGTCACTGCAAAATGCCAGAGGTACCTAAACAGGAGTGTCATAGCAGTAAGATCATTATCCACACATGTGTGATAGCTACAGGGTGCAATGTCCATGTTAGCACATAAGCCAGTACAATACACTATACTATGGAGTATGCACATCTGTGCAGACTATAGTATGTGGCATGTGTGCATACATGCCTTGCATATGATGTTACATTACTTATTGTACAGTAACACATGTAACTATGTGAAATATAGTTGTGTTATATGTGCAGTACTGACTTACCAGGCAACTCCAGGCTCGGTGGTTGACAGACACCGACCTCCACAATACCAGCTAAAGCTTGTGGATGGAAGTCTGCATGTGTCCCCAGGTTGGCCAGTAGTTCCTTAGTACATGTGAGTGGGGGCTGGGTGAGTGGCCCCCCCACCTGTTGCACCTTGTTCCCTGGCGATTGCATTAGCATGCTTTTCTCCCATCTTATGAGGTCAGTGCAGTGTCAGCGCACCTGCTGATAGGTGCGATTGTGACCGCCAACATCATTTACCCTCCTGCGGAGTTCCTCCCACAGGGCATCCCACTGCTGTGCATCCTGTGGCACATGGCTGAAGAGTATTGTATGGTTGTCGAGGAGATATGGGACGAGGACCTCATCCTCCAAGCGGGTGTACACTGGCAGCCTGCTACGTGGCATACCTGGAAGATATAATGATGGAGACAGGTCACAGTAACTCACAGAGAAGTACAGAAGTACAGCTGAACATACACATTTATTAAGATTACAAATAAGTCTTTCCAGATCTACATGACACTAACACCGCTGACATGTATAAGTCACACACATTTGACACTTACTGGTAATATGATGTTATCGCCATATATGTGTGTGTCATGTGATGACATTGCTCATACTCCATGTGGATGTTGTCTTGGCATGGGTATGTCTGTTTGCCTGTAATGGTGTCTTTACCTATCAGCACATGCCTGGATGTGTTCACATTAATGCAATCGACCTTAATGCTGTGTATATGTCACACATATAGTCATACATAGCCATTAGGGACGTGACCTGTGACCCTGCAGACTTGCAAGCATGTATGTGTTTTGCCATATACATCTACATGGCACTGTACAGCTGTGTAGCATCCTGCCATGTATTGCCTGTGTTGCACATGTGTAACATATGGGACAATAGCTAGCCTGATGTTATTTGCAAGGTTGGATATCAACTATAGCATGTATGGTCAAAGTGATCTAGTAGGCTATATGCCCTGGGCCATTTATGAGCCTAGGCAGACAGGTTACCTAGCTGTAGGCAACAGACAGGTAAGTTTCAGGGGCCAGTTCAAGCAGTGCCACAGAACTGATCCACAGGGTTACTGATATATTTGGCATGCGGTCAACACACCATATCACAGAGAGGGATGATGTGTGGCTTCGCTAGACAGGGTTGCATAGTATGGCAAGAGTATGTTAAGTGTATGGGACAGAGATCTGTCAGGCATGTTGCGATCCTTGTACTAGAAAGGTGGATGTCCATGAAGTATGTGTTTATTTGGGATCAGGATGTGTTAAGTGTAGCATGTCCAACACATCTGGTTTGGACATGGCTTTATTCAGGGTAGGCTGCATGCTACATAGTGGAGCTAGGGATTGGGAAGGGCAGTGTAGGCCATCTACACATGGCCAATAACCCTTAAAGGAAATATGTGATCTACTATGGGTCACATGAGTGTTGAGTATGGCTGAGCAATTATCTCTATATTCCTGGATGGCACCCTGTCATGATTAGGGGTGCCACATATGACTACCTGTCTGGTGTGGTGAAGTAACTATCAAAGGAAAGACTACTGTCCAGCTGCATCCCCTGCACACACAGTTGCCATTATGTTGACCACTGCCTAGGTGGTAGTTCATGGGTACATGGTTTTTAACATAGGGGATGACAATGCAATACTTAGCTGTCAGATTGTGGCCATACGTCACACAGCACACATCTGACACACAAAGGCCCTTCTGTATGTTGAACACAGCACACATTGAGTCAACTATTGCTCCTAGTACATAGTCATTTGCAAACATCAATAGGCTGATTCCTTCTGTGTTAGTCTGTGTGGTATAGATAACAAAGAGGGGGAGTACCAGGAATGAACCCTGTATTACTGTGGCTGGCACTGGTTTGATGTGTGTGTATTAGTCAGACACCTTCTGTAGTGTTGGTTCTGCCTGCAGTCCAGTTGCCACCACTCCTGTGACATAGGAATATACACCTAGTTTACTGAGTGTAGCTGGAACACAGTATGGGTGATGGTGTCCTATGACCTGGCAAGGTCAAGATATGCTGTGTGAATCAACCCTACTGTCATCTACATCTGTACTGAGTGCATCAAATACGTTGATCATGGTTCATGGCTTTACGGACCAGACTCAGCAGGGTAGTTGTGCACTATTTCCCATTATCAATTGTGTCTCCCCCTTTGTGGAGTGTGGTAACTGTTGCTGTGCACCATTCGGTGTGTACACAGCCTGACATGGAGCTATGATTGAACATGATGTGCATGTGGATAGCTGATTGTTATTACATTTGTGTAGGATATACCCTGGGATGTTGACAGGTCCCATGAAAGCTGTGTGTATGGCTTTAGAGAGTGCAGCTTGTACCTGCATAGTTGCTATTACAGGGCCCTGTGGTGTACATGGATATATTACTAAGTGTACATGTTGGGGATGGGGAGGTGGGAGTGGGTTTAGGTTCTCCAAGACCCGATCTGGATGAACAGGTGCTTTTTCTGTAGGTGTAGTACTTCCCATGCCATAGTGCTGTGCAGCACAGCAGGACTTGTCATTGCCATTACGATTAATGACACAGCTATAGAATGCTCTGTGCTTGTCCTTATAATATGTGGCTGATTAGTTTCACAGTAGCTTTGTGTGGTTTTATATGGTGTATCTGCATCTTACTGAGGCTGACCAGGGATCACCTACACTCATGTGTGTTCACTCTTGCAACAGTTACTACTTTCTGTGGTACAGTTTAAAGCATGGTACCACCAATTTGCCTTCTTGTTTGTGTTTGGTTTTATTTTGGTTCTGTTTCAATGGCAGAATCACTGCAAGTATGTGACTGCTTAAGGTTCATTTGTGTAGGATTCAGCATTTGCACATGCAATGTCCATCTGCATGGGTGCCATGACAGTCACCACTTTGCTCTTAGGAAACATAACATTGGCATTGGAGACTGACTATGTCTAGCATACTGTTAGCCCTGTTTGTGTGGCTACTGTGATCCAGGTCATTGGGGTTGATGGAATCCAACATGCATTGAGCGCAGGTGTTGGTACATGAGGAGTCTTCCCAGTTAATAATGGAATAGTTGAGAGCAGCCATTATTATGGTTTTCTGTCTCAGACCTGATCTTCCCCATTACAGCACATTATGACAGTTGGGAATTCTGAAGCATGGTGGGTGGTCTGTCGCAAGGTGCAATTTGAATTCCACTTTGGCACAAAGATAGTTGCTCAGCATAATGCATCTGAAGTTATGCAAGTGCAACTAGCGTGGGGGTGTACATATCCTTCAGGAATATGGACACACCTGTGGCTCATATGTTCCAATAAAGGATAATGGCCAAGAGGTGAGGTATGTGTTATAACATGGTCATGCAGGTGTGCTCTCAGGAGCATTGAACCATATCTCAGTCACTGCACAGATATGTTCTCCATGTTAGGGATTGACATGAAATGATGTTATTTGTTGTTTTTTTTTTTTAATTTCATGTGCTGAGATTCTTTTGCAGTCAATATTTCAGAGGTCCATGCATGGGCTACTCGATTAAAGTGACTAGATCCATATTTATATATATAAATCCATGTAAAAAGAGCAACAGTACAAAACACTGATGTGAAACATGTTGACTAAAAACTGAAAAAAAATGTTGACTCCCAATATAGTGCATTCTCTGTGACATAATCTAGCAACATGCAGTTAAAAAAACACCATATACCAATTCCAAGACTGCACAATAGCAGGGAAAGGGCAAATCTCTCATCACTGTCAACTAAATGCAGTGCTTTAGTATGCTATTTTGGGAATCTTTTCTGCAGAGAAAAGGATACTGTCCTGAAACATGCACTGCCTGGTGTTGGCTTTTTTTGAGAAGGTGTCTATATTCTGGAACATGAAGTAATAGTTCCAAAAGTCCTGGCTATGCCACTGTCAGTTGGGACAGTGTAACTGGTTAACTTCCAAGGAGATGAGGAAGTAATCAATAATATACATGTCAGGAAACAGAAGATGAATGGCTTAACTGTCACTGCTTTTTAATGGTTAAAAAGAAAAGATACTGGTGGGTACAAAGAAGAAGGGGAAACTACACAGGAATGGGTATTAATGGGTAGATAGGCACATTAGGCTCTGAATCTATCCAAAAGAATGCAGACTCAAACTGAACTGTCAGAGTTCAGCAGGACAAATGGGATGGTTGCATGGTAAAAAGATTAGTAAGGGATGGTGGGAAGAGGGTAGATGGAACTTCATTAAATGGAAAGAGTGACCTAAGCTTAAGTGGGCTGTGTTTAACCCAACACATGGGTTATTCATAACACAGCTGGAGTTATATAGATGGAAAACAATGGGGAATTGTACTTGTGACGTGTCAAGCCTAAATTGCAAACCTTTTACATATAGTCTGTATTTGGTAAGATTAGTGGACACTGTGGAGAGTAATTCAAAATAGGTATTAGGAAAGTAAATAGTTGGAAGAAATGCTTCTATGCATTTGTTTAATGGGATAGGGAACTGAAATGTTTAGGAAAGGGAAATGGGAAGAGAATTAGGTTAGTGGTTACCAAGCTGCCGTACGCCATGTGATGGGATGACACTGGGGTGGATATAGTTTAATGAATGGAAAGTGCAAGCAGAATAACATTTTATGTAAAAAAAATGTAAGCTATATGGAAAGACAAGTGTGGGTGTCATTAGTCCATTTAACCCCTGGGATGTAAAAACTGACAAATGAAAGTTGACCCTGTGCAGCTATCTGTGAACTTTCTGGTATTATAGATGCTACATGCATTGTTTATTTTAGGACATATCATCATACTCTGTATAGGTGTGGACTATGCCGACTTGACTGACATCCCAATGGGACTGTCAGTTACATTTTTAATTGCTATTCTATTTCAGTACTTTCTGAATATTAATACATTTAAAAAGGTTAAAGTATAAAAACTGAAACTCTAATGGGCATTACTGGTCTAATGTCAGTGAAAGATTGCTATACATCCAGCAAGAGGGCTGCTGCACCCCTGCACCTCCTGCTTTACACAGTTTTAAGTGTCTTGCAGTCCTTTTCTGGGGGCACAAAAGCCCCAGTGGACATTACACTGAGTTTTTCTTTAATTTCAGTTCTTAAGAACAGCTTGATTTACAGGAGCATTCACTTCTTGAAAAATAAAAAGTTTTGTCATTGCAAGGCTTGCCCACACTACACAAGGGGCAATACTTGCCATTGCATATCCTGGTGTGTCCTGCTGTAGACAATCACCATTATGATCAGGCTCGAATATGGTGATGATGAGTTCACAACACCATTCATACCACCTAAAACAGATTCATTATATAAATGGGTAAATCAGAACTGAAAACGTACCACTCAGTTGTTTCACAGAATGTACAGATCTTTGCCTGATATTTTTGCTGTATTCCTCATACAATTTGTGGTTTTCTAGCAAATCATTGAAGACTGAAGTCACTAATTAATGACAGACAACCGAGTGTCACTTTTCATATCCTTCAGAAAATGCATGCCAATGCAAAACCTTTTATTCTATCAACTTGCTAAGTTTATAAAGAATAATATTTAAAATATGTCCCTATTTTTGGGCCTTTGTTACTCCATTATTTTTGGCTTTGTCCAAATTTCTTGGGATAGAAGGTTGAGAGGTATGACTGAAAACAGGAATGTTCCCCCAAAACAGAGAGAGTTGAGAGATCTGACTCCAACCCTCATGGTGGTACCATACCCTAAATAAACAAATGTTTTCCACCTGAATCTCTGTTTCCAGTGAGAGCTCTATGAATTTTCATGGTATAGTTATAACACGTACACTGTTTTCTTCTTCACATCACCTGTAGCAATCAATAGTAGACAAATGGGTCTCTGCAACTTCAGTTTTAATTTATTACTGAAATTTGGGAGGCTTCTGAATATAAATTGCTACATGCAAATTGATGTTATACTTGTTACCTGCTTTATCACTTCAAGTATTTATGAGTTTTACCTGTACTTGTTTATGTGTACCTGATGGCAGTGAGCAGAGTCATGAAGTAGGAACTTATCTTACCTTTTTTGTTGCTTTTGCAGTTATTTCATAAAACTGTTTGGTTTTGATTCAATTTTCTTATTCCTTTAGTCTTTCAAAAAGCTGTTTAAAAGTTTATTATTATTATTAGTAGTGTCACGACTTGCTAAATTAAAGAGATGTTTTTGTCACAGAAAGATTAGTAAAATGTAAATGTTGTTAAGGGATTCACCAATATATGAAAGTAGGACACACACAAGTGTGGGAAATACAAACGAGGTTCTGCGATGTGGAGAACCTGTCTTACTCCAATGTGTCTTGTGTTCACAGTTGATTGCATTAAGTAAGGGTTTAGATGGATCAAAATCCCCTGTTGGAGGTGTGGAGGGTGTGGCAATTTTGCCCTCAACAGCAAACACAACTTAAAATCTTTGACTTAAGCCTTTGCGGATTTTTGTTTCTTCCAAAATGTAATTTTCAGAAGTTTAAATCACACTACTGTCCATACCTCTCAGTTGTCCAGATTTTCGCAGAATGTTCATATTTTTTATAGGTTCATAGGTTCATAGGTTCATACTAGGCTATCTGCCCAAGGGCATTTATAAGCCTAGCCCATAGTTATGTGGCTTTCGCCACCCCTTTAGTTTGAATAAAAACTATGCCTATCATTTTGCTGTGCCTCTGTCAAGCAGTGACACTGAAGTAATCCCTGGGGTATATCTGCAATCTCCCATCCATTGGTCAAGATTCCTCTTGAACAAGGCCAGAGAGGTGCTCTGCCTCACATGTACCGGGATTTTGTTCCACAGCATAGGGAGTCTCTGGGTGATGAATCTGTCCCTCCAGCACGTTCTATTTATAACCGAGTCAAGGTTTAAGTCTCCGCCCTTGTGGTTCTGAGGATCTAGATTTTTGAGGTGAAGCATATTCATCAAATCTGGGTTTGACATGGCCTTATATGTCAGGCACAGGTCACCTCTGAGCAAGCGGTATGAGACTGAATAGAGCTGGAGTTCTTTCAGTCGGGCAGCATAAGACATATTTTTGAGACCCTTTATCCTTTTGGTGAGGAACTTTTGGGGCCTTTCTAGCTGCAGCAGGTGTCTGGTCAGATACATTCCGAATGGGGCATTGTACTCAATCATAGGTCTAATGAGTGATGAGTACAGGGGGACGATGACCTCCCTTGATCTAGATGTGAACCCCTTCATGATCAGGTGGGCGATATAGAAGGTTTTCCTAACTACTTTAGCAACATGAGTGTCAAACGAATATTGCTAAAGTAGTTATTATTATTCATATTTTTAGTCTATTTCTCATACAATTTGTGGTTTTCTGGATTTTTATGGCAAATCAGTGAGGAGTGAATTCACTAAATAATGACAAGCATTTGAGTTTCAGACATCATATTCTTCAGAAAATGCATGGTAACAGAAGACCTTTTATACTAGCAACCTTCTATGTTTATAAAAGCAATATTTAAAATCTGTCCTTATTTTTGGGCTTTGTCCCCCCATTATGTTTGGCTTTGTCCAAATTTTTTGTGCTCAGAGGCTAAGAGTTATTCTCCTGTCCTTGACCCAAGTTTGTCATGACAAGTACTAACAACTGTTAGAATCTACAACTGTAAGATAAGGAACTGATATCACTAGATATACAAATGAGAAACAGCTGGACTGACCAATGTCTTGTGCTGTATTTTTGTAATTAAAATCCAAACTGTAGAGCACTTAGTAGCAGTAAAAGATACATCTCTAACTGAATATTACTGATGTTTATGCAAAAAGAAACCTGATTTATTTTTAAATCCTAGCCTGTACATCACTAGGATTTAATAAACTCTCAATGAGATATTTAATGCAAATAATTGATTTATTTATGCATTTACTTAATCAGACTTGTATTTATGTGAATGTGGATATACTCATTAATGCAGTATTTTAGAAAAGGATGCAAAGAGCTAATTAACTCATTTTTAATTGTTTAATCATAGCCAAATTTAATTGGTTATCAGGGAAACTTGAGATTATTTAAGCTTTATGGGGTTTTTTTTGCCATTGAAGGTACATAGCTGAGATGCTTATTATTTGATAACATGCTGATAATTTGCTACAATGTATTTAAACTGAAGTTGTTTGCTCCAATTAAGAATTACAGCCTTTTCTTTATTATTCGATTTCCCTGAGTATATGTTTTTATTAAATAAGCTATATTAAAAGTATCTTTATAAATACTCACATTTTATTTTACCTACACCTTTTTCAACAAAATAGATATGTGCCTTGCTATAGATATGTGGTGCAAGCAACTGAGACCTATGTTTTCAGATGGAGAGGATAAAAGCAAAATTCTGTTCTTTGTACACTTAGTTAATGACCTAGCTTGGACAGAAGCAACAAAAACAGGACAATGGGATGGCAGGAGCTGAAATTCTAATAACATTCTGCTTTCTAGATGGAGTCCCTCACAATATTGCCAGGTTCATTTCAAATACTTAAGTTCACTCCTTTCATATATACTGTATAAATTCCAACCTACAGTAAATGTTGCAGTCTCCAGGCCTGCTGCTGTCTGCATAGACAATACAACACATTTCTTAATCCATCTTGGATGACCATTTTCCTACCTTCCTGAATTCCCAGATTGTTTTTGATGTTCCATCATTTTTGGGAATGCTGCTTTGTAGATTGAAAAACTTGTCTGCAAAAATAAAGAAATTCTTCTTTTGGCTTTTTCCCACTTAGGGTTCACCACAGTGGATCACCTGTCTGCTCATGATTGGCAGTAGAGTTTTTACAGTGTCAAGTTGCCAGCCTGGCACCCAGCCTTCCACAGAAGGTACACACACGCACACCTAGGGCCATTTAGAGTGTCCAATCCACCTACAACATGTCTTTGGGATGAAACTAGAGCACCTGGAGAAAACCCACACAACCACAGGGAGGACATGCAGACTCTGCACAGAAGGCACCCCAGCCAAGGATCAAACCAGAGAACCTCTTGCTGTGAGGTGGCAATGCTAACCACTGCACCACCAGGGCCACCCTGTCTGCAAAAATAAAGACATAAATACTTTTATATAATGGCCCTCAGTTATCTTTGCTTTCTTGTTGTTGTTGAAATTGTGCCCTCTTTTACTTGCCCTTCTTGATTTTGGAAGGCCGATGTCATCTTTGAATTTTATGGCAACAGAGCAAATGATAGCTACATGAATGTTATTTTAGTGAGAAATCCAAAACAGCATTTGCACAAAGCTCTTTAAGTTCTGTTTTCTATGGAGGTGACAAAGCTTTAACACCATCCATAACACAGTCTTCACTTCTTACACCCCACTTGCATAATATAACCAACTCAAAGGTTGCTTCACTTTGAGAGCAGGATAATTCCCCCATACAGCAAGCCCTGTATGGGAGTGGATGATTTCAAAAACAGTTCATTTCACACCTGCTTTTTGGTCTGCTGTTGTACTCGCTGTAAGGGATAAGGTAAACGTTTTCATCATTGTACAGGTAAGATTCTGAGCCTCTTCTAAACGTCAGAAAGTTACCTTAAAAGCAGTATATATATATATATATATATATATATATATATATATATATATATATATATATATATATATATATAGTTCACACAATATAGGAGGAAGTCAATCCTGTTTAAATACTGGCAGGCATATTTAGTGTACTGTATCATCTCTCTTCAATATTCTATAGCTGAAATATGGCTCAGTAAAATTTGACTCAGTATATATCTATAAGCACTGCATTCAAAATAAATGATTATGGGCTGGATTCACGATGGCTTGCACGAGTCTAAGAGTAGAGTAAGACTCCATGCAGCCATCATGTCCAATGAGCAATCCAGGAACAGCCTGCAGGGGCGTGCAAGAGAGCTCCTAAAACGGCTCTTACACGGACATGGTTGGGATATGCAAATTACCTCAATTGCAGGCAAAAAGCATGCAAATGAAGTAGATTTGCGATTCAGGAAACCTGAACCTGTCCTAATAAGAGCAGTGTTATTTGCAGAAATGTACTCAGTTGACAACTGAGTACCGTTCTGCAAATAGAAAAACAGTGCCGTGACAGCTCAAAATAAAGGTTGCATCCAGTGCAGGAAGCATGAAAATGGCCAAATATACGGCTATTGGAAATGTTTCCTGATGCAATATGAAAATAAAAATAATAATTTTTTTCTCCGATTTCCAGTGTTTAAGCACTGCGCAAACAGGCTCCGCTCTAAAACCCAGAACACTAAAAATTAAAACCCAGAAATGTGGATCTTATTTAAATTGTTAATGTACAATGCAAGGGAATGGCAGGCTGAAGACAACATGACCACCGAGTAGAGGTTGCTAAAGGGGGAATCTCAGTCTAAGAGATGTAACCAAGCATTAGTAGGCAGTCTTATGTAAATGAGGGTTAGGATAGTGAATCGCAAGTTTACATAGCAAATGAGCACAGTCAGTCGAGTGTAGGAGCAGGATAAGGGGAGTAACAGAGTAGAAGATAGGTGACATCACGAGGGGGGTATGTATGAAAGAAGTGAAGCTCATTGGAGCAGAGTGGCATGTGTCTGCTGTCATTTACACATCATGGAAAGAGGTGTGTTAACAGGTAGGCTAGGGAAAGGCAAGAAATGGAAGGTGTATGCCGTGGATAACACCAAAGTTTCTTGCTGAGCATGCATGCACGCGTGTGCGCGCCTGTAAACCCGAGTATGACAGAGGGTGCGCGTGTAAGCATGAGAGCATGCTTTTAAGCTGGAGTAAGCATGTCTAAGGTTGTTTAAAGTTGTGTAAGTGTGTTTGCACCTGTGTGAGCGCATTTTAGCAAGAATAAGCAAGTTTTAGTCGATGTAAGCATGTGTGCGTGTGTGTTAGCTGCTGTGCGCGGCGCTCCCCCCTGAGGAAACAGAAAGGAAAAAGGAAGCACAACAAATAGTAGGAAGCTACCAGGGAGTACTAGCAGAGCTAGCAGGTGAAAACAATCAGAATCAGGCAATTACACAGGCAGTACATTAGCCCAGCCCAGCCTAGCACTTAAAACTCTGCAAACAACAGTCCATTATGTTTCTCGCAACAGACACTGCAGTAAGCTAATAGAAGTGAAAACTGAAAAAGCTTTACTGAGACAAAGAAATGTTAGGGGCTGCCATTGCTGTTATAAGGCGACATATGCAACATGCTGAGGGTGGTGACAATAGAAATGCTGCTGGGCAACCCACAGTGAGGAGACGGAGAAGAGTGTACAGGTCCAGGGTAACCTACCAGGGGCTGCATGAGCTGGAGATAGTGGAGTGCTATAGAGGGACAGAGACCTCCTGCAGCAAACTGTTGAGCTGTGCAGGCCACGCCTCACACACAGAACCAACAGAGGGGATCCCATCCCAGTGGAAACCAAGGTATGTGTTGGCCTAAGAATATAAGCAACAGGTACCTTCCAGAGACCAACTGGTGATATGATGGGGCTATCACAGGCATCAGCATCCAGGGTACTGCACCAGTTCCTGGATGCCATGTCAGCACATGTCGGTGATCATGTATGTTTCCCCAATGCCCGTGAGGTATTGGCCAGCAATATGCGTCTCATGCAGCAAATAGCGGAATACCCTGAGGTAGTGGGTGCAATAGACTGCACGCACATATACATCAAAGAACCAGCCGGCTAGCGGGGTAGGGTCTACTTCAACCGCAAGGGCTTCCCCTCCATCAACTGCCAGGTAGTGTGTGATGCCCAGGGCATAATACTGAATGTGTGTGCAGGCTGCCCTGGAAGCTACCATGATTCCCATATCTGGCATCTGAAGCAGCTGTACCAGACATTTGCCAATGGGGACATCCCACATGGTCACCTAGTGGGGGATGCTGGCTATGCACTGGAGCTGTGGCTGATGACACCCATCAGAAACGCACACACACCTGAACAGGAATGCCATAATGAGGCACACGCACAAACACGTAATGTAATAGAGCATGTGTTTGGTCTGCTCAAGTCACGGTTCCAGTCCCTGGACACATCTGGTGGAGCGTTGCAGTACTCACAAACTACATGTACCCAAATTGTCATGGTATGTGCTATGCTACATAATATGATTGTGTGAAAACAGCTGCAGCAGGACCAGCATAAGGCTGGGCCAAACAGCCCCCTACTATTGCCAAGGCCATCACAGGCAGAGCGTGACTCGGAGGAGGAACAAACTGAGTATGCCCCATTAGGCAGAAGGAGGCATGCCCAGTATGCTTTGACCTTGGCAAAGAGGCAATGCATAGCACATACACTGGCTCAGTAGGAACTCTGGAAATGATACCTCTCTCTGACTCACACATATAGTAAAAGGGATGGCTAGGTTGACACTACCTTCTTTCAAACATGTACAGGGAGTGTAGTATGTGCATCCGACATAGGCAGCCCTGCAGCACCACCTAAGGCATGATTGCCATGTGTTAAGCAATATAAAGCAGTGCTAAACAGCATTTACCACTATGTAGTATATACAAACAAAATTGCGCACACCAACTAGCACAACTGTGGTCAATGTTGAGTAATATTGGGCAACTTCCAGCAATGTTGGTGAATATTGAGCAATGTCAGACAAGCCTGGTCTAAGTAGAGCATAGCTAAACAAAAGCCAACATGCTCATATTTGCTTAACTGGCCCTTAAGCAGTCTGGTCTGCTCAGTATGAAAATATAAAGCAGTGATGGGCCTCGAACCCAGGATACTGTGCACTATAGTCATAGCACTGAACCACTAAACCATGACAGTATTGCAGTGGTCAGCCTGTATGAAGGAATGTTGATAAGTCTATGTAAAGTATCTCATGAAAACCCTGCAGGCACAGTATAATCCCTGTCGAGTTATGACACAAAGGTGAGTCCTGCAGTAAGAACAGAACCTGACTTCCAACACACACAGTATAAATGTTAATATTGGTCATGTTCACACACATCAACAAATGTAGTGGACCTCAGATAGCAACATACTGAAAGGTCACACTGGGCATGCTCACACACTTGAATAAATGAGACAAATGTCAGGCAACAAAACACGGAAAGCCTGAACTGGGCATGCTCACACATTTAGGCCATGTCTGAATACAGCAGTGGGCCACGCATATCTGGCAGTTGCATGTGTTAACCCAGGAACCTGTCACTATCCAGAAATCCACCCTGTGCATACAGCTATATTAAAACAGACACATCTATAATATAGTGGAACCCTGTCATAATCAAATATGTTCTGCAGATACCGAAGTTGTTCATAGAAACGGGTAAAGCAAAGATGACAAAGATCTGCAAACAGTATCAGCAATAACCATTGTGCATCCTGAACATTAGCATAGGTTCAGAGGTCGATACTAGGCTATCTGCCCTAGGGCATGTACAAGCCTAGCCAGAGTGTGTTTGGCATTCGCAACCCTGTCAGATTACTACACTGTGTGTGTGAATAGTAGGTCACACAAGATAGCCCATGTACGTTTAGGCTAGTGTGCCTCTGTCTAGCAGGGACACAAAAGATATCCCAGGGGTAAACATATGATCACCCATACAGTCATCAAGATGTCTCCTGTAGGTGGTCAGTGGGTGGCTCTGCCTATGTGAAACTGGGATTACAATCTGGAGTGAGTGGAGCCTCTGGGATAAGAATCTGTCCCTCCAGCATGTCCTATTAACATCTGTGCTGAGGTATATGTCCCTGGAGTGTGTAGCTCTAAGGGAGTCAGATATCCTGAGGTGGAGCATGTCCAGTAATTCTGGGTTGGGTATATCTGTAAACAGCAGGCACACATCATATCCGAGTAGGTGGCAAGCGACTGAGTAGAGCTGGAGTTACTGCATCTGAACTGTGCAGGGCATCTGTGTGAGTCCCTAGATCTGCTTGGTGAGGAACCTCTGTGGCCAGTACAGTTGCTGCAGGTGTCGGGTAAGGTACACCCCAAATGTGGCATTGAAACCAAGCATGGTTGTGATGAGTATAGGGGCACAATGACCTCACTCGATCTATATGTGAAACAATTTGGGTTAAGGTGGCCCACATAGAAGGTGTGTCCAACCACTTTGGCAATGTGAATGTCAAAGGTGACAGTACGAACAAGTCATGTCTCCAAACACCTAACAACTCCTACCATATGTAATGGAGTACTACCTATGTGGCATGTTGTTATTCCCAACGGGGATGACTATGTAACTAATGGCATTTAGCTGTAGGCCATGGCTCAGGCACCAGTCATCCATCTCTGTGAGACCCTGTTTGAGTATGCATGTGGCAGCTGGAGAGTTGATCATGGCACCCAGTTTGCAGTCAAGTGCAAACATGTTCAGCCATATTCCGCCTGTGGTAGCCTGTATGTCAAACAGATATATACTGAACAAGAGAGGTCCCAGAACCGAGCCGTGTGGGATGCCACGTGTAACTGGTGTATAGTCAGACATGGCACCTGCTATTCTGACCATGTGAGTGCTATCCCTGATCCAGGTAGCAATCCATCGTGCGAGATATGTGTCCATATCGATGCTGGCGAGCCTATGCATAATGGCCCAGTGGGTTATTGTGTTGAAGGGCTTTGCAAGGTTCAGGTAGGCTGTGTGGACAACCGTCCCTATGTCGATGGAACTGTTAACCGTTTAAAGAATACAAACAGGTTCAAGAGGCAAGATCTGCCCACAACAACGCTGAAATGTGTAGGACACAGTGTCTGTAGGTTCCCGATGTCTATGTGTATGAATCCCATGACAATACGCTCCATAGCTTTGCAGAACAGGCTAGTTAGGCTTATAGGGCAATATTGTCTGTGGTCTGTTGTGGCATCAACTCTGTGGAGTGGGACCACTGTCGTTGTATGCCATTCCTTGGGTACATATCCTGTAGTAACTCCGATATTGAACAGTGATGTAATGTGAGGGTTATGTCTGTCATGAAGCTCGTGTAAGATGCAGGCTGGGACACCATCTGGTCCCATTGATACTGTGATGTATGCTTTGGGGAGGGCAGCACTCACCTGTTACTGTGTGATGTCAGGGAGGTTATACTCTGTTGGGATGGATAGTTGCTCCTTAGGGGGGTTGGGGGGGGAGACATCTGCACTGAACCTGTTTGCCAGGATGTTGGCCATGCCAGTGGGTTCAGGGTACGTTTAGTCAGTATGCAGTAACGCACAGTATATCAGTGAGTGTCCAACCAGGTTCCTGACATAACTGAAGAAGGCCGTGTGATAGTCCTACTTGCCTGGTGCAATTGTCCGGTAGAAGCGGCCCTTAGAAAGTTCATGAGTGATCGTAGCTGTCTGCTAGTACAGATCACAGATGCCTTCCCAGTCTGGGATTGTGCTCTATTATGTAGTAGCATCTTCCTGATGTTGTACAGCTTATTAATGGCTGAGGTCTACCAGACAGGTCCCCTGCCATTGGAGTAGTGAGTCCTGTTGTTATTTGGGATAGCACAATCCATGCAGTCCACTAGGTGTCCATAGAATGTGTATGTAAAGGATTCAGCAGTGTGAGCCGTATTTGCCACTGTCTCAGGGTCTCTGAAGGATACCACCTTCCTTTGGTGAAGTGAGACGTTGGCTCATGAGAAGTTCACCAAGATTACCCAGGATGGGTGTGTGGAGGGTATATGTATGTCCAGTGAGATACATGTATGTTCTGACCTTACTAATGAGGGGTATATCGCTGGTGTGGAACATAGAGTCCCCATGTTGGTGATGATCAGGTCCAATATGTATTGCCCCTTGTGGCTGTGCTGACTGGTTGTGCCATAGCATATGAGTCTACAAATTGTAGCGACTATTGGGTGAGGGTGTTGGGGCTTGAGTAGTATCCCCAGTCAATATTTGTGTATATGAAGTCACACAATATAACGGTGTTTGTGAAGACCTTCATATTCACCATAGTTCCCATGAAAGCCGAGTGTGGTTCCTGAGTTTGGGAGGGTGGTCTGTAGCAGGCAACAAACTGAAAGGCAGTTTTGCACAATGGTAGTTTTATATGTATGGTCTGTGATGCTTTGTGCAGTGCTACTAACCCGGAGGTGTGTGCATCTGTGATGTATATGGATACTCCCCCTAGTTGTGTTGTCTGTTCCAACTCTTGTTGTCAGAAAGCATGGTATGAAACATAACCTGGTCATTCTGGTGTGCATAAGCGAGCCTGAAACAGGCATCTGTTAGTGCACAGATATCGCTATCCTCCATACTGAGGAGAGTCCTGAGTGGCCGCAATATGATGGTAACACATCTGGTGTTGAGCAGCATTACCCTTAGTTTAATTTAAACTGTAATGTCTATGGAGGTGGGTTTGTCTTTTGAGCCCTGCTTAAAAAAGGCACTATGGTGGTAGCAAGAGCCTTAGCCAGCATTCGAAAGTCCAAGGGTGACAGGTGAAAGCTGTCCATAGTGAAGCTACGTAGCATGTTGAGCATGTCACCACAGGCTGACAGACACTGTATCCCCTATGAATGAAACAAATTTGTTAGGCAACTGTTAAATGTGATATGTGTGTCTGTATACTGTGATATCATAATTGGTGGGTGTAAGATGCTAGACAAGGTCAGGGTCATACTGGCCTGGGCTACATGATCAGAGTGTTCTTCCATGTATCATGTCATGTAGTCCAGGGAGTAACGTCTGAGGTTTTACGCACCAGCATGGACAATGATGGTGCCAGTCCTGTACTTGCTTTGGAGTGACCTGACTGCCTGTGTTATGCAGCAGATCCTGGCACCCGACAGACAGCCCAAAGTGACTATTCCCTTGTTAGGGCTGGTGAGTGGTACATCAGTGTGTCTGACAATAAGTGTTGCCTATTACAAGTGTATTAGTGTGTTGTTTAGCCCAAAGGGCAGTGACTGTGTGGCACACTGACATTGTGAACTATGTGATATGTGGGTATTGTAGTGGGGTAGCAGTTGTGTGTGTGTCTGCTTTGGAGGTCTCTGCTGCTTAGGCAGGGTACATTTACAGCATCCGAGTATGTCTATGTGTGATAATGTGGTTTGAGTGCTGTTGCTAGAGGATATGTGAGAGTGATATGTGGTGTGTGTGGTTACCTTCACCACCTGATAGACTGTGTCAGTCATGGGTCAAGAGAGTTCAGCACCCTGTATGTCTATATAGGTGCATCTCACACATATATCTGAGTTTGTCGGGAGGAGGAGAAGGTTGTCTGTGTACATGAGGCAGATGTGACATTGTGTCAATATCACAATATCCACCAGCTGGACTGGAGAGTACACATGAAACCGACCCCTGGACATGCCAGGATATTATGATGACATACTCTGTAGCCTGATCACAAAGGATCAGTAGGGTGTTAAGTGTGTAAAATAGTATAACAAGGATTAGTCCTCATGTTCGTTAGTGTTTTGTAAAGTGTAGCTGAGAAGGAGTCCAGACTGAATCATGACACCTCCTTCAGCTATGTCATAAATAGCAATGCACACCCATATATGTCCTGAGTCCGGGCCAGCTGTACCTGACTGACAATGCCGACATCCTGACAGACAGGCCCATATGTACATACCCACCTCCCACTGACAATAGTCCATATCATCATACCAGGAGATATCACATGTAGAATGGATGAGCAGCTACCCCCACTGCCAAAAGCATGGCAGCAAGTGGAATACATTGATTCCCAATATGTGTCATGCACAAACTACAGAACAAACAGATCCTGCACCTGAACAGTCAGCTGTGCCTCACCCCCTACACACAGGATGTTGAACCGTTCAATGTGTCACAGCTACATATGGCACTCCCCACAAGTGTTGGTGCACAACACACCATGGGAAGTCAAGTCCAGTATGCCTATGAAGTCTGATCTGTAAGGTCATGGAGTCCATCATGGTTGCAGTCATAAACAGAGCTATTGGAAGCTGACATACACACAACCCTACCAACTGTGGTATGTTCATGTGCGGATCATGGTTCCCAAACATGCTAGACTGTTTGCAAGGCAGCCACCCAGGACATACTTCAATGAACACATCTACACATGTGTCACATAGACTTTGAATAGCCATTTATCAACATCGCAGACACATGTAGTACCAACAAAACCAACAAGCTGTGCATAAATATGTGTTGACATATGACGGAATGTCAATGTGCCCACAGATAGATCACACAAGGTAAGGATTATGAGGTCTTGCTCAAGCTGTTGACACCTGCTGACCCACATGGACCATTCCTGGAATGGCATAAAACAAAGTGTACACACATCACCATGTCCAGTCTGATGATGTCACCATCCTATAAATACAGCAGGAGAAGGGAAACCAGCCAGTGAAGCAAATAGCGTGTCGTGTTAATATGTCTATTCTAGTATCATAACATAGTTAGGTAGGGGCTTGAATCTTGCAAACAGTGTGTGTGGGGGGGTATGTGTGTAGTTTCCTTTGAGAGATGTTCCCTCTTTGGAGACTGGGAAAACTCACTAAAAGAGGTACATTCCTCTTTGGAAATTCTGATGATGTCACCATCCTACAAATACAGCAGGAGAAGGAAAACCAGCCAGTAAAGTAAATAGCGCACTGTGTTAATGCATCTCTCTCTAGTATCATAACATAGTTAGGTAGGGTTTGAATCCTGCAAACAGTGAGTGTGTGTGGGGGGTGGTGTATGTGTGCAATTGTCTTTGAAAGGAGTGCCCTTTTTTGGAGACTGGGAAAACACACTAAAAGAGGTACATTCCTCTTTGGAAAGACTGATGATGTCACCATCCTACAAATACAGCCGGAGAAAGGAAACCACCCAGTAAAGCAAATAGCACGCTGTGTTAATGCATTGCTTTCTAGTATCAAAACATAGTTAGGTAGGGGTTTGGATCTTACAAATGCTGACTGTGTGTGGGGTGTGTGTGTATGTATGCAATTGTCTTTGAAAGGAGTGACCTTTTTGGAGACAGGGAAAACACACTAAAAGAGATACATTCCTCTTTGGAAAGACTGATGATGTCACCATCCTACAAATACAGACGGAGAAGGGAAACCACTCAGTAAAGCAAATAGCACACCATGTTAATGCAGCTCTATCTCTCTAGTATCATAACATAGGTAGGGGTTTGAATCCTGCAAATGTTGACTGTGTGTGTAACACTGTTGGGCAATGCGGTGTGGGTTTTGCTTTTACTATGGTATGACATATTATGATTACAACAGTAAGTGCATTGCACACATCAGGTATCTGCGTGGCAAATATATATGTGTACATGTCCCCTCAATCAGTACATAGGTGTGAAGCCTGCATACTACATGAATACATTTGTTTCCATTGACAGGTTGTGCCGCTGCTTTTCAGATCGTAGGTCACATATGTATGTATGTGACAAGGCCGTCCACTGTCGTGTTCTGTGGCCAAGGTCATCTGTGGCACACACACCCATGACAGTTACTTAAGAGTAGTGTGAGTGAGGGTATATGCCTGGGGTATATGTCAGACATGTTCATACACAACAATGACTGCCAATAATGGACAGTCTTTATAGGTGTACAACTGCCTTGTGGATATGCATTCAGGCCTCTAATGTCTTATGTGATACACCATGGGACTTCACAATACCTATGGATATGTGGATACCAAGGGACACATGACATAACATGAGGCTGTATGTACACATTGGTACCCAACATACATGTTGAGGGCTACCACCTGTGTGGTACTGACGGGATAGTATGTATAGTACATGAGGATGACTATGCCATAGTCGGCTTACTGCTATACAGCATGTATCAGACAACAGGTATCTGTCTGTATGATACACTTGTGTAGGATATGCGTCCCATCCAGGGAATGCATTGTAGTTCAATGCATGCATTTCCAGATTTGGATGGACACATCCCTAGTGTGAGTGTGTTTGTATGTACCTAAGGGGGCTATATGCTAAACAGGTGTGATCACAGGAATGGGTGGCGGTCATTACCACTGGTTAGTGTTATAGTGTAGCACCGGAAGGATCCAATTGTTACTGAGTTCCCTATGACTGTGTGTCATTTATCAGGACATCATCCAATGATTGCTTATAGTCATGCTGTTGAGGTTGTGTATACTACCAGACTGCAAATCATTGACAGATATTAATGGTATCACCCTCAGCATAGTGTCAACCCATGTCATACACACTTCTACCCATGTTAGTACATAAGTGTAGTAGAATGAATACTCGCCATTGAAAGATACTATGAGATGTTAACAATGTGTACGACAGGGTATGCCACACGTCCCATGTGTCCACTATGCACATACATGCAGACAGTGCGCATCCACCATGTTCACAGATGTACACTTGCTAATCTGTACTGCACACATCACACACGTACTGTCCACTCACTAACACATGCTGGCAACACATTACATTTCAGCCAAGTGGCACATGGGTGGACAATACATACTCATACCTAACAGTGGTGTAAACAATGCTACATTGACAATCAGAGCTTTGATGCATAATGTCTGCTCAGATATACCTACAAGGATGTCGTTACACTTCCTTGTTGACAACTTGCTATTATTGCTACACTGCTATAGTGTCACCCTGTGCATCAGCACCATGTTAGCCTGTTCATCCATCAATGTTGCAGATGACAGGAGGCGACACAGGTATCATCATTTGCACAGGGCGTTTTGTTGTTTGCCAGAGCCTGACATTGACCCATCCAATCGACATGTGTGTGTGTGTGTGTGTGTGTGTGTGTGTGTGTGTGTGTGTGTGTGTGTGTGTGTGTGTGAGGGACAACAGTACAGCATGGGCCAATGTTGATGTAATGTGTGTGCGTATGTGTGAGCCCTAGTTGTTTGGTTAATGTGTGTGTGTCTGCATGCACACAGCTCCACCATGTGGCTGCCATATATGGTAGTTTGTGGGACAGCCACAGATTGTACCTGCCAGGCTGTACAGATCACTGTCTCTGGCCACGGACACAGTACCTGTGCCTGGCAGGGGTGCTACGGAAAGTATTGGGTACCAAACCTGACTGGGTACTGTCATCAGAGGCAGAGGTATGACAACTGGACCCATGCCCTGCTGGGAATGGCCAGAACCATGTGCACGTGGTCTACTGGGATGGTCACTGGACAGGCCAGCCCCAGCATTGCTGGGGCCGGTACTGCCACTACGGGAGCAGCTGTGAACTGTGGGCCGTCTGCCACCACTGCCAGCTGTTGCTGTTGCTGGCATGCATCCGCGTCGAAGTTGCAACCATCCCGCATGGTCCTGGCTCATGGAAGACATATTGTGGAGGGCATCTAATGTCTCCCCCCCAAAGTCTATCAATGACCTCAGTGTAAGTCTGGATGGCACCAGCAAGGTTACGGATGCTGTCATTGATAGCGGTGTAATATGCCCTCTGCGCCCTAAGTCCCTGCTTGGTGTACTGTTCCATATGTGCCTGAGCCTGCATTACAGCCCGGAACATACTGGACATCATAAGACCTGTGAGGGAACACATGCCAGGGGCAATACGACCAGCGGTGCTCCCCCGAGTACCCCTGGACCTTCACCTCTGTGGTACCATTCCAGAAATATGGCTATGGCTGCTGTGAGGGGATGCAAGTGCCATGGGTACCACACTCTCCTGGTCAATGTCAAGTGTATGCTGTCCCTCGCCTATGGCCATTGGTGGTGAGGGATGTATTGACAGTATGAGTGTGCGCATAGATGGGGTTGAACGCTGTGTACTGTCGATTGGCGGACCAACGACAGACCCTGTCAAACCTTCCTGTGCCAAAATACATGTCTCATCATCACCACTATTCGTGGCAGTGGCTTCAGGTTGCCTGCTGCTTTCACCAACCCCTAACTCAGCAGCTGCGAGAGGAAGACAGGAAACACACTTTACATTCTGCACATGAACACATGCACACTTGCACACATGCACACATGAACACATGCACACATGAACACATGAACACTAATACACTCCTCACTATAGTACATATACACACACACACACGCCAGCAATCCAACACATACTCTATAGTGGGTGAAGGTGGGTGTCAGTATCACAAGGTAAACAGTCAACACACACATGTCAGCATGCAGAATATGTGTTGCACAAGACCATGCAGTGCAAGTGTAGACACCCCTATTTAATGGCAATATGCATGGCTTTGATGCAACTGTGTAGTTGTTCAGTGATTGGCTACACTATGGAACACAATGTGTACATGGACACAACATTGCTGTGCAGGTATTAATAGCTCTGTAATGCCCTGTGCACCATCACTCACAAGTATACATGCCATGGCTGCATGTGTTATCTGTGTGACACATAGATATCCATGTCTGAGTACAGTGTCTGTGTCCATAGCAGATAATAGTGGGCACGGGTGTAGCACATGCATGCTATGTACACACACGGGATGTGTGGTGCATGTTGACATGAAGGAATCCCAGGGCTCGACATGGCCAGTGTGCAGTGGTTATGGTGAGTTTGGGACATACTGCAGATATGTCGGTGCCAGACATGACATGGCATGCTACATGACTGCAACATTAAACACCACACATACCCAATGTGTGTCAAGTGACCTATACACCCACTAGCATTCCAGGACATATATGTGACACTTTGTTTGGATGGCGACTGCTGTGCATATTGTGTATACTGGCATATGTAAGCACACACACAACATGCTATGCATATTGTGTATAGGTGCATATGTTTGCACACACACAACATTGAGGTGCAAAGCAATGACTGCTATGAGTAGTACTGTCACTGTAACTGGATGGGGTGTAGTACCCTGTGCCATCATCAACATGCATCTTGTGGTCACTCACAGCTACTAATGTGTGCAAGGCCACCGCCTAGCATGCTGTACCTGAACTGCAGTGCCGTGGCTACGTTCACAATTACACAGCCACATTGTACATGGGTGTGTGAGGTGCCCAATAGGGAGCATTGCCTAACATGACTGTGTTATGTGTTACAGAGTGTTGCACAGCCCCATGATAGGCCTCTACCCCTGAGGTACATCATGTGTGTGTGCATGACATGTGGGATACTGAAGTGTGACCTTACAGCGGGTGTGTGGTAATGCCAAATGTAGCATGTTTTTGTGTACTGCGTATGATACACGTGTTCTGTTGTGTACAGCTGTAGCAACTATGCATATCCAATGTGCAGTACAGTGTTGCCACAATTGTGTCTGCTGCACTGTGCATTGCATGTGATTGAGGCAGCTACTGACTTTACTGAGATGATTGATGTCTCACAGCAAGCATGCACAGCATGCATTATGCGTAGGTGTGTTACGTGTACATGGCCTACACCTCACCTATGACATGCACATTTCATTACCAATATTAAAGTGTTAACACACTCACCAGCATGTATCGTCTGCCCTGCTGTCACACCAGAGGGACCTACAAGAATATGACACAGTTTGTCAGTGGCCACAACTGTGGCATTGCTACTGTAAGTGTGGTAAACAACAGTGGAACAACAGTCAACAGTCACAGGTGTATGGATACTATTCCAAATATCAGTATTGCACACGATAGGCAGCACAACTGCTAAACACACAGTACACATCTCACATATGCATATTCTAACAATACAGGTAACGGTAGTCTGCAGCTAGGGCATATTACCTGCACGCTCCATGTCATCCTGCTGGGTGGCTCCGGCCTCCATGATGACACATGTGTGATGCTGTTGCTGCTGTAGGCCAGGAGCCACCACGCTTAGGAGCAGCTCCTCCACTCTGGTGAGGGGGGATGTATGGCCACCCCACCACCTGTGGCAAGCTGTTGCCTATGGATATCAGATGCACGCCGCCGGACATGTCTAATTAAATCACTGCAGTGATGGCGCACCTGCTCATATGTCCAGTTATGCATGCCTATGTCATTTACCTGGCAAAC
>NC_056732.1:363008817-363063817 GCF_019279795.1 Protopterus annectens | reverse complement strand
GCCTACTGCTATTACATTTCACAGGGAGTCTGTGGGGCACAGCTAACATTTGTTTGCAAATCAGGGAAATCCCTGTAAACCAATCACAGTTGGGAGGTCTGGCCTCTGACCTATTCAAATATGCCAGTGCTTATCCTGCTCTGATACTGTGTGGGGTTTGTAAGGTGCTACTGTAACATTATTCCCTACTAGCATGGCTAGTTCTCTTTTCACAGTCAAGTCATGCAATTCCACAACACTTGCTGGTTAAGGGCCACAGAACATGATTTGTGTTATGCCATTCCTATTCTCCCTTTACATTCACTCATTGTAATGCATGATATATTTCTTTCAGCACTAAGTTATTGTATATCTGTTGTGGTGTAGTGGTACTTCATGCAGACTGGTGAGCCCAGGGGTTCGAGACTGACAGGTGTATTTTATTTTGCTGCTGAGCAATACAAGGGCCCTGTCACACAGAGTGACTAAGGCACTTTTAAGCAGTTGTAAGCGGGTTTGCATGGGTTTGCGTGGGTTTGCGCAACACTTAGCGATGCTTAGCTAAGCGCACACATGCACACACTTGCTTAAACCTGCTTACTACTGCTTAAAAGTGCTTACTCCTGCTAACCCCATGCTAATTTCTTTGAAAGAAAAGAAAATGGGGAGCTAGGAAAGTGGTGAAAAAGGGGCCACAAAGAGGGAAAGACAGTAGGGAAACCAGCTGGGATGTGCAGTAAGGGTGTAGGGAAGGCCCATAGCTGCCCATTTCTTTACCAGCAACAGCTGTGCATATGTTCATAATTTGGTGTGAAATTTGCAACCTTCCACCCCTGAGAGAGGGGTGAGGACAACAGAGTATGTTGTACTGCCAATTATAATTATCAGTTTACATGTCCAGCGGACATGAGTGCAAAATGGGCAGCTATGTATTGGGCATAATTTTTTGTGGGAACAGATTGCCTTTTTTTTATTTTTTTTTTCAGGTGAGAGTGGAATGTGAGGTAGGGGATGTAGGTATATTTGGGGAGGTGGGTTGGGGAGGTAAACAGACAAGACAAACAAGATGCATACAGGGGCGGAATTTGACACATGGGGTGGTTGAACACAATTGATGTGGAAGGTTGTTTGGAAATCGCAAGCCCATGAGACCACAGATGGTAACAGTGGAACTGAGATCCCCACCCATGCGCAGTCACCACTGCAGCTTCACAGCCCTGAGGGTGGCTGTGCTGGGGGCTGAGTAGGATGGGCAGGCTCACCCGAGAGACACGCTACTCTCACCTCAAGCTGGCATAGGGGATCAGCGACTGTACGCTGGATCTCCCTACGCACCACTGCCCGGACCCTTTGAAGGGTGACGGGTGGCCCTTCTCCTCCCACGCTTGCACAGGGGGATGAGCCAAATCCCCTGCAGCACTCCCACCTGAAGGTGGCACAGGGGCAATGGAGGAGGTGAGCCCGGGCTGGGCACCAGACCTGCTGGTGCCAGGTGCACTCGCCGGCTGAGGTGGGACAGGTGGGTCCGCTGGGACCGGCCTTCCCATACATTCTGTGATTAAGTGTGTTTAATTACAACATAAGCAAAACAGCATTTCAGATTAGTTGTAACAGCATGCAATAATATTCCCATTAACCCAACACACCAAGGGTGCAACGGTTGAACAGCAAGCATAACTCATGCATATATTGAACCACAGTAGTTATTCCAACAACATGCAGGGATGTTTGGTAGCAACAGGCCACCATGATTGTGGTGTTTGAACAGGGCACATGCATCAACGTGAATGCAAATATTTATAGAACAATAGGACATATGTCCCAACAAATATTTAAGATTACACATACCCAATGAGGTGTGTAATTGCATGGTTTATGCACATACAGTAGGGTGTAGAAAAAACCTTGGTTAACATCTTTTAATGACCTTTTCATCTACACTACATTCCTAGTGACTGCAAGTGTATATCCCCTACATGTATAATTACACTTGCCACCATACATTAGGTTGTGTAATGGGTTTGGCTAGTTCAATATATGCCTGACCTATATCTGACATACTAACTGTCCAGGATGCAGATGTTACTGCTATATATTTCTTGATTGCATTTATATTTCTTTATCTACATATCTGGGATGTTTTCACATGACATTTTCACTTCGATTTATACAGAACCCTGCATTTCTTGACACACACTCACATTTTTGGTGAAAAAAATAACATGCTACATGTGTGCCAGATTTACTTATTCATGCCAGCCAGTAACTGACTGTTGTGGACTGTATATATGTTTCACAGCTACTGGCACTTCCATCACCCACTTTATATGGGACTGCATAACTCTGAGATGCCAGCACCTTTTCAAACAGTACTATTTGTATAATGCAAGGGTACAACAACATTTCAGACTCTGTGACATAGACACACTCTGGGTTTTAGACCTTTATTGATGACATTAGACACTTTTCCACAGGCTCACTCCTTTATTTGTTTTAATGGTGTATATGGCAGACATGTTCAAGACATATTATACCTTTATTAATAGGTTAGAACAATCTTTTTTCAGGCTCACTCAGTTATGTTATATGACAGTGCCTGCAGAGATATTATTCCAGACATATGTTACCTTTCTTAATGGGTTACTACACTCTTTTTCTGCCTCTCTTGACATTTTTATCTGACAGTACATGCAGAGGACTTATTCAGGCAATTTTATGGTTGTTTTATTGGACTACAACACTTTCTTTCATGCTCTCTCCCATATTTTATATAACAATACATGCCGAATAATCACTAATCTGTCTGGTGGTGCAGCCTTAGCAGCCTATCAGCATAGGCTTGCTGATTCATAGCATGGTCACCTGCAGTTGTAAAGTAAATGAGGGGATATTGAGACATACCTATCCATTATACATACTCCATTATCAATTCTTACATACTGCATTCCATGGCTACATACTCAGTTGTGGGGCATCCCGCATCCCACAGGCCTCCTGTATCCACTGGTTCAGGCGGTCCTGCTTTCGTCTCTTCAGGTGTGCATGGTGGTGACGGACCTGGTCACCAGTCCGAGGAATGCCTGTGGCACTGGTGAGGTCACGAGCTAACCGGTTCCAAGACTCTGCCTTGTACTCCATCCCTTGGAACTGGCCCTGCAGGAGTCTTGACTCGTGACGGTGGACAAGGAGCCAAACCATGTATTTGGACTCCTCGATGCTCCAATGTTGTGCTCGGAAGCGTGAACCCTCTCCTGCACCTGCCATTCTGACTGCAAATGTGAGCTACAATCAGTTATGGCAAGTATTCCCGCCTATGGGGCTTAAATATGCCGCATTTCCCGCACTTTTTTGTGATTGGCCATTTTTGAGAATTCTAAGCTGACTGCAGACCTGCTTAGTAATGGTTAATCTACCATTTCTAAGTATATGTATGCTAATAGTGGCTATCTCTCCTAAGCTGTCATGGCTTAGTGGTTCTGTACTTTGATTATGATGCACAGGGTCCTGGCTTCAAACCTTGTCATTCTTTTATTTTAATACTGTCTAGACAGGCTAGGGGGTGTGGCTGCGTTTTAGCAACTTAGCTCTACGTTGCTCCGTGGTGCCCTACAGTGCCCTGGTTGGCGTGCACATCTGCACAAACACATTGCGCTGGGTAAAGTGCTTTTAAACTTTGGGCAACTCTATTGCACTGGGTAAAGTGCTATTAAACTATGGGCAACTCTGTTTAGCTGGGTAAAGCGCTATTAAACTATGGGCACCTCTGTTTAGCTGGGTAAAGCGCTATTAAACTATGGGCACCTCTGTTTAGCTGGGTAAAGTGCTGCTTAACGGCAGGTTATTATATATCTGGATCCTTTAAAAATATATATTTTGTTCACTGATACATTGGCCATTTCACTGATTTTAATAATATTTTAATCATATATGTCTGGTATTATTTCAAATACTGATTTAAAACATAAATAAGAAGGGGAGTGGTGGGACTTGAACCATAAATGCCTTTTCTTTGGGCATACGGTCTACCATTACGCTATTGCAATTTGGTGTGATTTGCATAAACATTCTTTCTTATGCTCTTCCATGTCGGAATTGCTAACTATAGCTAAGCAATGGGCACACCCATGCACACACGCGCATATACGGGCAGCTATATCGTGGATTTAAAAAAATAAATACATATTTTACTTTTTATAACTGTGATGGTGGTTTACAGTATCAGGGAGTGTGGTGCTGGGTGCAAGTACATTTGAGCGTACCCGCTCTTGTGTGTTGACATTTTGCTTTTACTACACTTGCAGGGGCATGGACATTTAGACTGCTCGGCAGTTGGACATGCCCCCTGCTTTCATACTCGGTCCGTGTAAGAGTTACGGTTGAGTCAGCGTGCCCTCATGAATATTCATGACACACTAACGTCATACTGTTCAACTGCAGCCTCCGAGTAAGACTTATTATGTCTTACACGGAGGATTTGTGAATCCGGGGGTATGTTTATGCAGTTGCTATTCTTACTTATATTTAGACCCATATTATCACAGAAAAATATGCAGAAATTACTTAATTAATTAATTCAACCTCACCCAGAATTTGGGAGGGACAGACATTACCAGGCTAAGCAAAGACAGTAATCACAGAGGACTGCAGAAGGAAAGGGAAGTGTTATCAGTAAAAGAATGCTAGGGTATAGCCTCAGGAAGATGAGACTTGAGAAACAAATATGCAATGAATGTGTTGTATTGTGCCCTGATGAGGCCATGCCATGAATATCATATGCATTTCTGAAGGCCATAGAAGGATAAAGAAATCAAGCTATGGGGGAATAATACCAGAAAAATGTGTGGGGGGGAGTGGAAAGGAAATGGCCAATAAAATGTATTTTATTTTATTTATATAACTATTTCCAGTACAGTGCACAGAAGGTCATGAATGAATTCTTCTCAGCAGAAACCAGAAGAGAAGGGAGGGGGGATGGACTGCTCATAGGCAATGGCTAGACTTGCAGTCCAGGGAACCATTGAGAACCTAACCTAAATTCTCAGCTGACCTCAAGCACTGTCTGGTTATGTGACTTGCTCAAAGTCACACAGTAGGTAATTAAATGCCTAGAAAACCAAACCTTGTTCTGCATGATCTACACTTGACAGCCTTAACCTTCTGGTCCAACTGCCAGACACAGAAAGTTTATATATATATATATATATATATATATATATATATATATATATATATACACGAGGATCATTCTTAAATGGAAATAAGTATGGTGATAGAAAAGGGGCTCACAAACAGCAGATTATAGGCCTTAACTATTCTGTAGATTTCCAAAACTACTTTTTTACATAGAGGTCTGTATACTCATAGAAATGAAAGCCACATTGGGTGGTAGAAGAGGAATCCATACAGGCATTCAAGATGGCATTGGAGAGGCAGACAAAAAGTGAGAAGAAAGCTAGAGATAGAAGGAATATAGCATTTTAAATGCACTTAGGGCAGTCTAAGTATGCTTTTTGTCAGGAATATGTAATGTAATGCTGGGGCTTCCTTGGAGGGAAAAGGTTACTGTCACAGTCTGAGAAACCCTTCTTTAGAAATTATAGCTTTCTGTCAGATTTTTTATGACACCTGAGTAAAGAACATTACATCAACTAAATCATATAGATAAAAGACAGTACACAAGATCAGAAGCAGTTTGTAACCATAGTAACTATATACTTAGAACAATATCAGAATGTGTACTACCACTTATAGCTTATACTTGGAAATAATTTGCAAATTGGTTACATTTCTCATTTAATGACTTTATTTCAGCCTTCAAGGTGTGTGAGAAAGTGAACATAAAAGCATTATATTAACATCTGTCCTTTTTACAGTGAAATAAACTTTATTTGATGACAGTTTACATTGTCAGTGCCTACGGGGAAAAAAAACATTCTACTCATAACTAAACATGCTGAGTAGGTTCAGGGTTTGTGTGGAAATAGAATGCAGTAAAGGTTATGTTTAAACAGCATCACTGATAGTTTGTTCTGTAAGAGTGCAAATCCTTGAGTCACTCAAGCTCCATAGGAACTAGCTTGTGCCCCACCCAGCATTGTAAAAGGGCATTTATCTGTTTAATATTTCTGTTAAAGCTTCGTTTTCATATTTTGACTGGTACAATTAGCTGTTATGGAAACCATGCATCAGTCCCAAAAAGACAACAAAATTCAGGTTGTTTAATGTTTATCTGCATTTGGTTAACTACATTACTGGAGTAAATGCCCATTTCAGAGAATATCTAGGGAGTAAAGCTTCACATATTAAACGTCTTTTAAACTCTGTGTACCTTCTGTTGAACTGAGCTCCTCTGAGACAGATCTTCTACATACCTTCAAAGCAAAATATATTTGGGTGGTCCCTTTTTCTGCTACTTGTTAAAGGTTTGGAGTTGTCTTTCTGAGACAACTAACTGAACAGAACATCCTTCATTTTGCGAATAAAATATCTGTTTTGGTATGCAGTTGTATCCATGAAGAGTCCTGTTAGGTAGTCCTGCTTCATTCTTTGAGGAATATTCTGTAAGAAGCTATTATTTTATGTTGATAATATACAGGCCTTACTGTGTTGTAGGATCACCTGTGATTTGCACTGTTTACCCCATTCCTCATTCACAGTTATGTTTATAAATTGGCTGCTTCAGTTTTCTGCTCTTAACCCTTTGGTTCAAGTTGATTTTAATTTTCCCAGCTTAAATGTCAGATTTTGTATGATTACTTAACTGTAACTAGCATATTATTCATATTGTATACAAAATTTAGGAAATTAGAGTACTGTGTTCAACTATTTTGCCCTGCTCCATGTCCTGTGCTAACATATTTTGATTTTTTTCATATAACCCATCTTTATTGTAAAAACTGTCACAAATGTATTATACTTTAATAAAAATGCAGAAATATGCAAGTACATAGGTGGCCTATTTACCTACTGGAGAATATTAGTAATAACTGGTTACCAATAATAAACTAAACTACCCCCCTTTAGAACAATATTAGATTATGGACCATCATTTATATTGTTATATAATAGTTTTTATTTGGAAATAATTTGCAAATTGTATACATTTCTCATTTAATGACTTTATTCCAGCCTTCAGGGTGTGTGTTTAAAGGTGAACTTAAACGCATTTTATTAGCATCTGTCCTTTTTACAGTGACAAAAACTTTCTACTCATGGCTGAACATGCTGAGAAAGGTTTAGGGTTTGTGTTTTAAGAGTAACACAGTAAAGGTTATGTTTAAGCTGTATCAGCACATGCATTTAACAAATCATTGATAGTTTATTAACTGCTAAGGTAACTGATTTTGATTGTTAATAATTGTGTTATATTTCATGCATTATTAAGTAGTTTATTATAATGTCGTTATCTTTTATTTATGAAGCCCCCCAACACTAGAACAGTACTTTCACTGCTAACAGACCCAGTAGAGCTAGAGAACCTAGAAATCAAAATCAAAATTATTATTCCAGGTGAGTAACAGAAAATGACAGAGGCACCTGCAGAGAAAATGCAACCAAATAATTATTGCTGTATATGCAACTTACTCTGGGTATCTGACTAGATGAAGAATGATGACACAGTGCAACAAAAATAAATTTACTGACAGGTAGTTGAACAAGACATGTACAATGGAAGAGATAACTTGTATAGTGTAATGCCTGGTGTACTAATGACAGATATGGAGCATAGAGCTAGACAAAAATCTTAATATACAGTTAATTCAAAAAATGTAATACGAAATCCAAAATATTATGTAATTTTGCACACAATACTAATTATCAAGAGTTGGTCAGGTAATTCAAAAATTCCATCAGGCTGAAGGCAGGCAGTGATGATAGATAAGTACTTTCTAGCAAATGTTGTGTATTTTGCAATAATGAGATCCGTACAAAGAAAATAGCTGTAGCAGAGGAGTTATCATATTGCATACTCTGTCATTTCCTAACCGTCTAGTATCAGTCTGTGTGAGGACTAAAGTTCACTTGGATATCCCTGAAGATTGCAGAATGTGTATTAGAATCATCATAAAGTAGTTTCTGAGGAAAGTATGACTGGTCAAAGTCCAAGTGTTTCTTAATCTCTGGGCAGCAGAGGAAATGAAAAAAGACATGGGCTGCAAATTCAGCATTCTGTATGTATTTAAAAGGATGTGAAGGCAGTTTGCACCACAGATTTTTATTTTATTTATTTTTGTTAATCAGAATACAGCACTGATCTACAGGGACCTTTATCAGACTCTGCCTGAAAGTGCTGCCTGGTTAAGTGACTTACTCACAGGAACACAAGCAGTTAAACAGTGGGGTTTGAGGGAATCAAGCCCTGAGCCACAGAAAATAGTTTGTCAATAGTGCCTTAATACTCTGCACCAACCAACAAATGTAAGGAATGCATTGCAAAGGAATGTATTTCCCCTTTTAAAGAAAGGAAGCTCTTTATATGGTATAGTAGAAAAGCTTTCTGTGAGCTTTTTGACAACACAATTGATATGATTATGTGCACTAAAATAACTACATTAAATAAATAAAAACTTCTTCACAACAGGAAGTCAAAATACATGACTGCAGATGCATTATGAATTAATGTGTTGTCAGGAACTTTAATGCTAGGAAGTTGAGACTTGTCATCTAAATATTCTGTTGCAAACAATGTTTGCATTCTTGAATTTTTATATTAGTCTGTTGGTTCAAAGTCATTTTTTTCCATGCTAAATTTCTAGGTGACTACTTAAATCTCTAACTCTGATGGTAAACTGAGAAAAAGCCCTTACTATGGCCCTGAAAACACAAGACTGGTTAGTGTCTGTGGCAGTTGATGAAGCAGTCAGGGGCAATTTGGTGTGCCTTCCCAGGATCAAGGAGTAGTGTTGCAGTGAACCACCAGACCACTTCAGTGGTAGCTGTCATTGCCAGTAAGCTGAAGCATGCACCTACATTTGGGAAGGAATGTGCTTGTCATGGGTTGTCTGTCCCCTACCTAGGGGAAGGACTAGGCCTAATAAACATATGTCCTCCATTTTTTTTGGGGGGGGGGGGTGCCAGCAAGGACACAAATTACTGATGAGGCTACATGTATGACATTTTTCCATGGGCAGCTCTCACCCTCACTGGATGGCTGATGGGGGGTTGATGGTCAGCAGTCAAGGCAGGAAAAATTATATAAGAAAAATTATTTGAATCCGTGGTAGTATAAATAAGTAGCATGTTTGATTAATAAAAATTCACTGCAAAATTGCCAACTTTGTTTGATAAATATTGAGACGAGAACAAACGTAACAAAGCCCAGCTGCACTCTCACTACCAATTCTTTATGATTAGAGTTAGTAAAGCCACACTTAATATTTTACATGAAACCAGTTATGTAGTCCTTGTACTTAGAGAGTAAGTAGAATTTACTCAGAATGTTAGGATCTCAGTGCCATACTGCTGACAAGTTCAGATCCTTTTAGAATTTGGCCACAAAGCATTAACCTTACCCTAACTCAATTACTGCAATAAGACTCTTCCTTTTAAACTGAAAAGTAGATTGGAGCAAGTAAAATAGCTTACCACTGGTAAGCTATACAAAACAAAAAACACACAGCTGTTTTTGAAGCAAGAATTCTACCCCTTTTACAATGAAAAAATAGATTGGAGCAAATAAGCCTATGCACCGTCACCAAGCCATACAACAAAGAAAATCACACAGCTGCATGTGAAGCAAGAAGGTGCATTTCTATGTCAAAAAAGTTTTTTTTTTATATCCAGTGACCTAACATCCCTTCCTGCAAACCCTATCTATAATAATATTCTATTTCGTGTAGCACTATAATTTTTAAAGTTGTTTGTCACTGTGTTAAGAAGAGAAAGTCCATTGTCTTATCTCTGTGCTAAGCAGTACATTTCACAGGCCCTTAGTCTTACCAGTTATTGATATCCTGTATTGCTTTTATATCCCAGGAGTCAAGAAATTTTGCTCTATGACCATTACAGCATCAGGGGGTCCTCTTCCGAGGTGCATTATTCTGCAAACACTTGATCAACTGCCCTAATAACTGCTTGCACTATTCCTGGTTCTGCTTTAGCTAGATGATCCCTGTTTGTGCTTCTACTCACTGCAACCACAAAACCAGATTCACAATCTGCAGATTCAAGCTGATTGACTTCTGTTGATGCAATAGCTGTTGCCCATGTTACATCCTTCCCAACTTCAATTTTCCAGACCTTCCCAGCTCACACATTTATTTAAGCCCTTCTCCACCCACAATCAGCCCACTATCAACTCCTCTTAAAAAACACCTGCTAAATTAAGCAGCCCACTGCAAGCACTGCGTATTCCAACTCAATCCCTTCTTAGCCTAACCACCATGAATGCTCCTCCTCCTCCTTTGAAATACAAAACACAACTTCTATGCCTTGGTCAATCTATTCATAGCTCCCTATTTACTTCTAATAAAACCAACATCAACCAAAAATCAATCTACTTAACTTCCCACACAACCTTCTCTTACCTTCATCTTCTAAACAGAACCACCCAAAACAAGACAGCACTCTATAGTCTCAATGTACCCACCCATGCTTTGCTATACCAATATCCTACTCATAATAATAATAGAAAATCCAATGAGTATTTTCTCCCTAAGCAATAAGCCCCCTGATCTTTCAGCTACCATAACTGACATGCTACTATTAACCAGGAACACTGAATCCAACTCACATCCCCATTCTATACCCACACCTTAAACATGGTGCTTCACTATCCAAGCTCTCTTGTGCCCAACTCAGTGTTCAGAGCACCAAAAACAAATTAAACCAAATAAATGCCTTCACATTTTAATATAACCTAGACATTCTCACAATCACTGAATCCTGGGTAAAAGACATCAGGCCCTAACATGAAATACCTCCTCGTCTCTTACAAAACACTCCTGGATGCAAGACTAGACAAATGGAAATAAGGAGCAACAATGATCCCTCACAAAAACAACCTCAACTTAACACTCATTGCTCAGTCCAGTGCTGCCACCAAAAATGAACCAAACTGGATCATTCTGAAATTCCTTCCTCAGTTAAAAAGCCTCTATATCTCACAAATGCCTATCATCCCTTCTTTACCTCACTTATCTCAATTGTCCTGTTGTACATTCCCAAATACAACAAAAAACATCATCCTAGGTGACTTCAACATCAACGTTTTAGCCCCTTCTCCAGTAACATCTTTTTTTCCCAGCACAGCATAGACTAACCCAATTAGTTGTAGAACCTACAACACCCAACCTCAAATCCATTACCTCACCACTCTTGAACTGATCCTCACCGACATACCGTCCTCAATCACCATCCTAAGAATCTTACCTCTGTCCCAGAGTGATCACTGCATTATCACATTTTCCTCACACACCAAGCTCTAAAATGCCCCATTCTCAAAATCAACATTGCAAAGTTAAGATATTACCTCCCCTCCATTTTCTGGGACGCATTTATCATGTAAGAAAATCTTGACACAGCAGTCATCATCCTTGCCATGACTCTTCTTACAATACAAGACCAGTTTTTCCCAGAAATTAGAAGATTTCTCAAAACACTTAGCAGCAGTTGGATAACAAAAGAATTAAAGCAACCATTAGAAATTGGATTAACTCTTAGTTAACTGGAACTCAAGCAACTAGAACTCTCAAGCAACCAGAAAAAAAAATTGAAGAAATACAGTACAGTATAAACAATTCAGTTTTTCATGTGTTGCACTTTCTGTTTCCTCCCTGCAGAAACATATCTTACGTTTTTAGAGTTTTAGAGTTATAAAAAAGAAGATACAAATAAATTCTGTCTCTCCCCAACCTGAGAACAAGTCAAACCAAACAAGTATAATCACTAAAATGTCAACACTCGCTCCATACTCAGTCAGTTTGCATCAGATTGCACATTCTCTCCACGATCTCACACGCACACAGTCTCTTCAGCTTTTATACATCTCTCCGATCTCTTACACACAGTCACTTCTTTCATACATGCATTCACTCCCTTTCTCTCTCTGTTCAGTTCATTCATTTCCAATCCACTCAGAGTGCCACTGAAAACCATTCTGTGTGCCATGCTTTCTAGCAGAAATATAAGTTTAAAATATTATTATTCCAGCCAGGCTTTTAATTACTGTACTCTAATATTAAAATCAAATCAATACAGTGTTTATGGTATGGTATGGTGTAGTATAGGGTACAGGATTAGTCAGGCCTATTTTTAATAGTAACTCTCAAACAACCAGAAACTACAGTTATCTGGCATATACCAATTTCCATGGGTGCCGCTTAAAGTGAGAGTTTGCTATATATATAATTGTATAGAGTTGAAGTCACTAATGCTGAATGTGCAGAATATCAACCATTATGTGCATTAATGTCTCTGGCTTTGCTGACGTGTATGTGTGAGATTGCTGTATAACTGGGAATGGGTTTTGCCCTTTCCCCACTGTTGTATGATCTTGAAGTTGGTATATATAAAGTAGCAGGAGATGTGAGGAGTGCATGCATATAATATATCCTTATACATAATACATACATACACACAAACATATATATATATATATATATATATATATATATATATATATTTAAGGTGGAGGTGGGGTTACATCAAGGATCAGCTCTGAGCCCTTTTTATTTGCAATGGTGATGGACAGGTTGACAGACGAGATCAGACAGGAGTCCCCGTGGACTATGATGTTTGCAGATGACATTGTGATCTGTAGTGAGAGTAAGGAACAGGTGTAGGAGACCCTGGAGAGATGGAGATATGCTCTAGAGAGAAGAGGAATGAAGGTCAGCAGGACTAAGACAGAATATATGTGTGTGAATGAGAGGGAGGATAGAGGAATGGTGAGGATGCAGGAGTAGAGGTGGCGAAGGTGGATGAGTTTAAATACTTGGGGTCAATAGTTCAGAGTAATGGTGAGTGTGGAAGAGAGGTGAAGAAGAGAGTACAGGCAGGATGGAGTGGGTGGAGAAAAGTGTCAGGAGTGATTTGTGACAGACTAGTACCTGTAAGAGTGAAAGGGAAGGTCTACAAGAGGGTAGTGAGACCAGCTATGTTATATAGGTTGGAGACAGTGGCATTGACAAAAAGGCAGGGGTTTGACCTGGATGTGGCAGAATTAAAGATGTTAAGATTTGCACTGGGTGTGACGAGGGTGGACAGGATTAGGAATAAGTATATTAGAGGGTCAACCCAGGTTAGAAGGTTTGGATACAAAGCCAGAGAGGCACGATTACGTTGGTTTGGACATGTGCTGAGGAGGGATGCTGAGTATATTGGGAAAAAGATGCTAAGGATGAAGCTACCAGGTAACAGGAAAAGAGGAAGGCCTAAGATAAGGTTTATGTATGTGGTGAGAGAGGACATGCAGGTGGTTGGTGTGACAGAGCATGATGCAGAGGACAGGAAGAAATGGAAACAAACGATCCGCTGTGGCGACCCCCTGACGGAAACAGCCGAAAGAAGATGATATATATATATATATATATATATATATATATATATATATATATAAATGTTGTAAGTTTTTTTTTTATTTATTTACTTTTAATCTTGTGAGACTGATGTGTTTGGTTTCATCTTTTTGTATTTTTTTAAGTTTGCTGACAAGTTCATATATAGATATCTACTCTTCTCTTACACTATCCAGTGTTCTCTTCCTTTTCTTCTTCCTCTACTCAGTATTTATGTACAGTCAAAATGATTTAACCTTTCAACTTTTATTCTCCTGTCCCATCTGCCTTCCCCTTGCTGTTCTTCCAAAAAGTTGCTTTGTTCACAACTTATTTTCTATGTACTCTCCATCTTCTACACACAAATGCTAACTTCACATGCCCCCATCATCCTCAAGTACCTTTTCACCACCTTACCATGCTGTATAGGACATAATCTTTCACTGAGTCGACCTGCCAACTTCTGGAGGTGCGTGGCCTTAAAGTGGCTCAGTCCTAGGGTCAGAAGAGTAAGAGTTCACTTGGATTGCAAACAGGGTCCCAGGAACTATTATTCTGGAGCCACTGGTTAAGTTCCCTAATAGACAAGCACAGTGTGCAATAACAACTGCTAGCATATGTGTGTGTGTGTGTGTGTGTGTGTGTGTGTGTGTGTGTGTGTGTGTGTGTGTGTGTGTGTGTGTGTGTGTGTGTCATGAGAGACAGGATGTCCTGCTATCCCTCTCCCTGCATATGTTGCAGTCCCTAGGTTTCTAACACAGATCATACAGGCAGCTGTATGTTTCACATCTTCAGATTAACCTGTCCTTGGCAGACATTTCAATTGCACAGCCAGTCTGTTCCAAAACCCAGTTCACTGATGTCAGTGAATGATGACATGCCTCCCTGATAGTGGGCTAACTTGTTTATCCATTTACATTTTTCTGTACCTACATCCTAAATTTCTTCCTCAACCACCTATCAAACACTGCTTGTACTGTCTTTAAGAAGGCAAAATAAAGGGGATAACGTTTAGGTGTTTATACATAAACAGAAAGCAGGGTGACTGGTAAGTAACCTTTCTGAAATTTCCAATCACACTGAGTCTTGCATACCCTTTTATCCAACATCATTTAAAATGTCTAGTTTCCGAAGTGTTTTACAAGCTTAGTCTTATACAGCCTGACAATTTCAGGTGAAGCTGCTGCTTTGTCTCTCAAAATAATAATAGAGGTGATTGTCTCTTTATTCAAGAGCATGTGTTGTGTGTGTGTGTGTGTGTGTGTGTGTGTGTGTGTGTGTGTGTGTGTGTGTGTGTGTGTGTGTGTGTGTGTGTGTGTGTGTGTGTGTGTGTGTGTGTGTGTGTTATAGACATCCTCCTGAAAATGGGCTTCTGCAGTCTAGCTTGAAGTGTGGGTCTTGCAGGTATGGTGTGTGTAGTCATGACATCTACATTAAAACATGTATGAATGTCATGGCTCCAGAGAAAGTGAGCTGTTTCTTTCATCTTTTTTTAAGTACTCATCTCGTCTGTCCTTTATAGTCACAGTGTGGAATTTGCTTCCATGCTAGTTAGGTGTGCAGATACAGTTGTCTGCCATACATTATCTTATTTTGTTATGTTATAGTGCATTACTTATCAAACAGTTCATAGGACAAAGATCACTGTGCACCTGTGAAAGTCATCTGTACTTGCTAGCTGGATACAATGTGTTATTGACTGTGAGGGAGTGATGTTGTAGTCCCTCTGCAGGTTCCCTTAATCTCGAGTTGGTATAGCAACAACTATAGTAAATAAGGTATCCTCAAAACACCTCATGCCATGGGTTGGCTAAATAATCTTCTGGTGTCAGTAGCTGGGCATAGCACTAGTTATGCTGGGGAGTAGGTGTACTCCTTCCAGTGCAGAGCCTGGCATGTGGAGGCTAAGCTGCTGTCGTGTGGGCATGTAACATTTAGTTGCATTGTATCAGAAATCCTACCAATCTTGCAATTTGTAGTTGTCAGGTTATGTCCAGAATAAGAGGGCAACATAGATAAAACTCACTCTGACACATAAGTGTGGGAGTATGTGTATAATATAAATATATATATATATATATGCATACACAACACCCACACATACAAAATACAGATGGACATTAGAGCAAGAACAGACAGTTATATGGAAAATACATGTATTCATACTTTGCAGAGTACATTATCTGTATATGATCGGAATGATGCAGTATTCCTGTCTCGATATTCCTAATTCATTTCCATTTGTATTTAGTTTTGTTTTGTATTTGTTGTGTGTGTGTGTGTGTGTGTATATATATATATATATATATATATATATATATATATATATATATATATATATATACATTTATATATATAAAACTTCTTATGTTAGCTGTGCTTTTCCAGTTTTATCCTTGACATGAAAGAAAATCACACAAAAATGATTAAGTGGAAAGTAGTTAAAATTAAAATTAAAGACCAGACAATTACCACTTAATCTACCTTAGAAATCTTTACTGAGGGGGAAAAAGGCTTGGTCATACCCATATTTTTTGATGAAGTTCTATATTATTTGCGATCATTTTGATATATTGTTGGAGTGAAATGATAGCATGTGTAAACAAGTATTACTTTACTTTTGCAACTGTATCACTTACAACCTACAAAAAAAATCGAAATCAGTCTCAGTTATAAATGTTAAGCAATATCTGTCTATCAGGGACAGGGATGACTATTCATCAGTGTGGAATAACTGTGTGTCTGTTCTGCATGCCTCACATTGGAAAATGGTTTACCCACTGAGTGCTTAAAATTTGACAGTGGAACACACTGCTGCAAATCATATCATATAATTTATCAACTGTATCTAAATTTGCAACAACAGTAAACCCAAATAATCTAATGTCTACATTGCAGAAAACATTTTAACAAATTCACAGCTGTCTGCCTTCTAAGTGAGTGTATGAATCACTTAACTAAAAATGGGAACAAATGAGCACTACTTCTGTACAGCCCACACTGAAGTAGTAACACTTTTTATAAACATGGGACTATAAATAAAAGGAGCACACAGAGGAAACTGTTTGCATTTCCTTGAAGTGTAACCCCCCCCCCATGTTACTGAAACCTGAGCCCTCAGACCAAAAGCTGCTTGAATGTAAATTGTAGGATCACATGACTTGCCAGCATACCTCTCAACCTCTCAGAGCAGGAAATCTGGACAAAGCCATACATAATGGGGGGACAAAAGCCAAAAAATAGGGAATTTTTAAATATTGTTCTTATAAACTTAGAAAGTTGATAGAATAACAGGCTGTGCATTAGCATACATTTTCTGAGGGGTACGAAGCCTGACTCTCAAACGTATGTCATTATTTTATGACTTCAATCCTTAGTGATTTGCTAATGATTTGCCAGAAAAAAACACAATTTTACTGAGATACAGACCAAAAATATAAGGCAAAAATCTGGATATTCTGTGAAAATCTGTACAGTTGTACAGTTAAGAGGTATGCATACCACCTTAACCAAAACTGTAAAAACCAGCAGTAATCTTGGCACTTAAGGATTTAGTTGTACTATGTTTGAGGCAAAAACACTTTGAGTGGATAAGAGAAGATTATTCACTATAATGTTTTGGAGTACTAGGTTATAGTTGCCTCTGTCTAGAATTTTTGAAAGGGTGAGAGAATATCAATGGGTGCTAGCTGAACATTTCAGTACCACCTTTGTGTGGGGGACAAATAAATATTTGTTTCCATAATGTAGAGTTGTACAATTCTTTTATAAATTTATTAATATGAATATGAGAGAGGTTTGGCTGCTAAGTTTAAGTATTCAGGAGATAGTTTATCTGCAGCTAGAGTGGTAGGCATGAATTTGCTTAGTTTTTGAATAGTTGCAGTTGGGACTGGGTTTAACTTGAAGGAGGAGATGTTATGACAGACAGAATGATAGGATGTAAGAGATGAGTTTGATGGCATTTTCATAGGAGGTTACTAAGCTATTGGCTATAATGCCTCTACAAGCCTAGCCATGTTATACCCTTGTTCCCTTATGGACCAAGATATACAGTCAATGTTTGCACATGAATCTAAGATCAGCACAGGCTGCATCTGTCTAAGAGGGACATAGATAAAATCCCTGGTGAAAATGTATGGTTCCCCATCCAGTTGTCCAGGTTAAATTAAATAGGATCATTGAGGAGCTCTGTTTTAACAGACCAGCAACTGGATTTATGAAATTAGAGTTGCATTTGCTTGCTTTATGAAGATTTAATAGATTTGAAAAGAGACTAGTTTGAAGTTCTTCCTGATATTAAGAGGTTATTTACAGTGACCCAGAATGATTTTGGACTGGAGAAGTGTGAGACTTGGAGGGAGATATAATAATGTTGCTTATCAGTTTGAATGTGTTTTTAGACAGGTTGCAAAGATGTTTGTAAGTCTGGTATTAGGTAGGGTTCCTATTAGTGAGCCATGTTTTCCATACTTAGTTTCTGTGATGCATTAGTTGTCTACTTTCTGATTTGAGCCAGGGATCAGGGCTGAATTTACTCTCATTCATTCTTCTGATTGGAGCTAGATCATTAGGGATGTTAAGAAAAATGGTATTGAAAGTGTCAACTGCTTGGTTTAGTGTGAGTACTTTAAGTGTGTTTAATTACATTGTGATAAAGCAGAAATAAATACATTTCTAGCAAAGTTATATTTGATTGTCTTAGGTGTATTATTCCACTTCAAGTAGCAAATTTTATTTATTTAACATTTATTTACTGGGAAAGTCCGACTTGGAACAAAGCAAATTTTCAGTGGAGACCTGGGGAGAAATGCTCCAGACTCATGTCTTTGTAACATGGGAAGAAACTGGAGTACCCGGAGGAAACCCACATGAACGCAGGGAGGACATGCAGACTCCACACAGAAGGCATTCCAGCCTAGAATTGAACCAGAGAACCTCTTGATGTGAGGAAACAATACACCATCTGTGTATGGGATGATGGTCACTTTATCCTTTCTCCCACCAAATCCAAACAGAAACATTAAGAATTCAAGCAGCCAGGAACGTTTATATACCTAAACTTTTTACAGCTGCATCCAGAAGAACTGTGTATAATTTTTGCCCTATTGGTCATTGTGTATCTGTCAAGGAAAAATCTTTAAATCATCTACAATGACTGCAGTTTCTTATATTTTTATTATTATTATTGCTATTACAATTATTTTATTTCTCATGTTTTGCTCTCTATCAGTTTTGATTAATTGTACCCGGGCTGTGTCTGCAAATGGTCACAGGTGATTAGTGTACTACTCCCGTAAAAAAATACCAATAAAATAAAATAAATTAAAGGAGCCCTCAGATAAGTCAGTTAATAGACCACTGATTATAATTCCAGAAATAGTTTTGTCAAAAATATGGCCAATTAACTTCATAAGGCATGACTGTAGTCCATGGCCATATAGAATGTATGCTGCAATTAATTAAAGCTTCCATAATTAGTGTTTCTTTCTCACCAGAGTTTAAGAACCTCTTGTTTTACAGTTAGCTATACTCTGACTTGTTAATTTATTTAATTAAAAAATACCATAGAATAACCTTGGTGATTATTTTATGTAAACAGTGATGGTAAACTGTATTTAATGATGTAAACATGATATAACTGGCAGAAACAACTGCTTTTCGGCTGGTTTTCATATTTAATTTAAATCTTTTATTTATTTATTTTTTTGGTCTCACCAGCTTTGACTGCCCAGTCCACAGGTGCCATATTGACACAATTGATTAAACATCCTTCTCACTATAACATCCCTACATATTACTGAGATTCCCCATATGGAGTAGAGGAGGGTGGCATTTGATACCAGGTGGATGTCCCCAACAGTTAGTCAGGATTCTACACTTATTTTCCTATTCCTCAAACAGTTGTTGCATAATGAATATGCAGTGCATGCAAACACTAACCCCCATTAGCATATCTGTCCAAAGTGCCATCTTATACTGCATTACCTTTACACAGAGTCAGTCAGCATCTGAACACCCAAGTCTTGCCTTTTGGCCTCTACCAAAAGATGCTATTGTGGTAGAAAATCTCATTGCCTGCACTGAACTAGGAGACATGGCTACTCACTTCTGAACCTTACCTCTCAAGCCTGACTAGTTAAGTGACAGGCTGGCTGCTCATGTCCAAGTCACATGTATCATAGTCAGGGCTATAACCTCTATAGAGCTGTCCTTTGTATTTTACATGTTGAGATACATATATATAATATTTATATATATATATATATATATATATATATATATAATATTTATATATTGTGTACTAATATTGGTTTATTTAATGCTTATTTGATTAAGGAATAGCATGGAATTAACTTGATGACTTCCTTTATGTAAACAGTGATGGTGAAATTGCATTAATGATGTAAGTATTATACAGCTGGCAGAAAACAATTGCCTTTGGATTGCTTTTCAAGTTTACTTTAATTTGTTCTCTCAGTAGCCATGACAGCGTAGGTATATATATATATATATATATATATATATATATATATATATATATATATATATCTGTATCTATATATCTATATATATATATATATATATATATATATATATATATATATATATATATATATATATATATATATATATATATATATGGGTCTACTTCACAGGGTTGACAGTTCATATGGTCTAAACTCATATGGTCGGCAGTTCATATGGTCGAAAGCCATTTGGTCGACGGCTCATTTGATCGACAAGCAGTACTCAAGGCACTTAACAGAGGTTTGCCCCCCTCCCCAACGTTGTGCAACCCTGGAGTTGATATATACAGTTAGGGAGGTTTGGGGGGCAAAGCCCCTCACCTATATCTGTTAAAAATGTTGAGTTTTTGTTGTATTTTCATGTTTTAAAGGACTTTTAAATGAATATTAGTATATATATATATATATATATATATATATATATATATATATATATATATATATATATATATATATATATGCTAATGCCCTTAAAATGGGAATAATTTCTGCATTAATAATCCGTATTATAACAGGCTACATTTATACTGGTTGCTCAAGAAATGTTAACTATAAAGACAGAAGGTAGCTCTGTTTTACTGAAGCTTTATTCCCTTAGTTCCTTTTAAGAACATTGTTGTAATACTTGGCCAGTATCTCTGTTTATATTTACAAAAATATTTATATTTACAAAATAATCTCTGCTTATATTTACAGCAGTGATTGTCGCTGTTAAAGTGATACCCTGACCCCCATGTGCAAAAAATGGAAAAAAAAGATTGTGGATGGATGGATGACATAAATTGCTCTGGGTTACATATAAAACTCCACAAATGAATATTGCCTTAAGTAATTCACAAACTATAGGATCATTAATTCTCTATTGCACTTATAAAGCAAAGATGGGGAAAGCAAGAATGTGTACTAAAATTAACCCAGAGTGTACTCTGAGCAAGTTTTAGTGTATTTGTAGAGCCTGCTGTATGCTTTATAGATCAGACATTCAGGTTTAGAGAACACTGTAACATTTCTTACTGATTAAATAGGACAAAACTGGATATTAATTATAGAACACTGCCACATATTTAAAGGCAGGATGAGATGTGAGGCCACAGGTTTACCATCTTGCATGCTTAGAAGATTACATATATATGCAGATATGTATGCCTGTATGCATGCACACGTATGTGTCTGTGACTCTGTTTTAATCATACCCATGGAAAATTCCTTTCATATCATAAACTCGAAAACTAGTTTTAATTGCTATTTTGCTTTCCATTTATTTTAGTAAGTGTGAAGCCGCCCTGAAAGGTGATATTTTCTTCTTTGGTATGATTTATAATTACTTTAGGACCTTGCCTCTTCCTATACATTTCATGCAGACCTTCTATGGTCCCTTTGTCTCTTGTATTATGTTATGAGTAGATGGAAGTTGAAGAAGAAGAAGAAGATGGAATATTTACTTAACATTAGTGAATCTTAATAATATATAACAGAATGAATATCTACCCCAAAACAACCAAGTCCAACTTCAGGTTCAAGTTTATTTAAGTGCTGAGACCGAGAACTCTACTCATTAAAAGGTACAAGCAATAATACCAATTTGAACAACTAATAATAAAACATAGCATAAATCAGGTAAAATATATATAGTGAGAGAAAGTAAGAGTAATAAAATGACAGAAACATTATAAGTCCATAACAATAAAACAAACTGATAAAAAATAAACTATTATTGAACTGAGTTACCAGAAGCATGTAAACAGTCAGTACAAAGAAAAGATTAGTCAAACACAAGATGAAATAAACACGTTTTTGAGTGGGATTACAGCCTCCTAGTGTTGGAAACTCTTTCAGTCAATCAAATTGCAAGTTCCATATATGATGTCCCTTTATATACAAAGAACTGCAACCACTGAAAGGCAGAGAATGGGGACCTGTTTGGATTATATCAAGTCAATAGATTCTCCAGGTAGGATAGACCCAAACTATCTAGGGTTAGATATTTCAGTATAAGAATTTAATAAATAATATTAATGGGTAGCCAGTAAACTCACAACATAACCGATATAAGGTGTTGCCACATTGACACCCCAATATGTAGCTCAGTTGTGGAATTTTGTATCATCTGTAAGTGATCAAGTTTTGCATATGGAAGCCCCAGCTAAACATATTCCAGTAATCCAGCCAGGAGGAGACTAGAGCATGTACAGCAGTAGGAAAAGCTCAATTTGGAATAAGGAGTTTGATGAAGATGGTGATCCTAATATGGAAACAAAAAGATTTGACAACACCTGAAATCATGTCCTTTAATGGCAGCTTATTGTCAGTAATCCCACCTAAATAGTGCACACTAGAAATAAATTGATGTTTGAGCCCACTGTAAATGATGTTGGGATACAACATTGTCATTAACAAATCCCTAAGAGTGGCATGTATGACCATAGCTAGTATTCTGGTGGTATTAAATACTGGCAGTTATTGACCATCCAAGCTTAGAAGCATCCCAGGTCCTTTCTATATGGTTGACTGCTGACCTAGATTCTTGAAGGAATGATGGGTAAAGCTACATGTCAGCACCATACCAGTGGTAACGTAATGCAGCCATTTGAATAACACATTGTAGCACTCAGTGAATCTAGGCATATTTATTCTCTGTTATCTACAGTAAGACATGAAATGTAAATAAGGTGGTGATGGACATTCTCCTAAGGATATGATTTACTAAGATTATGATACCGATTGTAATAATATCTATGGCTCAACAGTTAGCACACTTGTCTTTGATGTAGGAAGATAAGAAGACTGTAGGTTCTAGGTCCCATGCCAGGCATTTGGAATAATTTCCAATATTAATACATCAGTGCAACATAAGGAGGGGGTGTTTTCCTTAGGATAGTGCACCTTGGATGAGATATTAAACTGAAGTACCATCTACATCAGTTGGTGGTAGCTCAGCTGGATGTAAAAGATCGCATGGCACTTTGTGAAAAGAGTAGGGGGACTTGAAAATGTATTTCCAAATGCACAATTAATTACATTTTCATAGATTCTAAGCTAAAAATAATACACATTTATTTTCATATGTCTATCATATTTACAGTACATCCAGTTTTACTGTTTAAGTTTAATCCCCAGGCTGTAATCCATGGCCAAAATAAATGTTTCCAATATTTCATTATTGTCTCATTTCCAGTTCCACAAAAATATCTTCACACCACTCATTCCATACAAACTATATACAACTCATTATGTTTTATACAGTCGTCATATTACTCGTTTTCATATTGCCCCAGAATAGATAAATGCAATCATCTGCATATTATCGTATCTTTTAATTATGGGAAAATATATTCTTTTACTAAAAAAAAAAATATTTTTATTCTTTGGTAATCAAAAACCTGTACTGTGTAGTTTATCCCTCTTCACATCATTTCTAAACAAAGGTTCTCTTGTATCTGCCTCTATTTCATAAAGATCAAACAACAAGGCAGAATGGCAGGTGGGCCATAAATACACTTAGAAAATACCAACAGAAAGCAAATGTCCACCTCCAAAGTGGCAAACCAACACCAAAAAGGAAGAATAAATACAGTTAAATACATAGATCCATTGTGGAGTCAAAAATAAAAATTAAGCTTTTATTAAGCATTCACTTTCTGTTGGTTGCTTCTATTTCACCTCTCTTTTGACTGGAAAGTTATTTAACTTAATGTCCAAAGAAAACTACTGTATGATTCTGTTACACCTTTATATCCTGCTTGTCATCTACAGATATTCTGTATTTTTGAAAACTACACTTCAGTTGGTTAAACTGTGCCAATGTATCCTTTGCATTTATCTTTATTCATGCTTTAACCGACCTTTCCTACTTATTGCATACATGACCTTTATTGTTTCCCCTCAGATAATTCCTATTACTTGTTTATTTATTTATTGTATTTGTTAACCGGGAAAGTCTACTGGGCCTAGGTGACCCCATTTTCAGTAGAGGCCCGGGGAGAAAAGCTCCACATAACATTAATAGAACATACAAGAAAAAGCACAATATACAGTGTATATATACAGTCTCAATGCATGGAAATAAATATTAAACAGAATGGTACAAGTTATTTACAAACATTACACATCAACATTGTGTACAATTTGATCATTGACGATGGAGTTAGTCAGGTAGGGTAGCAGTTTTGATTGTTACTTGTTGGAGCTTGTTTGCATTGCTATATTATCTACATAAGAAAAACAAATGGGGATTTTAACGTGTTTACTCATTTCTCATCTCTCCTCCTCCAGATTCACTTTTACACTCTGGATCACGTCATTCATAACTAAAGTGGCTATGGGTATCCATGTTTAATTCTTCATTTTATTTGAAATTGATCCCTCATATGTCCATTAACCAAATGTATGAACGTGGAATTTTCATAGATACTTCAGCACCAGTTAATGAACCTCTTCACCAAAACTATACCCCTTTAACTCATTACAGCTGAGTGACTCCTCCCGGTGTTTCTGCAGTTACATTCTACTTATGCCTCTAGATGTCAAATATTGCTAGTTCATATTTACATTAATAATTCCAAAACCATGCCACTTACAAATTATTAAAATATTTCTTCTTAAAGCTTTTATAGCTACAAAGACAACTGCACTGATATCTGAACTCAGTCTAGTGCTGGTAAAGAGTGATTGATTTTTGTTCAAATTATATGTTTATATTGTCATAAACGTCATGTTTTCTAAATATCTCAACAGCCACGAAACACAGACAGAACTCATATGAAAGTTCTCAGGTGGATGAACAAAATTCTGATGACAGTGTGTGTGGTAACATTTGTGGTTGCTGAGATACTGTAATTCTTTAAAAAAATTTACAAACTTAAAACAGTTACTGTGTTTACTGTGAATTATAAAATCCAGTTTAAGACATAAATCCCAAATAATACTACCTTTATACATTTTTTTGTCCTGAAGAATTTGTTGTTTATACTTCTTTAGTAACCTATGGTTCTAGAGATATGAACATTTGTTTGAAATGTGAGGCCATAAGTTGATCCTATTAGAAGTTACAGTGCAAACTGCCAAAGCACCATTGGATGGAATGAATGAATACATTAATGAGCATTTCACAAGACTATCATTCTTTAACATTAACCTTATCTTATCATGTGTTGCATTATTAAAAGCTTTCTAAAAGTCACACCTCGTCAATCTTCCTTTGTTACTTCCTTTGCCTATAAACTTTATAATTTCTCTTACATTTATTAACAGCTCCTTAACTTCCATATCTTTTATTCTGTAAGTCTTCCATTACCTATATTCTCTGTTAATAAAAGTATTCTCAGATGTAATGTTTTGTAATTGTTCAGTCACAATGCTATTTCTGTTTAGTTTCCCATATAAGTTTAATCCCCTTTTATTCCAGATATGCTTTATTACTGTCTTAATCATTTCTTTATCCATCACCACTTCCCAATAACATCAATTTAAATCCTAAAAAAATTTCTTTTTTGTTTTATCCAGTATTTTATAAAGGTCATAATATATCCCAAGTGTACCCAAAGACAAAGAATCCTCCTTTATGATGTTTAAATGTCTCATTCAAATTTAATTTGCTTAACTCCTTCCTTTGTTAATAAAAACACGCACATACACACACACACACACACACACACACACACACACACACACACACACATATATATATATATATATATATATATATATATATATATATATAGGGCCGGATTCACGAAGGCTTGCACGGAGTCTAAGAGTAGAGTAAGACTCCATGCAGCCAACATGTCCACCTAGCGATCCAGGAACAGCCGGTAGGGGCGTGCAACAGAGCTCTCAAAACTAGTCCTACACGGACAGGGCTTGGATATGCAAATTACCTCAATTGCAGGTGAAAGCTATGCAAATGAGGTAAGTTTACAATCCAGGAAACCCGAACCTGTATGAGTAGGAGTAGTGTTATTTGCAGAAATGTACTCAGTTGACAACCGAGTGTGGTTCTGCAAATAGCAAAATGGAGCCGTGACAGCTCCAAAAAAAGGATGCATTTACAGAAGGAAGCATGCCAATGGCCAAAAATATGGCCATTGACAATGTTAAGTGATGCAAAATAAAAATAAAATAACTTTTTTTTTCATCCCGATCAACGGGGTTTAAGCGTAGCGCAGTGCCGCGCAAGCGCGCTGCACCCTGGAAACCAGAAAATCAATAATTAAGATCCAAAAATGTGGATTTTATTGCTAATATGAATTTACAATGCAAGTGAATGGCAGGCTGGAGACAACATGGCCACCGAGTAGAGGTTGCTAAGGGAGTAGGCTCAGTCTAAGAGATGTAACCAAGCATTAGTAGGCAATCCTATGCAAATGAGGGTTAGGATAGTGAATCGCAAGTTTACATAGCAAATGAGCACAGTCAGTGGAGTGTAGGAGTAGGATAATGGGAGTAACAGAAAAGAAGACAGGTGACATCACCAGGGGGGTATGTATGAAAGAAATGAAGCTCATTGGAGCAGAGTGGCTTGTGTCAGCTGTCATTTACACATCATTGAAAGAGGTGTGTCAACAGGTAGGCTACGTAAAGTCAAGAGATTGAAGGTGTATGCCGTGGATAACACCAAAGTTTCTTGCTGAGCATGTATGCACGTGTGTACATGCCTGTAAACCCGAGTAAGACAGTGTGCGTGTAAGCATGTGTGCTCACGTGTAAGCCAGAGTAAGCATATATAAGGCCGTGTAAAGAGTTGTAAGCACATTTGCTCCAGTGTGTGCGCGTTTTAACAAGAATAGGCAAATTTTAGTCCATGTAAGCATGTGTGCGCATGTGTGAGCTGCTGTGCACGTGTTTGCACTTGTGTGTGTGGCGCTTCCCCTGAGGAAACAGAAAGGAAAAAGGAAGCACAACAAATAGTAGGAAGTTACAAGGGAGTACAAGCAGAGCTAGCAGGTAAAAACAATCAGCATCAGGCAATTACACAGGCAGTACACTAGCTCAGCCCAACCCAGCACTTAAAACTCTGCAAACAACAGTCAATTATGTTTCTCTCAAGAGACACTGCAACACTGCAGTAAGCTAATAGAAGTGAAAACTGAAAAAGCTTTACTGAGACAAAAAATGTTAGGGGCTGCCATTACTGTTATAAGGCGACATATGCAACATGCTGAGGGTGGTGATTGCAAATGCTGCTCGACAGCCCACAGTGAGGAGACAGAGAAGAGTGTACAGACCCAGCGTAACCTACCAGGGGCTACATGAGCTGGAGATAGTGGAGCGCTATAGAGTGGACAGAGACCTCTTGCAGCAAATTGTTGAGCTGTGCAGGTCATGCCTCACACACAGAACCAACAGAGGCGAACCCATCTCAGTGGAAACCAAAGTATGTGCTGGCCTAAGAATATTAGCAACAGGTACCTACCAGAGACCAACTGGTGATATGATGGGGATATCACAGGCATCAGCATCCAGGGTACTGCACCAGTTCTTGGATGCCTTGTCAGCACATGTCGGTGGTCATGTATATTTCCCCAATTCCTGAGAGGTATTGGCCAGCAATATGCATCTCTTCCAGCAAAAAGCAGAATACCCTGAGGTGGCTGCAATAGACTGCACACACATATGTATCAAAGCACCAGCCGGTGAGCGGGGTAGGGTCTACTTCAACCGCAAGGGCTTCCCCTCCATCAACTGCCAGGTCATGTGTGATGCCCAGGGCATAATACGGAATGTGTGTGCTGGCTGCCCTGGAAGCTACCATGATTCCCATATCTGGCATCTGACTCAGCTGTACCAGACATTTGCCAATGGAGACATCCCACATGGTCACCTAGTGGGGGATGCTGGCTATGCACTGGAGCCATGGCTGATGATACCCATCAGAAACGCACACACACCTGAACAGGAATGCCATAATGAGGCACACGCACAAACATGAAATGTAATCGAGCGTGTGTTTTGGCTGCTCAAGTCACTGTTCCGGTGCCTGGACACATCTGGTGGAGCCTTGCAGTACTCACCAACTACATGTACCCAAATTGTCATGGTATGTGCTATGCTACATAATATGATCCTGTGAAAACAGCTGCAGCAGGACCAGCGTAGGTCTGGGCCAAACAGCCCGCTACCATTGCCAAGGCCATCACAGGCAGAGTGTGACTCAGAGGAGGAACAACCTGAGCCTGCCCCAGTAGGCAGAAGGAGGCATGCCCAGTATGCTTTGGCCATGGCAAAGAGGCAATGCATAGCACATACACTGGCTCAGTAGGAACTCTGGAAATGATACCTCTCTTTGACTTGCACATATAGTAAAAGGGATGCCTAAGTTGACACTACCTGCTTTCAAACATGTATAGGGAGTGTAGTATGTGCATCCAACATAGGCAGCCCTGCAGCACCACCTGAGGCATGATTGCCATGTGTTAAGCAATATAAAGCAGTTCTAAATAGCATTTACTGCCATGTAGTATATGTAAACAAAATCGCACACACCAACTAGCACCACTGTGGTCAATGTTGAGTAATATTGGCCAACGTCCAGCAATGTTGGTTAATATTGAGCAATGTTGGACAAGCTGGGTCTAAGTAGGGCATAGCTGAACAAAAGCCAACATGCTCATATTTGATCTACTGGCTCTTAAGCAGTCTGGTCTGCTCAGTATGAAAATATAAAGCAGTGATGGGCCTCGAACCCAGGATACTGTGCACTATAGTCATAGTACTGAACCACTAAACCATGACAGTATTGCAGTGGTCACCTGTATGAAGAAATGTTGATAAGTCTATGCAAAGTATCTCATGGAAACCCTGCAGGCACAGCATAATCCCTGTCGAGTTATGACACAAAGGTGAGTCCTGCAGTAAGAATAGAACCTGACTTTCAACACACACAGTATAAATGTTAATTTTGGACATGTACACACACATCAACAAATGTAGGGACCTCAGACAGCAACATACTGAAAGGTCACACTGGGCATGCTCACATACTTGAATAAATGAGACAAATGTCAGGCAACAAAACACTGACAGTCTGAAGTGGGCATGCTCACATACTTAGGCCATGTCGGAGTACAGCAGTGGGCCACACATATCTGGCAGTTGCATGTGTTAACCCAGGAACCTCTCACTATCTAGCAATCTGCCCTGTGCACACAGTTATATGACAACAGACACATATATAATATAGTGGAACCCTGTCATAATCAAATATGTTCTGCAGATACCTAATTTGTTTATAGAAAGTGGGAAAGCAAAGATGATAAAAACCTGCAAACAGTATCATCAATAAACATTGTGCATCCTGAACATTATCATAGGTTCAGAGGTTGATACTAGGCTATCTACCCTAGGGCATGTACAAGCCTAGCCAGAGTGTGTTTGCCTTTCGCAACCCTGTCAAATTAGTACACTGTGGGCTGGATTCACGAAGGATTGCACAGAGTCTAAGAGTAGAGTAAGACTCCATGCAGCCAACATGTCCGCCGAGCGATCCAGGAACAGCCAGTAGGGGCATGCAACAGAGCTCTCTAAACTAGTCCTACACGGACAGGGCTTGGATATGCAAATTACCTCAATTGCAGGTGAAAGCTATGCAAATGAGGTAAATTTGCGATCCAGGAAACCTGAACAAGTCCGAGTAGGAGTAGTGTTATTTGCAGAAATGTACTCAGTTGACAACTGAGTACGGTTCTGCAAATAGCAAAACAGAGCCATGACAGCTCCAAAAAGAGGATGCATGTACAGGAGGAAGCATGCCAATGGCCAAAAATATGGCCATTGGCAATGTGAAGTGATGCAAAATAAAAATAAAATAACTTTTTTTTTTCATCCCGATCTCCGGGGTTTAAGCATAGCGCAGTGCCGCGCAAGCGCATTGCGCCCTAAAAACCAGAAAATCAATAATTAAGATCGATTAATGTGTATTTTATTGCTAATTTGAATTTACAATGCAAGTGAATGGCAGGCTGAAGACAACATGGCCACCGAGTAGAGGTTGCTAAGGGGGGAAGCTCAGATGTAACCAAGCATTAGTAGACAATTCTATGCAAATGAGGGTTAGGATAGTGAATCGCAAGTTTATATAGCAAATGAGCACAGTCAGTGGAGTGTAGGAGTAGGCTAAGGGGAGCAACAGAGTCGAAGATAGGTTACATCACGAGGGGGGTATGTATGAAAGGAGTGAAGCTCATTGGAGCAGAGTGGCATGTGTCAACTGACATTTACATATCATTGAAAGAGGTGGGTCAACAGGTAGGCTAGGTAAAGTCAAGAAATTGAAGGTGTATGCCATGGATAACACCAAAGTTTCTTGCTGAGCGTGCATGCATGTGTGTGCGCTCCAGTAAACCCGAGTAAGACAGTGTGCACGCGTGTAAGCCTGTGTGCGCGCGTGTAAGCCGGAGTAAGCATATATAAGGCTGTGTAAAGAGTTGTAAGCGTTTGCACCAGCGTGTGCATGTTTTAACAAGAATAAGTAAGTTTAGTCTGTGTAAGCATGTGTGCGTGTGTTAGCTGCTGTGCACGTGTTTGCTTTTGTGTGCACGGCGCTCCCCCCTGAGGAAACAGAAAGGAAAAAGGAAGCACAACAAATAGTAGGAAGTTACCAGGGTGTACTAGCACAGCTAGCAGGTGAAAACAATCGGAATCAGGCAATTACGCAGACAGTACACTAGCCCAGCCCAGCCCAGCACTTAAAACTCTACAAACAACAGTCCATTATGTTTCTCTCAAGACACACTGCAACACTGCAGTAAGCTAATAGAAGTGAAAACTGAAAAAGCTTTACTGAGATAAAAAAATGTTAGGGGCTGCCATTGCTGTTATAAGGCAACATATGCAACATGGTGAGGGTGGTGATAATGCAAATGCTGCTGGACAATCCACAGTGAGGAGACAGAGAAGAGTGTACAGGCCCAGGGTAACCTACCAGGGGCTACATGAGCTGGATATAGTGTAGCGCTATATAGTGGACAGAGACCTCTCGCAGCAAATTGTTGAGCTGTGCAGGCCACGCCTCACACACAGAACCAACAGAGGGGAACCCATCCCAGTGGAAACCAAGGTATGTGTTGGCCTAAGAATACTAGCAACAGGTACCTTCCAGAGACCAACTGGTGATATGATGGGGATTTCACGGGCATCAGCATCCAGGGTACTGCACCAGTTCCTGGATGCCATGTCAGCACATGTCCGTGATCATGTATATTTCCCCAATTCCCATGAGGTATTGGCCAGCAATATGCATCTCTTCCAGCAAATAGCAGAATACCCTGAGGTAGTGGGTGCAATAGACTGCATGCATATATGCATCAAAGCACCAGCCGGGAGTGGGGTAGGGTCTACTTCAACTGCAAGGGCTTCCCCTCCATCAACTGCCATGTCGTGTGTGATGCCCAGGGCATAATACTGAATGTGTGTGCTGGCTGCCCTGGAAGCTACCATGATTCCCATATCTGACATCTGATGCAGCTGTACCAGACATTTGCCAACGGGGACATCCCACATGGTCACCTAGTGGGGGATGCTGGCTATGCACTGGAGTTGTGGCTGATGACACCCATCGGAAATGCACACACACCTGAACAGGAATGCCATAATGAGGCACACGCACAAACACAAAATGTAATCGAGCGTGTGTTTGGGCTGCTCAAGTCACGGTTCCGGTGGCTGGACACATCTGGTGGAGCCTTGCAGTACTCACCAACTACATGTACCCAAATTGTCATGGTATGTGCTATGCTACATAATATGATCCTGCAAAAATAGCTGCAGCAGGACCAGCATAGGCCTGGGCCAAACAGCCCCCCACCATTGCCATCACAGGCAGAGCGTGACTCAGAGGAGGAACAACCTGAGCCTGCCCCAGTAGGGAGAAGGAGGCATGCCCAGTATGCTTTGGCCTTGGCAAAGAGGCAACGCATAGCACATACACTGGCTCAGTAGGAACTCTGGAAATTATACCTCTCTCTCTGACTCACACATATAGTAAAAGGGATGCCTAAGTTGACACTACCTGCTTTCAAACATGTATAGGGAGTGTAGTATGTGCATCTGACATAGGCAGCCCTGCAGCACCACCTGAGGCATGATTGTCATGTGTTAAGCAATATAAAGCAGTGCTAAACAGCATTTACCACCATGTAGTATATGTAAACAAAATTGCACACACCAGCTAGCACAACTGTGGTTAATGTTGAGTAATATTGGCCACTGTCCAGCAATGTTGGTTAATATTGAGCAATGTTGGACAAGCTGGGTCTAAGTAGAGCATAGCTGAACAAAAGCCAACATACTCATATTTGCTCTACTGGCTCTTAAGCAGTCTGGTCTGCTCAGTATGAAAATATAAAGCAGTGATGGGCCGCGAAGCCAGGATACTGTGCACTATAGTCATAGTACTGAACCACTGAACCATGACATTGTTGCTGTGGTCAGCCTGTATGAAGAAATGTTGATGTGTCTATGCAAAGTATCTCATGGAAACCCTGCAGGCACAGCATAATCCCTGTCGAGTTATGATACAAAGGTGAGTCCTGCAGTAAGAATAGAACCTGACTTTCAACACACACAGTAGAAATGTTAATATTGGACATGTACACATACATCAACAAATGTAGTGGACCTCAGACAGCAATATACTGAAAGGTCACACTGTGCATGCTCACGCACTTGAATAAATAAGACAAATGTCAGGCAAAAAAACAATGACAGTCTGAACTGGGCATGCTCACACACTTGGGCCATGTCGGAGTACAGCAGTGGGCCACACATATCAGGCAGTTGCATGTGTTAACCCAGGAACCTCTCACTATCCAGCAATCCACCCTGTAGTTATATGACAACAGACACATATATAATATAGTGGAACCCTGTCATAATCAAATATGTTCTGCAGATACCTAAGTTGTTCATAGAAAGTGGGAAAGCAAAGACGATAAAAACCTGCAAACAGTATCATCAATAAACATTGTGCATCCTGAACATTATCATAGGTTCAGAGGTTGATACTAGGCTATCTGCCCTAGGGCATGTACAAGGCTAGCCAGAGTGTGATTGGCTTTCGCAACCCTGTCAAATTAGAACACTGTTCCTGTGAATAGTAGGTCACACAAGATAGCCCATTTATGTTTAGTGTATTGTGCCTCTGTCTAGCAGGGACCCAGAAGATATCCCATGGGTAAACGTATGATCACCCATCCACTTGTCAAGATGTCTCCTGTAGGTGATCAGTGGGTGGCTCTGCCTATGCGAAACCGGGATTACAATCCGGAGTGAGTGGAGCCTCTGGGATAAGAATCTGTCCCTCCAGCATGTCCTATTAACATCTGTGCTGAGGTATATGTCCCTGGAGTGTGTAGCTCCAAGGGAGTCAGATATCCTGAGGTGGAGCATGTCCATTAATTCTGGGTCGGATATTTCCTTAAACTACAGGCACACATCACATCTGAGTAGGTGGTAAGCAACTGAGTAGAGCTGGAGTTACTGTATCTGGACTGTGCAGGGCATCCGTGTGAGTCCCTGCATCTGCTTGTTGAGGAACATTTGTGGCCATTACAGTTGCTGCATGTGTCGGGTAAGGTACATCCCAAATGTGGCATTGTAACCAAGCATGGTCGTGATGAGTATAGGGGCACAATGACCTCACTTGATCAACATGTGAAACTATATGGGATAAGGTGGGCTATATAGCAGTTATGTCTAACCACTTTGGCAACATGATTGTCAAAGGCGAGAGTACGAACAAGTCATGTCCCCAAACCCCTAACAACTACTACCATATGTAATGGATTACTACCTATGTGGTAATGTGTGGGCATGTTGTTATTCCCAAAGGGGATGACTATGCAACTAATTGCATTTAGCTGTAGGCCATGGCTCAGGCACCAGTCATTCATCTCTGTGAGACCCTGTTTGAGTATGCATGTGCCAGCTGGAGAGTTGATTATGGCACCCAGTTTGCAGTCATCTGCGAACATGGTCAGCCATATTTCTCCTGTGTTAGCCTGTTTGTCACACAAATATATACTGAACAAGAGAGGTCCCAGGACTGAGCCTTGTGGGATGCCATGTGTAACTGGTGTATAGTCAGACATTGTACCTGCAATACTGAGCATGTGGGTGCTATCCCTGATCCAGGTAGCAATCCATCGTGTGAGATATGTGTTGATATCGACGCTGGTGAGCCTATGCATAATGGCCGAGTGGGGTATTGTGTTGAAGGGTTGTGCAAGGTCCAGGTAGGCTGTGTGGACAACCGTCCCTACGCCGATGGACCTGGTAACTGTTTAAAGAATACAAACAGGTCCAAGAGGCAAGATCTGCCCACAACAATGCTGAAATGTGTAGGACCCAGTGTCTGTAGGTTCCCGATGTCTATGTATATGAGTCCCATAACAATACCCTCCATAGCTTTGCAGAACAGGCTAGGTAGCCTTATAGGCCGATATTGTCTGTGGTCCGTTGTGGCACCAACTCTGTGGAGTAGGACCACTGTCACTGTACGCCATTCCTTGGGTACATATCCTGCAGTAACTCTGTTATTGAACAGTGACTTAATGTGAGGGTTATGTCTGACATGAAGCCCGTGTAAGATGCAGGCCGGGACACTGTCTGGTCCCATTGATGCTGTGTTTTCCGCTGTGGGGCGGGCAGCACTCATCTGTTTATTTGTGATGTCAGGGAGGCTACACTCTGTTGGGATGGACAATAGCTCCTTAGGGGGGATGGGGGGGAGACATCTGCACCAAACCTGTTTGCCAGGATGTTGGCAATATCTGCGGGTTCAGGGTATGTTTAGTCAGTATGCAGTAACTCACAGCATATCAGTGAGTGTCCACCCAGGTACCTGAATTAACTGAAGAAGGCCTTGTGAGTGTCTGTGTCTGGTGCAATTGTCCATTAGAAGTGGGCCTTAGATAAATACATGAGTGATTGTAGCTGTCTGCTAGCACAGATCACAGATGCCTTCCCTGTCTGGGATTGTGCTCTATCATGTAGTAGCTTCCTCCTTTGGTTGTATAGCTTATTAATGGCCGGGGTCTACCAGACAGGTCCCCTGTCATTGGAGGAGTGAGTCCAGTTGTTATTTGGGATAGCACGATCCATGCATTCCACTAGGTGTCCATAGAATGTTTATGTAAAGGATTCAGCAGTCTGAGCCATACATACCACTGTCCCAGGATCTCTGAAGGATACCACCTTAGTTTGGAGAAGTGTGACGTTTGCTTTTGAGAAGTTCACCAAGATTACCCAGGATGGGTGTGGGGACGGGATATGGATGTCCAGTGAGATAAATGTATGTTCTGACCTTACCAATGAGGGGTATATCGCAGGTGTGGAACATAGAGTCCCCATGTTGGTGATGATCAGGTCCAATATGTTGTCCCCTCTTGTGGGTGTGGTGACCGGTTGTGCCATAGCATATGAGTTTACAAATAGTAGCAACTGTTGGGTGAGGGTGTTGGGGCCTGAGTACTATCCCCAGTCAATGTGTGGGTATTTGACGTCAACCAATATAATGGTGTTTGGGGATACCTCTATATTGTTCAGTGTTCCCAGTTAAGCTGAGTGTGGTTCCTGAGTTTGGGAGGGTGGTCTGTAGCAGGCAGCAAACCAAAAGGCAGGTTTGCACAATGTTAGGTGCATATGTATGGTCTGTGATGCTTTGTGCAGTGCTACCAACCTGGAGGTATGTGTATCTGTGATGTATATGGATACTCCCCCTATTTGTGTTGGCCATTCTGCATTTTGTGGTCAGAAAGCATGGTATGAAATATAACCTAGTAGTGCTGGTGTGTATTTTGGGAGCCTGAACCAGGTGTCTGTTATTGCACAGATATCGCTATTCTCCATACTGAGGAGATTCCTGAGTGGGCGCAATTTGAGGGTAACACAATAACACATCTGGTGTTGAGCAGCATTACCCTCAGTTTCAAGTACTCTGTAAGGTCTATGGATGTGGGTTTGTCTTTTGAGCCCCGCTTAAAAAAGGCAGTATGGTGGTAGCAAGTGCCTTAGCCAGTATTCGAAAGTCCAAGTGTGACAGGTGCAAGCTGTCCATAAGGAAACTACATGGCATGTCAAGCATGTCACCCCCAGGCTGACAGACACTGTATCCCCTTTGAATGACAGCAATATGTTAGCCAACTGTTAAACGTGCTCAGTTTGTTGGTATACTGTGACATCATACTTGGTGAGTGTAAGATGCTAGACAAGGTCAGGGTCATACTGGCCTGGGCTACATGATCAGAGAGTTCCTCTATGTATCATGTCATGTGGTCCAGGGAGGAACGTCTGAGGTTATACGCACCAGCATGGACAATGATGGAGCCAGTCCTGTACTTGCTTTGGAGTGACCTGAGTGCTTGTGTTATGTGGCGGATCCTGGCACCCGAGAGACAGCTCAAAGTGACTATTCCCTTGTTTGGCCTGGTGCATGGGACGTCAGTGTGTCTAACAATAAGTGTCACCTATTACAAGTGTATTAGGTGTGTTGTTTAGCACAAAGGGCAGTGACTGTGTGGCACACTGACATTGTGAACTATGTGATATGTGGGTATTGTAGTGGGGTAGCAGTTTTTTGTTTGTCTGCTTTGGAGGTCTCTGCTGCTTAGGCAGAGTTTATGTAGAGCCTCCGAGTATGTTTATGTGTGATAATGTAGTTTGATTGCTGTCGCTATAGGTTTATGTGAGACTGATATGTGGTGTGTGTGGTTACTTTCACCACCTGATAGACTGTGCCAGTCATGGGTCGAGAGAGCTCAGCCTCCTGTATGTCAATATAGTTGCATCTCTCACATATATCTGAGTTTGTTGGGAGGAGGAGAGGGTTGTCTGTGTACATGAGGCAGATGTGACATTGCGTCAAAATCACAATATTCACCAGCTGGACTGGAGAGTACACACGAAACCGACCCCTGGACATGCCAGGATATTATGATGACATACTCCGTAGCCTGATCACAAAGCTTGAACTGTAATGGTTTCATTTACATTTCTTTCATCTGCAAATGTATAAAAATATTTTCCTTATGACCAATACATATAACAGTTGTAAAAACAGTATAGCAGTTATACATGGACATATTTCTCTCTCTCTTTTTTTCTTTTCTTTCTTTCTTTTTTTTTTACAGTAATATAATGATTTCAAATCTTTTTTATGCTTCTTACACATATAACAAACTGGTAAGACAGCTGGACTGGAGAGTACACACGAAACCGACCCCTGGACATGCCAGGATATTATGATGACATACTCCGTAGCCTGATCACAGAGGATCAGTAGGGTGTTAAGTGTGTAAAAGAGTATAACAGGGATTAGTGCTCAGGTTTGTTGGTGTTTTGTAAAGAGTAGCTGAGAAGGAGTCTAGATGAATCATGACACCTCCTTCAGCTATGACATAAATAGCAATGTAGACTCATATATGTCCTGAGTCAGGGCCAACTGTACCTGACTGACGATGCCGACATCCTGTCAGACAGGCCCATATATACATACCCACCTCCCACTGATGATAGTCCCTATCATCATACCAGGAGATATCACATGTAGAATGGCTGAATAGCTCCCCCCAAAGCCAAAAGCATGGCAGCAATTGGATTACATTGTTTCCCAATATGTGTCATGCATGAACTACAGAACAAACAGACACTGCACCTGAACAGTCTGTTGAGCCTCACCCTCTTCACAGGATCTGGAACAGTTGAATGTGTTACAGCAACATATGGCACTCCCCACAAGTGTTGGTGCACAACACACCATGGGAAGTATAGTCCAGTAAGCCTATGAAGTCTGATCTGCAAGGCCATGGTGTGCATCATGGTTGAAGTCATAAACAGAGCTATTGGAAGCTAACAAACACACAACCCTACCAACTGTGGTATGTTCATGTGCAGATCATGGTTCACAAACATGCTAGACTGTTTTCAAGGCAGCCACCCAGGACATACATCATTGAACAGAGCTACACATGTCCCACATAGACTTTGAATAGGCCTTTATCAACATCCCAGACACATGTCGTATCCACAAAACCAACAATATGTGCATAAATATGTGTTGACATATGAAGGAATGTCAATGTGTCCACAGATAGATCCCACAAGCTAAGAATTATGGGGTCCTGTTCAAGCTGTCGACACCTGCCGACCCACATGGCTCATTCCTGGGATTGCATAAAACAAAGTGTACGCACATTACCATGTCCAGTCTGATGATGTCAGCATCCTACAAATATAGCAGGAGAAAAGAAACCTCCCAGTAAAGCATATAGTGCACTGTGTTAATGTGTATCTGTCTAGTATCTTAACATAATTAGGTAGGGGTTTGAATTCTGCAAATGCTGACAGTGTGTGTTTGGGAATGTGTATGTGTGCGATTTCCTTTGAGAGGAGTCCCCTTTTTGGAGACTGGGAAAACACATTAAAAGAGGTACATTCCTCTTTTGAAAGTCTGATGATGTCAACATCCTACAAATACAACAGGAGAAGAGAAACCACCCAGTAAAGCATATAGCACGCTGTGTTAATGCGTATCACTTTTGTATCATAACATAGTTAAGTAGGGGTTTGAATACTCCAAATGCTGATAGTGTGTGTGTGTGTGTGTATATATGTGTGATTTCCTTTGAGAGGAGTGCCCATTTTGGAGACAGGGAAAACACATTAAAAGAGATACATTCCTCTTTGGAAAGTCTGATGATGTCAGCATCCTACAAATATAGCAGGAGAAGAAAAAACACTCAGTAAAGCAGCTAATGCACTGTGTTAATGTATATCTCTCTAGTATCATAAGATAGGTAGGGGTTTGAATCCTATAAACACTGCCAGTGTGTGATTTCCTTTGAGAGGAGTTCCTGTTTTGGAGACTGGGAAAACACATTAAAAGAGGTACATTCCTCTTTGGAAAGTCTGATGATGTCAGCATCCTACAAATATAGCAGGAGAAGAAAAAACACTCAGTAAAGCAGCTAATGCACTGTGTTAATGCGTATCTCTCTAGTATTATAACATAGTTATGTAGGGGTTTGAAACCTGCAAACACTGACAGTGTGTGATTTCCTTTGAGAGGAGTGCCCATTTTGGAGACAGGGAAAACACATTAAAAGAGATACATTCCTCTTTGGAAAGTCTGATGATGTCAGCATCCTACAAATATAGCAGGAGAAGCTAAACCACTCAGTAAAGCAGCTAATGCACTGTGTTAATGCATATCTCTCTAGCATTATAACATAGTTATGTAGGGGTTTGAAACCTGCAAACACTGACAGTGTGTGATTTCCTTTGAGAGGAGTGCCCTTTTTGGAGACTGGAAAAACACATTAAAAGAGGTACATTCCTCTTTGGAAATTCTGATGATGTCAGCATCCTACAAATATAGCAGGAGAAGCAAAGCCACCCAGTAAAGCATATAGTATGCCGTGTTAATACATGCTTCTCTAGTGTCATAACATAGCTAGGTAGGGGTTTGAATCCTGCAATTGCTGAGTGTCTGTGTGTGACACAGTTAGTCAATATAGTGTGGGTTTTGCTTTTACTATGGTATGACATATCATGATTAAAACAGTATGTGCATTGCACACAACAGGTATCTGCGTGGCAAATAAATATGTGTACATGTGATCTCAATCAGTACATAGGTGTGAAGCCTGCATACTACATGAATACATTTGTTTCCTTTGACAGATTGTGCCGCTGCTACTTAGATCATAGGTCACATATGTATGTATGTGACAAGCCTCGCCACTGTAGTGATCTGTGGCCAAGGACATCTGTGGCACACACACCCATGACAGTTACTATAGAGTACTGTGAGTGAGGGTACATGCCTGGGGTATATGTCAGACATGTTCATACTCAACAACGACTGGCAATAATGGACAGTCATTATAGGTGTACAACAGCCTTGTGGATATGCATTCAGGCCCCTAATATCTTATGTGATACACCGAGGGACTCCACAGTACCTATGGATATGTGGATACCAAGGGACAGATGACATAACATGTGGCTGTATGTACACATTGGTACCCAACATACATGTTGAGGGCTACCACCTATGTGGTACTGTCGGGATAGTATGTATAGTAAATGTGGATGACTATGCCATAGCCTGCTTACTGTTATACAGCATGTATCGGACAACAGGTATCTGTCTGTATGATACCCTTGTGTAGGATATGCGTCCCATCCAGGGAATGCATTGTAGGCCAATGCATGCATTTCCAGATGTGGATGGACATATCCCTAGTGTGCTTGCATGTATCTAAGAGGGCTATATGCCAAACAGGTGTGGTCCCAGGAATGGGTGGCGGTCAATACCACTGGTTACTGTTATAGTATAGTATCGGAAGGCTCCAACCGTTACTGAGTTCCCTACAACTGTGTGTCATTTGTCAGGACATTATCTAATGATTGGTCATAGTCATGCTGTTGAGGTTGTGTATACTACCAGACTGCAAATCATTGACAGATATTAACAGTATCACCCACAGCATAGTGTCAACCCATGTCATACACACATGTGTACCCATGTTAGTACATATCTGTAGTAGAATGCATACTGGCCATTGAAAGATACTATGAGATGTTAACAATGTGTACAACAGGGTATGTCACATGTCCCATGTGTCCACTCACTAACACATGCTGGCAAAACTGTACACTTCAGCCAAGTGGAACATGGGTGGACAATACATACTCAGACCTAACACTGGTGTAAACAATGCTACATTGACAATCAGAGCTGTGATGCATAATGCCTGCTCAGATATACCTACAAGGATATCATTACACTTTCCTGTTGACAACTTGCTAATATTGCAACACTGCTATAATGTCTCCCTGTGCATCAGCACCATGTTAGCCTGTTCCTGCATCAATGTTGCAGATGACAGGAGGTGGCACAGGTGTGATCATATGCACAGGGTGTGTTGTTGGTTTGCCAGAGCCCGACATTGACCCATCCAATTGACATGTGTGTGTGTGTGTGTGTGTGTGTGTGTGTGTGTGTGTGTGTGTGTGTGTGTGTGAGGGACAACAGTACAGCATTGGCCAATGTTGATGTAATGTGTGTGTGTATTTGTGAGCCTAGTGTTTTGGTTAATGTGTGTGTGTCTGCATGCACACAGCTCCACCATTTGGCTGCCATATACGGGAGGTTGTGGGACAGCCACAGACTGTACCTGCTAGGCTGTACAGATCACTGTCTCCTGCCATGGACACGGTGCCTGTGCCTGGCAGGGGTGCTACGGACAGTATCGGGTACCAACCCTGACTGGGTACTATCATCAGAGGCAGAGGTATGACAACTGGGCCCTTGTCCCTGCTGGGACTGGCCAGAGCCATGTGCACGTGGTCTACTAGGACGGTCAATGGACAGGCCAGCCCCAGTATTGCTGGGGCTGGTACAGCCACTACGGGAGCAGCTGTGATCTGTGGGCCATCCGTGATGACTGCCAGCTGTTGCTGTTGCTGACATAAGTCCACGTCGACGTCTTAACCATCCCACATGGTCCTGGCTCATGGAAAACACATTGTGGAGGGCATCTAATGTCTCCCTCAACATCTATCAATGACCTTGGTGTAATTCTGGATGGCACCGGCAAGGTCACGGATGCTGTCATTGATAGCGGTGTAATGGGCCCTCTGCGCCCTTAGTCCCTGTCTGGTGTACCATTCCATACGTGCCTGTGCCTGCATTACAGCCCGGAACATACTGGAGGTTGTAATACCTCTGGGGGCACATCTGCCAGGGGCAATATGACCAGTGGTGCTCCCCCGAGAAACCCTGGACATCCGCTTATGTGGTACCATTCCAGGAATCCGGCTATGGCTGCTGTCAGGGGATGCAAGTGCCATGGGTACCACACTCTCCTGGTCAATGCCAACTGTATGCTGTCCCTCAGCTAAGGCCATTGGTGATGAGGGATGTATTGGCAGTATGAGTGTGTGCATAGATGGGGTTGAACGCTGTTTACTGTCGATTGGTGGACCAACGACAGACCCTGTCAAACCTTCCTGTGCCAGAATACATGTCTCATCATCTCCACTATTTGTGGCGGTGACTTCAGGTTCCCTGCTGATTTCAGCCACCCCAAACTCAGCACCTGTGAGAGGAAGACAGGAAACACACTTTACAATCTGTACATGATGTTAGCACACATGCACACATGCACACATGAACACATGAACACATGAACACGTGCACACATGAACACATGAACACATGCACACATGCACACATGCACACATGCACACATGCACACATGAACACATGCACACATGCACACAAATACACTCTTCACTACAGCAAATACACACACACACACACACACACACACACACACACACACACACACACACACACACACACACACACACCAGCAATCCAACACATACTCAATAGTGGGTGAAGGTAGGTGACAGTATCACAAGGCAAACAGTCACCTCACAGGTGTCAGCATGCAGAATATATGATGCTTAAAATCATGCAGTGCAAGTGTAGGTGGCCCTATTTAATGACATCATACATAGCTTTGATGCATGTGTGTAGTTGTTCAGTGATTAGCTACACCCTGGAACACAATGTGTACATGGACACAACATTGCTGTGCAAGTATTATCAGCTCTGAAATGTCCTGTGCACCATCACTCACAGGTATACATACCATGGCTGCATGTGTTATCTGTGTGACACACAGATTGCCATGTCTGATTACAGTGTCTGTGTCCATAGCAAATAATAGTGGGCACAGGTGTAGCACATGCATGCTATGTACACACACGGGATGAATGGTATATGTAGATGTGAAGGAATCCCAATGCTCGACATGGCCATTGTACAGTGGTTATGGTGAGTGTGGGACATATTGCAGAAATGTTGGTGCCAACCATGACATGGCATGCTACACGACTTCAACATTAAACACCACACATACCCAATGTGTGTTATGTGACCTATACACCCAATAACATTCCAGGACATATATGTGACACTTTGTACAGATGGCGACTGCTGTGCATATTGTGTATACTGGCATATTGTGTATACTGGCATATGTTTGCACACACACAACATTCAGGTGCAAAGCAATGACTGCTATGTGTAGTACTGTGGTCACTGTAACTGGATGGGGTGTAGTACCATGTGCCATCATCATCATGCATCTTGTGGTCACTCACGGCTACTAATGTGTGACAGACCACCGCCTAGCATGATGTACCTGAACTGCAGTGCCGTGGCTACATTCACAATTACACAGCCACTTTGTACATAGGTGTGTGAGGTGCCCAGTAGGGAGCATTGCCTAACATGACTATGTTATGTGTTGAAGAGTGTTGCACAGCCTCATGATAGGCCTCTGCCCCTGAGGTACATCATGTGTGTGTGTGGATGACATGTGGGATACTGAAGTGTGACCTTATAGCAGGTGTGTGGTAACGCCATATGTAGCATGTTTTTGTGTACTGCGTATGATAAATGTGTTATGTTGTGTACATTTGTAGCAGCTATGCCTATCCAATGTGCAGTATGGTGTTGCCACAACTGTGTCTGATGCTCTGTGCATTGCATGTCATTGAGGCAGCTACTGACATTACTGAGCTGTGCAACGTCTTACAGCAAATGTGCACAGCATGCATTATGTGTAGGTGTGTTAAGTGTACATGGCCTACACCTCATCTATGACATACACATTTCATTACCAACATTGCAGTTATACCACACTCACCAGCATGGATCATCTGCCCTGCTGTCACACCAGAGGGACCTATGAGAATATGAGTGAGTTCATCAGTGGCCACAACTGTGGCATTGCTACAGTGGGTATGCTAAACTACAGTAGAACAACAGTCAACAGTCACAGGTGTAGCGATAATATTCCAAATATCAGTATTGCACAACACTAGGCAGCACAACTGCTAAACACACAGTATACATCTCACGTACACATAATCTAACAATACAGTTAACTGCAGTCTACAGATAGGGCATGTTACCTGCTCGCTCCATGTGAACATGCTGGGTGGCTCCGGCCTCCATGACAACACATGTCAGAGGTAGCTGCTGCTGTGGTCCAGGAGCTACCATGCTAAGAAGCAGCTCCTCCACTCTGGTGAGGGGGGATGAATGGCTACCCCACCACCTGTGGCAAGCTGCTGTCTTTGGATATCAGATGCACACCACCAGACATGTCTAATTAAATCACTGCAGTAATGGCGTACCTGCTCATATATCCGGTTATGCATGCCTATGTCATTTACCCGACTAACAAGATCCTGCCACAGTGCAGTCCACTCCTGCTGGTGCTGGCTACTTCGGGAAAACAGCATTGTGTACTGCTGCACCAGGCTTTGCAAAATCTCCTCTTCCTCCACTGCTGTGTAGGATGGGTTGCATTGGTCAGACATCTGACTGAAAAAGATATGAGCAATATGTGTGAGCGAGTCATGTGGCACACTTTACACCTTTAACCACAGATATCACTTTACTGACATATATACCATCCATTTGTCTGTCAGACGTTACACACGTTCAATACCACTTATTGGTTCTCAGGCCACAACTAACTAACAGTGCCTGGCAGACACTATATATCACACCACTATAAAACAGTACCTGACACACTGTTACACAGCCACTTTGTACATGGGTGTGTGAGGTGCCCAGTAGGGAGCATTGCCTAACATTCCTTCTCTCTCTCTCTCTCTCTCAATCTCTGTTCTCATCAAAAACGTTCTCCTTCTATCAACTCTCCATATATTTATATTCCTGTTACTTATATGCTATTTGTAAATAATGCATCAAACTGTAACTGTTATCTGTATATTCCTAATAATAAATGCCTCTCAGCTGCTACAATGCAATGTTCCATTGCCAGTCTGTTTCAGTTTCAACCTCATCACTAGTCTGAATTATTTGTAATGTTTTCTGTATCAATTGTAAATGTTTTGCTCAAAACTACAACCTTTGTATAAATATCATTTTTAAACTATTGTAACCAAGATTGTTATTGGAGCTTTTCTCCCCAGGACTCCATTGAAAATGGGTCCAAATGGCCCAATGGACTATCCTGGTAAACCAGCTGCAAATAAATAAATAAATAAACAGGATTTGTGTTATGCCATTCCTAATTTCCATTTACATTCCCTCATTGTAATGCATGATATATTGATTTCAGCACCAAGTTATTTGTATGTCTGCACAACCTCGACACAGGGGTATATATCACGCCAATGCACGAACAGTGATGTCATCCATTGATATGAATGTAAAGTACAGTACCAGTCAACCTCCCTAGTCATTGATGCCATAGCCATGCCTAATATATGTGTACAGTTGTTACTATAGATGGCATACTGCTGTAACAGCGTATATATGTTGCTGGATACACATGTATACCCTGTAACACACATATGATTGCGGCAATGGTACAGGCATAATTACACACACATCAGACAAACATACAATATACCACTGTATGCCAACACAGATGAGCTTTACCTGTGTACCATACAGTACTGTGTGCCACTACTTACAAACCCTTATGCCTGAGTTATGTCCTCTGTGCACACTACAGGAAACATACAAGACAGTGTTTCCAAGCAATGTGAACACACACCATACTGTGCTGTTTAGGCCTACAACTTCAGGTAGTACTACAGTTCATATGGAAGTTGGATTCACTAGCAGTACCACTCACTAAGCATGCATGTATTGCTTTAGCCTACAATGAGACACCATGGTCGTCAACAAGGAACTATGTCACATCGTATGCCATACTACTATGTCTGCCTAACAGTACAATACACATCTTTTGCTGGCCTCACAGCTAGGATAGACACTACTATGTCAGATACAACTTCACACTAACCTATCACACCTTTACAGATCTTGCACACATTCAGCGTTACACTTATTCAACCTCACATAGCAGGTATTGCATTGAGTACATGTGTGAGTGCATAGTGTCATAGGTAGGTAATATGCTATTGGCCCTAGGGCCTACAGCAGCCTAGCCATATGCTACCCTGGCCTTTGACACACATGTACTTTGATTTCACTTGCCCCTGTCAACCAGAACCACAGAGGGGATTCCTGGGGTGTATTACCAATCTCCCAAACAATCATCAGGGGTATTTATGACAACTGCTAAAGAGGAGCCTATTTTGCTATTGCTAGGTGGTCTTTTCAGTGTATGGCATATCTCTGAGATAGGAACCTATCCCTCCAGCATGTGCTGTTTAGTGAGCTGATGAGGTTTAGGACCCTAGAGCGTGTATCCCAGAGGGATTGTGATATGTTGCCATGGTGGTTGTCACCCAGCTATGGGTCTGACATACCTCTGTATGTCTGGCAGAGATCACCTCTGTGTGGCCGGTATGCAATACAGTCTAGATGTGGTTTTGTGAGTCAGTCTGCATAGGGCATCTGTTTGCGGACAGTATTACCCTTTGTGAGGTATGTCTGTGGCCTTTCCACCTGCTGTAGTTGTCATGTGAGGTACATACCACACATGGCATTGTGATGAGTAGAGGGGAACACTGACCTATATTTCCCTAGATGACACACCTGTTGTCATGACACATACCACACAGATGGATTACAGGTCTAGTGTGGCACTGTCTTTATCAAAGAGGAGGCTACTGTCCACCTGTGTCCCATGTTCCCTTATCACACTTTCAGTGTTAGGTAGATCTCTACCTATGTGGCAGTAAATGGGTACAGTGTTTTGGAAAGGAGGAATGGCACTGCAGTTTCGACACTTGTCTACACTCCATGCCTTGGTCACCACACACCTGTTGCAGTACATATGACCCCATGTCTCTCTCTCTCTATATATATATATATGTATATATATATATATATATATATATATATATATATATATATATATATATATATATATATATATATATATATATATATATATATATATATATATATATATATATATATATATATATATATATATATATATATATATATATATATATATATATATATATATATATATATATATATATATATATATATATATATATATATATATATATATATATATATATATATACACACACACACACATATCTATTCACATACATGTACACATCCATTGCTGTACACATAGATGTACATATAGGCACATGTACAGTCCACCTTTCATGATGGGGATATCACTTATGCAATAGTTGTGGGATGTACAGTTATGTGATTATATTGCACAGTGTTGTGCAGAATGCATTTTGGTGTCCTCAGCCCATGTAGCTTTAGCAGGCCTCACTGGCTGTAACACAGCAGATCTGACAAATCAGTCCCACAGCGTTTAACCACCACATGACATATATCAGCACTGCATGCTGTTTTCTATGCCACACACTACGACCTACATAGATATATGCACATAACAACCTTCAACGACAGATATCTGTCCACCCTTCACTAACAGTTGCAGTATGTCCCTTGTCCTATGCACATGTGCAGATACAGATAGATACATACTGCTGCCACACATGGATGATTTACAGTGTGTAGAGTACTCTTCAGGAACATCTGCTACATGCCAGCACATACATATGAGTTGCATACCTTACCTTTGTATTTCCCTGCTCCGTCTGTTGTTACAGTTTTTTTTTTTTTTTTTTTGGTTGTTTGTTTTGGGTTTTCTCCCTCTGTTTCTGTCTCTGTTTCTGTCTCTTTTCTCTGTGTCTCTGTCTCTCTCTCACTCTTGCTCTCTATCTCCCTGTACCTGCAATGATATTATTGCATGTGTGGACAGCAGGTACAGCCTGCTTTTCTAGGTATTTGCACATGTGCATGTGACAGCCTCTGCAACAATTGCTGCTCACCATTCAGTAATTGCATGCAGCCTGCTGTGTGGTGATTGCAGTACTCTCTGTGATTGCAGCCCACTGCTATAAAATGCTAGGTTAGGTAGGCGTAGCCCTTTCAGCTTTCCAAGGTGGGGCCCATGCTTGTTTGCTCTGGACACCATTGTGTCAGTCAGAAGGTTGGTATATGTCTCTTATCTGAAGCTAGGGTTGTAGCCAGTGATATGCATGTTGTGCTCAAACCTGAATGTTGCTGCTTCCAGTACACACTTCTCAGTGTAGACATGTACTCACCCCTCCAAATGCTAACACAGGATACATGGGATTATGTACCTTCTTTCTGAATTAGACAATTAGCTGCCATACAAATGTGGTTATTGCACTGTATTCCTGTGGCACATGCAGTGTTTGTGAACTGCTATACTGTAATTATTACATTACTCACTTCTGAACAGTTTGTGGTTTGTTTGTGTTGACATTAACACAGGCTGCTTAACACAACTGGACATATTTCAGTACTGAGTATGCCTACCTACACCCTTGTTTTTGCCTGAATACACAGGTGTGTTGTACCTTTGGGTAGGGGTGCAGAACTGCAAAGAGCATTTTTTATTATCATGTGAGGTTTATCTTGCTGAACATACAGGGTTGCTGTGTACCTGTTAGTCTATCAATTCAAGTAGTCTGTCTGTGTAACTCCCACCTGTGGACATATCCAGATGGTAGCTAGAGGTTAGCCTATTATTCTTTGTCTGTGCACCACACCAGTCTTTTCAGCAATGGCACATCTGTTAGCCTTAAACCAGTCTTATTGAAAAAGCAAAGAGAAAGACTTTGATATTTTTAAACAATATCTATATTCTGATAGAGTATATTTATTTGGATAATGGTTTTAAGTTAAGATATGTAGTAATGTATTTCAAGTTAATGTATGTTATTTAGAAATGTTTATGTAGTGTGTTTTATTTTTGTAACAAGTTATATCTTTTTAAATAACTAGGCTGGCTACATCATGTGATTAATTGATTCCTCTATTTAAAGTTTTGTAAATTAACTGCTTAATGTGTACTGATGAAGGGTGTATTCCCGAAAGCTTTGCTACATAAAGTTTTGGTGTGTTTAGTTGCTGTTTCTTAGTACTTTGTTTCAATACAAGTATTACCAAAGTATTTTATTTAGTTTGTACATTGGCATTGTCACAGTTGGTTGCTAGCAGTACATGGCTACATCCTGTGATATTTCTGTGTTGTACTCCTACATAAGGGCATGCTTGTGGAACTCCTTCCAAAGCTATTTGCAGAGTGTGTAACAGCAGTAATGCTGATATGCCTGTGTGTTTCTGCCTCTGCCAGGCCTCAGATACTCTCAGGTATATATTTGAATGGCCTTAGTGAAAGGTACATATAAGTGAGATACACCTGCAATTTATTACAGACATATTGCAGTTGAGACTTTCTTGGGAATCAGAACATATGTATACCTACACCTTTTCTGACATGCAAGCACTGTCTACTCTCACCTATTGACATTATTCATTACGTGTGATTCCACACTTCTCTGCCTAAAGTTAGTACTTTTCAGAGTGATTCAGTGGGGCACAGCTAACATTTGTTTACAAATCAGGGACATCCCTGTAAAACAGGCACATTTGGGGAGTCTGGCCTCTGCTCTATTTAACTTTGCCAGTGTTTATCCTGGTCTGATACTGTGTGGTGTTTGTAAGGTGCTACTGTAACATTATTCCCTGCTAGGATGGCTGGTTCTCTTTTCACAGTCATGTCATGCAATTCCACAACAACTGCTGGTAAAACCCCACAGAACAGAACTTTCTCTATACTACAAAACAACAACAAAACAAACCCTCAGAAATTCTGGAAAGGTATCTCCACTTTCCTTAACCTTGGCAAACTAGACACCCCCTCCCCTGACCCTAATGCTCCTGACTCTGACTTAGCCACCCAATTTAACTCTTTTTTCATTGACTCTATTTCTAAACTTACTTCATCTTTATCTAATACCATCACTCTCTCCATATCACCTCCTTCCTCCTCTACCACCACTCTTCCCTGTACTTCCACCACTCCTTCACTCTCCTCCACTAACTCCCTATCCTTCACCCCTTCTCCACCTCTCACTCCCCCCTCTCCATCATCACTCGCAAATACCCCCATTCCCAGTGTCCTCTGTTTTCATTAAAACCTATACCCACTTCTACTATAAAAAAACTCCTCCAGAAATTGAAGCCATGTTCCAATGCTCCTGATAATATCCCTGCTTATTTTCTTAGCCTAGCTGCTGAAGCAGTCGCCTACCCCATTAGCATTCTAATTAACCATTCAATCCAGGAAAGCATAGTTCCCAAAATTTGGAAAAAGGCCTTCATTATACCATTACATAAAGGAGGCAACAATAAAAATGTTACCAACTTCCGTCCCATTGCTATCCTGTCTCCCATCTCTAAACTCTTAGAAAAATGCATACAACAACAACTTCTTCCACACCTCTTAGTTAATCAGCTTCTAACAGCCACACAACATGGATTCAGGCCAAATCACAGTACTATGACTGCCCTCCTCTCCATTCTTGAAACTATTAATAAAGCCCGGGACTCTGGCCATATTGTTTCCACCCTACCACTTGACCTTTCTAAAGCCTTTGATACTATCTCACATAGCCTGCTTTTAACTAAACTCTCTAAACTTAACCTATCCCCTCCTTCCTTGAACTGGTTCTCCAGCTACTTATCTAACTGATATCAAGCAGTAAAATGGAAAAAGGCCACCTCCTCATTTCTTAATACCCCAACCGGAGTTCCCCAAGGTTCCATATTAGGTCCTCTTCTTTTTAATATATTTATAAATGATTTCCTTTCTCAAATATCATTCAATATGCAGATGATTCAACTATCATCTGCTCTGCCACATCTACCCCTACACTCCTAAAACTTACTCAAGAAGCTTTTTCAACCACTGAGCTATGGATGAAAAGAAACCACCTTGCATTAAATGCCTCTAAAACCAAACTAATGGAATTTACTGCCTCTAAAGCTACCTCATTCAACTTAAACTCTTTCACTATTACTAGCCAAAACAATATACCTCTGGAACTGGTATCAGAGACCAAATTACTTGGGGTCCAAATCGATAACCAGCTTAAATTCCACTCCCATTTACAACTAAATATCAAAAAAACCCATCAAAAACTAGGCATGCTCTACCGACAAAATCATTACCTTACACCTGCCACTAAAGTAACTCTCTCTACTTCCTTTCTTATCCCCTCTCTTCTCTACGGAATGCCTCTTCTCACTAACCTACAATCCTGTCTAAAAACACAACTTTCCTCCTGCTACAACAAAATTGCCAAATTTGCTACCAGCCATAAGTCCTTCTCCCATCACTGTTCCTCTCTCCAAAAACTAAAATGGCTAGAATTTCCAAATCATCTCATCTATACTCAACTAACTCTTGCACACAAGCTCATTTTCAACCCCTACCTCTGTCCCTCCCTCTCTTCTCCCTTTAAGATGCACCTACCTGATCGAGTATTAAGGTCCAATAATCAAAATCTAATAGAAGTGTACAAACCATCCCGTCCACCAGGCAAAAATCTTCTATCTCATGGTCTAGCACGTCTCTGGAACTCCTTACCACCTTCCATTCATATCACTTCTAACCATTACTCTTTTAAAAAATCTCTTCACTCACATCTAATATCCCAATGGTAATGCTCCTGCTCTCTCCCCACATAACTAATGATGGCAAACTCCTTCTTCCCTTCATTCCATGCTTCAGTTTCCTTCTCTCTCTCTCTCTCTCTCTCTCTCAATCTCTATTCTCATCAAAAACTTTCTCCTTCTATCAACTCTCCATATATTTATATTCCTGTTACTTATATGCTATTTGTAAATAATGCATCAAACTGTAACTGTTATCTGTATATTCCTAATAAGAAATGCCTCTCAGCTGCTACAATGCAATGTTCCATTGCCAGTCTGTTTCAGTTTCAACCTCATCACTAGTCTGCATTATTTGTAATGTTTGCTGTATCAATTGTAAATGTTTTGCTCAAAACTACAACCTTTGTATAAATATCATTTTTAAACTATTGTAACCAAGATTGTTATTGGAGCTTTTCTCCCCAGGACTCCATTGAAAATGGGTTCAAATGGCTCAATGGACTATCCTGGTAAACCAACTGCAAATAAATAAATAAATAAATAAATAAATAAATAAATAAATAAACAGGATTTGTGTTATGCCATTCCTAATTTCCATTTACATTCCCTCATTGTAATGCATGATATATTGATTTCAGCACCAAGTTATTTGTATGTCTGCTGTGGCTTAGTGGTAATGCATGCAGTCTATTCTGTCAATGGTCTGGGGTTCGAGACTGGCAGAGTTTTTTTCTTTTGCTGCTGAGCAGAACAAGGGCCCTGACATAGAGTGACTAAGGCACTTTTAAGCAGTTGTAAGCAGGTTTGCCTGGGTTTGCGCAATGCTTAGCAATGCTTAGCTAAGTGCACACATGTGCACACTTGCTTAAACCCACTTACTACCGCTTAAAAGTGCTTACTCCCACTAACCCCTGTGCTAATTTCTTTTAAAGAAAAGAAAATGGGGAGATAGGAAAGTGGTGATAAAAGATGCACAAAGAGGGACAGACAGTAGGTAAACAAGCTTGGGATGTGCAGGACGGGTGTAGGGAAGGTCCATAGCTGCCCATTTCCTTACCAGCAACAGCTGTGCATATGCTATAAATTTGGAGTGAAATTTGAAACCTTCCACCCCTGGGAGAGGGGTGAGGACAACAAAGTATGTTGTACTGCCAATTATAATTATCAGTTTACATGTCCAGCGGACATGTGTGTGAAATGGGCAGCTATGTATGGGGTGTAATTTTTTTGTGGGTACAGAGTGCCCTTTTTTTTTTTTTTTTCAGATGAGAGTGGAAAGTGAGGTAGAGGAAGTAGGTATGTTTGAGGAGGTAGGTTGGGGAGGTAAACAGACAAGACAGACAAGACACATACAGGGGCGGTGTATGACACATGGGGTGGGTGAACACATTTGATGGGGACGGATGTTTGGAAATCGTAAGCCCATGAGCCCACAGATGGTAACAGTGGAACTGAGATCCCCACCCATGGGCAGTCACCACTGCACCTTCACAGTCCCAAGGGTGGCTGTGCTGGGGGCTGTGTAGGATGGGCAGGCTCACCCATGAGATGCACCACTCTCGCCTTGAGCTGGCATAGGGGATCAGCAACTGAACGCTGGATCTCCCTACGCACCACAGCCCGGACCCTTTGAAGGGTGACAGGTGGCCCTTCTCCACCCACGCTTGCACGGGGGGGGGATGAGCCCCATCCTCTGCAGCCCTTCTACCCGAAGGTGGCACAGGAGGAGGGGAGCCCGGGCTGGGCACTAGTCCTGCTGGTGCCAGGTGCACTCACCAGCTGAGGAGGGACAGGTGGGTCCGCTGGGACCGGCCTTCCCATACATTCTGTGATTAGGTGTGTTTAATTACAACATAAACAACAGCATTCCAGATTAGTTGTAATAGCATGCAGTAATATTCCCATTAACCTAACACACCAAAGTTCCAACAGTTGAAAAGCAAGCATAACACATGCATATATTGAACGACAGTGGATATTCCAACAGCATGCAGGGATGTTTGGTAGCAACAGGCCACCATGATTGTGGTGTTTGAACAGGGCACATGCATCAACATGAATGCAAATATTTATAGAACAATAGGACATATGTCCCAACAAATATTTAAGATTACACATACCCATTGAGGTGTGGAATTGCATGGTTTATGCACATACAGTAGGGTGTAGAAAGAAACCTCAATTAACATCTTATAAGTACTTTTAGTCTACACTACATTCCTAGTGACTGCAAGTGTATATCCCCTACATGTATTATTACACTTGCCACCATGCATTAGGTTGTGTAATGGGTTTGGCTAGTTCAATATATACCTGACCTATATTTGACATACTAACTGTCCAAGATGCAGATGTTACTGCTACATATTTCTTGATTGCATTTATATTTCTTTATCTACATATCTGGATGTTTTCATATGATATTTTCACTTCAATTTGTACAGAACCCTGCATTTCTTGAAGCACACTCACATTTCTGGGGAACCAATTAACATGCTACTCGTGTGCCAGATTTGCTTATGCATGCCAGCCAGTAAATGACTGTTGAGGACTGTATATATGCTTCACAGCTACTAGCACTTCCATCACCCACTTTAGATGGGACTGCACAACTCTGGGTTGCCAGCACTTTTTAAAACAGTACTATTTGTATAATGCAAGGGTACAACAACAATTCAAACTAAGTGACACACACACACTCTGGGTTTTTGCCTTTATTAATGACAGTAAACACTTTTCCACAGGCTCACTCCTTTATTTGTTGTAACAGTGCATATGGAAGACATATTCAAGACATATTATATCTTTATTAATAGGTTAGAACACTCTGTTTTAGGCTCACTCAGTTAATTTATATGACAGTACCTGCAGAGATATTATTCTGGACATATTTTACCTTTCTTAATGGGTTACTTCACTCTTTTTCTGGCTCTATGACTGTTTTATCTGACAGTACATGCAGAGGACTTATTCAGGCCATTTTATGGCTGTATTATTGGACTACAACACTTTATTTCATGCTCTCTCCCCTATTTTATATAACAATACATGCAGAATAATCACTAACCTGCCTGGTGGCATAGCCTTAGCAGCCTATCTGCATAGGCTTGCTGATTCGCAGCACGGTCACCTGCAGCTGTAAAGTAAATGAAGGGATATTGAGGCATCCCTATCCATTATACAGAATCAATTATCAATTCTTACATACTGCATTCCTTGGCTACCTACTCAGTTGTGGGGCATCTTGCATCCCACGGGCCTCCTGTACCCATTGGTTCAGGTGGTCCTGCTTCCATCTCTTCAGGTCTGCATGGTGGTTTTGGACCTGCTCACCAGTCAGAGGAACGCCTGTGACACTGGTGAGGTCATGATCTAACTGGTTCCAAGCCTCTGCCTTGTACTCCGTCCCTTGGAACTGGCCCTGCAGGAGTCTTGACTCATGATGGTGGACAAGGAGCCAAACCATGTATTTCGACTCCTTGATGCCCCAGCGTTGT